>NC_056663.1:74549070-74855876 GCF_018350195.1 Panthera tigris | reverse complement strand
ACAGACCAAAAGCAAAACTACATGCAGTGAAATCCTCCCCACTCTTTCATCAGGGGAATCCAAAAGAATATAATCCAAGCGGGTGCCATCCCTCCTGGGTACCACAGAGAGAGCCATTTCATTGTCAGTGTGTGGCCCTTGTAATGTAATACAATAGCAGATTCAAGAAAAAGCCAAATGCTTTTGAGTACAATAATGGCAGGGGGTAATGTTATGGAAAGACCAGGAACAAAGCTTTCTTAATAGGGGTAATGCTATGTCCTTTACACAAGTTAAGATTGTGTAGTCTTCAACCAAGTAAAACTTTGCCTAGGGGAGATGTGTTTACCTCTCGGGTGCATTAGAGAGGAAGTAGTGAATTAGCATCAGCACACCTCCTCTGTCACCCACACCTGTCCTAATGAAAACTAGTCTCTCCCCTGGTGTGTCCAGGAACCTCTTGCTCCACAAGAAGTCATGGGGTCTCCTAGGGAAGAGGGTGATGATGGTGGACCGAGGGACTTGAAAGAGGGGACTTCAGAGGCAAGGGGTTATCAGAGAGAGAGAGGCTGGTTGGGAAGAAACATTCACAGTAGGCACCCTTTTCCCAAGAGTCAGGTCTGGAAGGGCCCATCCTTATGCTGGGCAAGGGTTTTGATCAAGTTGATGAGGGTTCCAACTTCTGGCCTCCACACTGTTTACTAGTTTGAGAACTTTCTGCTTATTCAGGAGAGAATTTCTTTTACCTCCTCGGTGTTCCTGTCTGTTTGGTCTTGGGGGAATGATGAGGCAGAGCGGCTCCAGGATGTCATAGGCTTCACCTGTATCCCTCTTCCTATGGAATGTAAGGCAGACTCAACACTGGAATTAGAAATAAGCCCATATGGCACCATTTGTTAGCTGGAGACACACTTTGCAATAGAAAACAAGGTCACCCCTGTCCATATTCCAGTTATATGAGTCATGAGCATATTAGAAAACGTAAAAGGCAGACCACAGGAGGACCACTAGGAGGATCACCTGGAGGACTGACCGAGGCTAACCACATGTTTGGTAGGAAAATTCCAGCACAAAGCTCTATCATTAGTGGAGGCCTGATTCTCTGGCCTCTTGGGACTGAACTGGAAACATACCTGTGCCCACCAACCAGCCTCTTCCGGAGAACTTGTCAGCTTCTTTTCCTGCTAACACTTTGTCCACAACAGAAAGGCTTGGAACTAACATCTATTATTCACCTCTTTGAATCCTTACAACAGGATTATAAAGGTAGGTATTTATGATCCAGTTTTACAGATGAATAAATAGGCTCAAAGATATTGTAGCAGACATTATTGGTTGCCAACCCAACAACCACTCACCCATCACCCTCTTGTCTAACAGAAGCTTGGTTTTGCTTGGGCATCCAGACTTCTCTACACGGCCATCTACTTCAGGGGTCCCATCACGGGCCTGGGAGGGAGGAGGAGGTAACTATGTTTTTTCTAAGTAAATCATAATTATTCCATTCCTTTGGCCAGTGATTGGTTTAGAGATGGGCATGTGACACACTTCTGGCCAATAGGATGTGATGCTGTGTCTCCTAAAGAGCTTCCAGGAACTGCTTTCTTTCTGATAAAAGAGACAGACACTTTTCTGCGGCTGTACATTGTTGGATCTATGTGGGATTCTTGGAACTGAAGCAGCCATCTTACAATCGCAAGGCCAGGTTAGGAGCCCAGGCCAATCCACTGAGGATGTCAGAGGAAAACACTGAAAAGAATCTGGCCACTTCATTTACATTGATGCTGAATTCAACATCCCTGGAGTTACCTTACACCAGAACTTCTTCTTATAGGATATTAAACATTTTCTGTAATTATTCAGTCATTCTGGGTTGGGATTTTTCTCGTTTGCAGCCAAAAGCACCCTGGCAAATATGGCAAGTGAGTGATTTGCCTGAGGCCCCACAACTAGTAAGCCACAGAGCTTAGATAAAATTCCAGGTGTGTGGGATTACAAATAGCATACACTTTTTAGTCTGCTGGGGTGACAAGGAATCTCACAGGATTCATTAGAATCCTTCCCCACACAAGGATCTCTCTGTCAGTCGGGATCTGTCAACTATCTAGCACTAAAAAAAGACTCTGTGAAAATGATTTAAAAAAAAAAAATACAAAACAGATCTCTTTCTCCTCACAGTGTTTTTCCTTTTGGAAGCATCACACTGCTTCTTATTCTGCCCATAGTGTCAAGATAACAGGATTTAATTACCAAATTTATAAACCACCATCATGGCATAAATGCACTGGCCCGAACTAAAATGAATGCAGTTATTAAAAAAAAAAAAAAAGAAAGAAAAGTAAAGAAATCCTGCATCAATACAGTGACAGCAGACACAGAGACGACAGTTTTATTTACTTTATCTCCTTGCAGGAAGCAGTTAAGCCATTTCAAAGAGATTATTGGGTTTTAATGATCCAGGACATTAAAAGAAATTTCTCTCAGCGACATTGACACTGTACCTCAGGTAAAGGAGGCAATAAATTCAAGAAATAATGATCTGTTTTGGCAACCCCTCCTGACTCATTCATGATGGACCCCAAGGCACCATTCTCCATTTAGCATGGGCCACTGTCTGGGGATGTCATTGAAGAATGCTGTTTAGTCCTCTCAATAGGCCCAGGAGAACTTTCCAGATTAAGGCTTTGCAGCAGCTTTAGGCTCCACAATGAAAACCACAACTGGTGCTGAGCCCTGCCTCCAGATGCCAGAGAGAGAAGGAAAGAAGGAGCACGAGTCAGTAGGAGAAAAGGTGAGAAGGAAGCAAGGAGAGAGACCACCAAGTATGGTGCCGGAAAATTCTATCAACACTTCAGCTCTCTCGCCTATCCAGGGGGAAGTCCAATTTCCATGGACTAAGTCCAAGCTCCAAGAACCAGAGTCTCCTTTGGTTCCCCTGGGCCTGACAGGCATCTAGAGATCAAGTGGGGAAAGATTCCCAAACTGACCTGTTCTAGGGCTCTAAGGACGCATCCCCAGAGAACTCAGCCAAAGCTGAATTCTGTCTTTCTTCTGTCTTGCATTTTGGATCACAAGAGTTTTTTTTGAAGAGAAGGGTCCACAATTCTAAAAGTTTGGAAACTGAGGATCTAGGCAAACCTAGGCCAGCCTAGGGCAGTCTATTTTACTGCGACTGAGAACCAACAAGAGGAAGTTAAGGTCTGAGGGCAGTTGAAGAGAGAAAAGGAGCTAGAACAAAGTCTCCCTAATTCGCAGGCCTCTCCTGGATCCCTCCTGATGGGATATGGATGGCACTTAAAGGAAGGGGTGACTTTTGAACTTCTAACCTCCCCACCAACAAACTCACTAGCCAGTATCTATCCTGTGTCCAGGGAAATAAGAATGTAAATAAGTGTCCTCCTTTTCCCGAGTGCTCTCTCTTGGATTCACAAAATATTCAGTCATTCATGGGGTACTCTCAATAAAGTCAGAATCCACCCAGGCTCCTAGTTACTTCACAGGCTCCTGAAGTTTTAAATAGAAACCCTAATTCCAGAGCTGTTTTCTTGAAAATGTAAAGAAAGTAACAACTTTATTAACCATTTTCCTAATAATATTCACCCTCCCTAATCACATTGGTGCATGGATGAGTTTTGCAGAGATTTCTGGACTTTTCTGCTGAAAAAAAAAATGCAGTTCCAATAAGGTTATGGTCATCAGAAGTGATTTCCCAGCATAAGAGGGGCAAGAGTGAGGTGTTTGGTCTAAGAAGCATGGGGAGAGGAGGCACAGGAAGGAGTACGTCCTGAAATCTTCCACAGGCTCTCAGGCAGATGTCCCAGAAAACAGACTTGAGTCCATGTGTAGGGCAGAGCCGGGAGAAAGCCCAAGGAAGTCTTTTCTTAATGACAGCTGATCAAGAACAGAAGGGGCTGCCTGGAAAGGCTCTGAGCTCCCTTCCCCAAGCTCCTTTAATGTGGTTATAATGCACGTGGTGTAAACAACCCTCAGGAGAACAGAACTGGTAAGATTTTGCCTCAGGAAATGTTTGAGCAGAAGCTGGATGGTCCAATGCTGGTGCGGCGCAAGGCTGGGACCAGGTGACCCACACCAGGGGCACAAATATCCATGACTAACTCGCAGGGAGCACGGTCTGTTCATCAGCCAGGCGCTACCGGTGACTCCATCTCACAGGAGACAACAGGAGGCACACAGGCACTCGGCCACTTCCTCAAAGTGGCACAGTTGGTAAAGCACAGAGCCAGGATCCAAATCCAGGCACACAGTCAGCCTCGGAGCTTGTGGGCTAACCACTGCTCTGCAGTGCTCTGGCCCAGGCAGACGGGGTTCACCTTCCCAACCCCCCCACGCCCTCACCCCCCACACACCCCCACACACCCTCACCCCCCCACCCCCCGTCAGCCGGCTGCCTGTGGCCAGACCTCTGGTGAGGAAGAGGATGGGAGCATGGAGACCTGGGCAGTGCAAGGGGCCGGGGCGGGCAGGCTGGCCTGGGTTGGGGCACGGACCACTGAAAGAGAAGTCTTTTCTCTGAAAGAGAAGACCCTGCCAGGGCGGGAGGACTGTAGGAAGGTTCGCTAGCAGTAATGTCTGGTTTGTTGATTTACATGCCTATTACTTTCTGTGTGCAGCTGATATCTGATCCCCCACACCTGCCAACCCCCCTCTCTGCTCTCTTCCTGCGTGCCCAGCCCCGGAGGCCACCCCTCACCTGGCAGAGGTGGGGCCGCCCCCCATGCCTGGTCAGTCCCTCTCCTCCCCAGAGATCATGGTCACTGACAGCAAGGGGGCAAGAAGAAACAGAGAAACCAGAATCAAGATATTAGAAACCCTAAGGGCAACAACAATTAATATTTAACTTGAAAATTGCCTGGGAACAGAAAGTGCAGGCTATTCATGTGCAAATCACATGCAAATCATATGCAAACAGTCTCCACACCGGGGGCCCTGTAATTATTCTGTAAACCTGCCTGGCCAGCTCCAAGAGGCAGTTTCAGCCCCCCCCCCCCCAATCCTGCTCCCCATGCCTGGACTGGGTGGTACCTCTGGGTGACATTGCCCCTGAGACACCAGCTTGCCACGGAACTCCTCAGGTCAAAGTCCCTTCCAATTCTGAGGTCAGGGTGATCTTGCTAGGGAAAATTCCTAGCCAGGCATCCTAGCTCCTCCCAACACTCCCCAGAAGTGCCTTTCTGAAGGTGGTCCAGGCCTCCCCGTGCCTCTGCTCCATCATCCATGTCCAAGAAAGACCTTGCCCTGTTGATGCCTGAGCTGGCTTCTCTGTGACACTGGCCATCCCCTGTCCTCTACCCTTCTCTCTGGCTGCCCTTCTCTGGCTCCGTTGGTATTAACTCCATGGTCGGGGGAACCTGCGTAGACCCCTATCCACCCTTTTGAGCCCCTCTCAGATACCAGCAGGCAGGAATGGGTCACTCCTGAGGGCATGGGCAGGGCTCTGCCTGGGCTTCTGTTGTTCTCCCTGTGGCAGGAAAACAGTTCAGTCTCCCCTCCCTCCCCATTCACCCAGGGCCAGCCCCAGATGAAGGTTAACCAGGAGTGGCATTCACCTGCAGCGTCACGTAACCTGGGTCATCCAGGCCTGGGACCGCAGGTTAAAGACAGACCTATGGGGAGGTGTCTTTCCCTTTTGTCTCATAGCTGGGAACTCCAGAGCAGGAAGCAGCCCCTCAGGCCTGAGCTCACCATGGCACCTGGCTCTGAATGGGCATCTTTTCCAACTGCAGCAAAGATGGGGAAGGAGAAGAGTCTCAGACAAAGGACGAGAGAGGTGGGCGGTTCCCAGCACAGCTCAGCCCTGCAGAACCCTCCACTTGCTTCCATCTCTGCTGGCAACCCTCACCTGGACACTTCAGGTTCTAGAAGGGTGGGACCAGATCTGGTTCGTTGTATATCCCCAGTATCCAGCACGGTGGAACCTGCTTCACACGGTTGGAGAGAAGGGCCCTCCAGCTGGCCCACGTTCAGCACTAATTGGTGGTGACTGCCCTCGATAAGAAATGCTGAGGTGTCTTGTCTTCTACTGAATTCCCAGAGCCTAGAGCACTGTATTGGGTGACAGAGGCCACCGTGGGCCAGCATCACTGCCATCGTTATGTTCAGAGCAGGACACAAGAGGCTGATGGTTGGGGGAAGGAGCCCACAGCCTGTGTGCCCTACTGGGCCACCAAGAAAAGTGGTGATATGGCCCAAAAAGGGAACTGATAGTCCAATTGGTGAGCTCCCCAAAGACGGGCCATTCCTGGGAGGGGAAGGAGATTGAGGCAGGAGTGATGTTAAGGCATTAAAGGGTGGGTTTTTCTAAGAAAGCCCTCAGAGGAGGATGAACTAGAGTGAAGATTTAAAAGTTGGAGTGGGAGTTTAAAATGAAGGAGCGAGAAGAGAGAATACGCACTCAGGGTTTGGAAACAGCTTGGGCCAGAATCTGGACGAGACCGTGGAAAGCATGAGTTAGAGGAGGAGAAGCTGGCACTTGTGAGCTGTGTCCTTGAGGCAGCTCCTCCATGAAAATTCCCTGCCTCAGTGACACCCATGACTGACTGGGTCACCTATCTCACTGAATATTTACTGAACATCTGTGTGCCCAGCACTGAACGGGCACTAACACCATGCCCTGCTCTTAGGGAGCTTCCCTGCCAATGGAGGAGGGTGGTCATAAGACAGAGCCTTGACTGACCAACAGCTCTGAGACAAAAAATAAATAAATAAAACACTTACCACAGTACATGAAGCTCAAGCAAAGAGAATCCAGGGTCGGGGTGCCTGGGTGGCTCAACTGGTTGAGCATCTGACTCTTGGTTTTGACTCAGGTCATGATCTTGCAGTCCTGAGATCAAGCCCCACATCAGGCTCCACACTGAGCTTGGAGCCTGCTTGGGATTCTCTCTCTCTCTCTCTCTCTCTCTCTCAAAATAAACATTTTTTAAAAATAACAAATGATTTAAATAATTAAAAAAAAAGAAAACAGGGCAATGTTGTATTATAACATTCAAAACCAAGATACACATTTGGGCCCTTTAGAAACTATGCTGGGCCCTGGAATGTCACTGGGAATGGCAGTACCACCTTCTCCAGGATGCCACTCTCCAACCTCTTCACTGCACGTTTGCTTCATGCTCCTTTCTCTAACCAGGTCTCCGTTTGGGCTGGCCAGGGTTCTGACTGTGGCCGTGGCCTTTGGGCCCCTCACAGCTAACAAACGCTCGGGGTATTCATTCCAAATTCCTGGGAGA
Source organism: Panthera tigris (assembly GCF_018350195.1). NCBI lineage: Eukaryota > Metazoa > Chordata > Mammalia > Carnivora > Felidae > Panthera > Panthera tigris. Next base: position 74,848,647 of record NC_056663.1, on the reverse strand, counting down.
AAACTTTGGTCAGCTCAGTGCAATTCGGGGCGGGGGGGATTAGTTTGATTGTTGCGTCAGGGGACCCCAAAATAGCAGTCAGCTGAAACAAAAGTACGTATTTCTCTCCTGAAAGGCTGTGTAGTCCTGGCTGCTCTCCCCTGTACAGTCCTAAAAGATCTTGGCTCTTTTCCATCTTGTTGCTCTGCCATTCCTAGGATGACCGCTTGGCCCATGTGATCCAAGATGGCTCACCCGCACACCCACAGCGCCAGAACAGGACGGAGGGAAGGCATTGCGTCGTACACATCACCTCCACTCCCAAGGCCAGGACGTACCCATGTAACGAAGCCTAGCTTTAAGGTTGCCCGGCTAAATGTCTCTGTGGTAGTCAAGTGGCTGTCTCTGGCACACACGGTTAGTTGTAGTGGTGGGAGCAGAGACAGGTGAGAGGGGCCACGTGGTGGAAGCATGGAAGCCTGGCCACGCCCTGCAGCAGAGTCCAGGGAAGATAGCTAGGAACCGGGCCCCCCGCCCAATACACGTCTGCCCTATGCTGAATCCACACTCGGCCCTACTTAGCACACTACGCAACAGTCATGCAGCCAGCCATCGCTCTTGGAAAAGCATTGAGGGTGAACATGCAGTGAAGGTGTCTGGGAAAGAAGATATCCATGGGGGTGAGTAGTGTGGGAGAATCTCGGTGTATTAGGTGTGGGTTTGGGAAAGAGAGAAGAGAAAACCAGAGAAGAGAGGGGACAGGAACCATTTGCAGTGGTCAAGTTCATCTATGAAGACTCTTAATGTGAGTTCCAGTAAACTCTTACTCTTGTTTTCCTCATCTGGATAAAAACCTCCCTGGGAGCGCAGTAGAGAAGATTATTTGAGATCAAGGATATAAAGCACCAGGGGTGTGTCCGGCATACAGCAAGCACACAATAAATGGCTGAGTATTTTTAGATCTGAGGTCAGGTGTGGTGTCCCTCTGTACACTACTTAGTCCAGATGCTTGGGCATTCTTACTTCCCCTTTTCAGGCTCTTGGGGAAGTGAGCCCCCAATTCTAGGGTGCATAGAATAACCTCATTCTATGATTATGATGATGATGATGATTTTGCTGGGCTTTGAGCGGACCCAGGAATCTGCAGTTTCACGCCAGGAAATTGGGGGCAGGTGGTTGAAGGGCTGGACTTTGAGAAATTCCCTTTGTAGTCTTACACAGTGATCAACACTGTGCACCCGGAGGGACAGCTTCTCCCGCTGCTTTTTCTTTTTTTTTTTTTTTACGTTTTTTTTATTTTTTTTATTTTTGGGACAGAGAGAGACAGACAGAGCATGAACGGGGGAGGGGCAGAGAGAGAGGGAGACACAGAATCGGAAACAGGCTCCAGGCTCCGAGCCATCAGCCCAGAGCCTGACTGACGTGGGGCTCGAACTCACGGACCGCGAGATCGTGACCTGGCTGAAGTCGGACGCTTAACCGACTGCACCACCCAGGCGCCCCTCTCCCGCTGCTTTTTCGCATGACACTCCTGGACCTAGGGGATGGATGGGAGTTTTGGGAGAGAGAGCCAGGCGACGGTGAGGATTTATTTGGTCATAAAAACTTATGTGGGGCATCCACAGCTCAATAATGACCCCCGCCCTCAAATTTCCATGAGAAAATTAACATTAGGGCAGGATCTGTGGCTGTCTCAGAACCAGAATGCGCGGACCAATTAGAGACACTGAAACACTGTTGATGACGGAGCTGAGTGAGGCCAAGCTCTGGAAGTGCAAAGTGTTTCTTCGGGGAGCTGACAAATCCTCTGAGAGCCCAGGTCATCTCAGACTTGAACTTAGTTATCTTGGCTGACACCTCAGATGTGACCTCTGGTGCCCTAGGGTGAGGCGCGGCCCAGCCACAGATGAGCCAATTGCAGCTCTCCCTGAGGTCATGTCTTCTTGTGCACCAGGCACACAGTAGGCCATCAGTTCTCTGCATATACAATTTATTGGATTTTTTTTTCTGATTACAAAAGAAATATGCAATTATCGTAAAAAGTGTTTTTTGGAGATCTAGAAAGGCACGAAAGAAAACCAACAGCTACCTGTAATCCTATCATCCAGAAATAACCATTAACATTTTAGAGTAACACACTACTAGTTTTTCCTATGCATATATTTGCATAAAATTGCATATATCAAGGTTGGATTTTACCAAATCCTCTGCTCTGTAACCTGCTTGCTTCACTTAACAATATATAATAATTTCCCACCTCATCAAATGTGCTTTGACCATCTCATTTTTAATAGCTCATCATATTCTAGCACACGGAGGCACAGCAATTTAATTTGGACATTTAGGTTATTTTTATTTTTTGTGTTTTGGTTGTTTTGGGTTTGGGTTTTTTGGTTTGTTTTGTTTTGGTTTTTGCTATTGTAAATCTTTTTGCATGTCAGTTACGGTGTTTCTTAAGATTCATTATGAGAAACTAAATTCTTAGATCATTTTTTTTTTTTTTTTTTTTTTTTTTTTAGTTGGAGAAACACATCACCAAACTGCAGATACCCAAGTAACACTAAAACAAGGTGTGATGAAGTCCGGGATCCACATCAGGCTTTTGGGTGGGGAGAAGGCAGAGTAAACTGAGGGCTGTCTAACCCTAGCTCGATTTCTGACACGACAAAGGGGCATTTGGTCAAGCTTAGAATGTGAGGAGGACCTCCCTCCTTCAGCCCTCATCCAAAAAGCCCTTAACCAATATACAGAAGATGTCTCTTCTGTGATTATACTCAACCCATTTTAGGGGTTCTATGCAAATATTGATGTGGCCTACAGCAATCATTTCTGAAAAACAGACTTTTGATAGAAGTACATTTAGCTTTTTTAAAAATAGCATTTTTAGTGCATGCTATTATCATTGTTACTTATTCGAATGTGTTGATGGGGGAGTAGGTGGAAGGGTGATGCTTGCATTGGCATGGCAACCGGTGACTAACTGAGTTCCCTTCGCAGCCCATGATGGCTTCTTCTTTGACTTATGTGGGGCCAGAAATGGATTTTTTCCCCTCGTGTGTCATTGGCTTATGGTAGAGAAAAGGTTACCCACTCACGATCTAGCCCTTTCCTATTCTATTTCTATTTTCAGTTTGTGCCACCTTTGGGGCTAAAAGAAGCAAGTTTACTTCCCACCCTGTGAAGTAAGCTTCGCTTTGATCTGGTTACCTCTTTTAGGCTGTGCAGCATGCACCCTAATTATTATAATAGCTAATATTTATCGAACCTTTACTATGGTACCAAGTGCTCTACAAAGTGCTTTATATGTGCTTCTTTTAATCCTTAAAGAACCCCTATAATGTGGGAACTATTATTATCATCCTTTCTTATACAGATGAGGAAACTGAGATAGAGGTCAAATGGTGTGTTGAAGGATACAGAGCTCACAAGGATTTGAACCTGAGAAGCTGGACTCTAGAGGCTGAGGGTCTAAACATCACCCCCACCCTGGCCATCTGGGGTTTATGGGGTCTCCTTCTGTTGTGAGGATCTGGGATTGGACGAACCCATCCGTGGTCAAACACAAGTTTTTCTTTCATGTCAGAGTCCTTGAATGTATCCTTCCTCAGACTTTCTAGGCTGTAAAGTATGAGCACGCCAGTCTATCCTTACGTGGAAGTTCATGCCTTTATTTGCATGAGCTAACAGACTCTGGAAGTAAACCAAGATTTTTCTCTCCTCGCTTTTAGTCACACAAATAGTACCTGAACCTCGTAAACTCTCATTTCCTTCCTATGTAAAACCTAAAAGCTGGCTCAGAGGAGGATTGTGAATGTGACATGGGAAAGCCTCTGTAAAGACCCTTCACACGGCACGCACTGGGTACTCAGGAGAGCCTATTTCCCTCCATCCCTTGTTGGACTTCCAGCGGTAGTCTGTCTCATTGTTGAGCTTCTGGATTATGGTCATTTCTGGCATCTCCACACTCCTCCTGAGTGCAGAGGGCAGGTCTGGCATTCCCCTTTGGAGGGCTCCCACAGAGACCCCATTAGGACCTGTAGTGGTTTGTATCCTGGCCTGGTTCTCTGGCAAGTCACAGCACCAGAAGCTGCCAGGTAGATGGCAGGGAGCCCAAGCCCTGAAAAGCAGTGGGTGTGGGGCCTACACCAGCATGAGAAGGTCTTCAGGTACTACTGAAGAGCCACTCTATAACTCACGGGCAAGGGTGCATCAGTCACTTGCTGATCTTTTAGGCATCAAAGCAAAGAACACTAGTGACAAGGGCCTGGTGAAAAAGTCTTGGGGAAAGACTGTACAAACAGACGGGAAATGATTAGATAAGAACAGTTATAAGTAAAGGGAAGCCAAGAAGCCTGGGAGAACCATGAACCGGACATGGGTCAGTACCGTAGGCAACTCTATCAGAACCATGGGTGACACAAAACAGGAAGGAAATGTATCAGGATTTTCAAGTAGCTTCCTCTGGTGATTAGATTACAGGTTGGTTCTTATTTTTGGGTCTGAAAAAATTTTCTACAACAGACATTTTCTAATCCAGAAAATTACATTTTGTAATCCAGAAAAAAATGAGCCTGATTTTTATTTTTTTTTCAATATATGAAGTTTATTGTCAAATTGGTTTCCATACAACACCCAGTGCTCATCCCAAAAGGTGCCCTCCTCAATACTCATCACCCACCCTCCCCTCCCTCCCACCCCCCATCAACCCTCAGTTTGTTCTCAGTTTTTAAGAGTCTCTTATGCTTTGGCTCTCTCCCACTCTAACCTCCTTTTTTTTTTTCTTCCCCTCCCCCATGGGTTTCTGTTAGGTTTCTCAGGATCCGCCTAAGAGTGAAAACATATGGTATCTGTCTTTCTCTGTATGGCTTATTTCACTTAGCATCACACTTTCCAGTTCCATCCATGTTGCTACAAAGGGCCATATTTCATTCTTTCTCATTGCCACGTAGTACTCCATTGTGTATATAAACCACAATTTCTTTATCCATTCATCAGTTGATGGACATTTAGGCTCTTTCCATAATTTGGCAATTGTTGAGAGTGCTGCTATAAACATTGGGGTACAAGTGCCCCTATGCATCAGTACTCCTGTATCCCTTGGGTAAATTCCTAGCAGTGCTATTGCTGGGTCATAGGGTAGGTCTATTTTTAATTTTTTGAGGAACCTCCACACTGTTTTCCAGAGCGGCTGCACCAATTTGCATTCCCACCAACAGTGCAAGAGGGTTCCCGTTTCTCCACATCCTCTCCAGCATCTATAGTCTCCTGATTTCTTCATTTTGGCCACTCTGACTGGCGTGAGGTGATATCTGAGTGTGGTTTTGATTTGTATTTCCCTGATGAGGAGTGATGTTGAGCATCTTTTTTGAAGACCACAGTCATTGTACTGGGATTATAAGGCTAGAAAGATTTTTTTTTTTTTCACTTGAGTCGGTAGACTAAGTTCTGTCAAGAATACTGGGCTATATACTTAGTGAACTGATTCACTCAGCACCTGTATCTGTCAGGCAGTGTTCCAGCCCCAGTTCCAGACCCTGTGATAGGAAGGACATGGACAAGTTGTGGAAGTTCAAGGGTAGGGTCCCTGGAAAAGCCAAGAAGATTTATCGGTCAAGATGGACCAGGTCAGTGATACTCACAATGTGACGCTCTGATGTGCTACATCAGCATAACCTGTTAGAAATGCAAATTCTGGGACACCTATGTGGCTCAATCAATTAAGCTTCTGACTCTTAATTTTGGCTCAGGTAGTGAGATGGAGCCCCGTATCAGGCTCTGTGCTAACACTGTAGCTCCTGCTTGAGATTCTGTCTCCCTCTCTCTCTGCCCCACACCTTTCTCTCAAATTAAATAAATAAATAAATAAATAAATAAATAAATAACTTAAAAAAAAAAAAAAGAAATGCAAATTCGTAGGTCCCAGCCCAAAAGTACTGAAGCAGAATCTCTGGAGCGAGGCCCAGAAATCTGCATTTTACCAAGCTCTTCAGATGATTCTGAAACAAGCTAGAGAGTCTGAGAAGCCCTAGACCAGGTTATGCTATAGTAACAGTCCTCAAGTATCAATGGCTCACGGTGACAAAGATTGCTTTCTTGCTCACACTACATGTCCATTGTGGGCTGGCTGTGCTCTTCTCCAAGACCCAGGCTAAAGTACTCAGCCACCTCTGTCTGGAATGTTGCCAGTCATCATGGCAGAGGGAAATGAGAACGTGGCAAACTGTGACCTTGCTCTTAAAGCTTCTGCTCAGCACTGTTATTACTCCATTTCATTGGCCAACATCTGCCATTGATGGAGTTGGGAAATACACATTTTTCCCAGGAAAGGGCAACCAATTTCTTTAAATCTTTTGATTTTGGGATAATTGTTGATTCACATACATGATAAAAAACAATACAAAGAGATTCAGTATACCCTTCATCCAGTTTCCCCCAATGGTAGCATCTTGCACAACTATAGAACAATACCACAACCAGGAAACTGACATTGGTACAGTCTTATCCACATGCATCAGTTTTACATGCACTCATTTGTCTGTATGTCTGTGTTTAGTTCTATGCAATTTTATCACACAGCAAACATTTTTGAATAGTAATCCAGTTAACCACATCAGGTAAAGGGCTAGGACAGATTAACTAGGGAGGTAACACTATCTCACCTCTTAATAGGATTCCTATCTTTGAAAAACTAGTTTATGGAGAATAATGGGACTTAATTAGAGAAAACAAGAGTCTTGAAATCGATCCTGAGGGGTCTGTAAATGTAGTGAACATTTGTATATTTGGCCTACCAGTATCTATGTCCCCTTCTGGGGGCAGAATTTGTATTTAGCTTTAGGAAATCATCTCTCCCCCATTCTCAGGCTATATGTGCAGGTGAGTTGACCCTGTTCTGAGCTTTGACAATGGGTGCCTGGTTCAGGCCTGATCACACAATCTATCTCATGATCTGTCCTCTTGACTACAGTCATTGGTTCAGAGATGGACACAGAAACCAACTGGTCCAAGGACTTTTTACTAAATCTACTGATAAAGACACTCTCTTCACTGGAGTGGATAAGCTGGTAGGTTATAAGCTCAGATCTTCTGGGGAGTGAGATAAAGTCTGGCTGAGAAGGAAATCAGCACCAAGAGATGGAGAAAGGAGACCAAGTTTTGATGACACTGTATGATGCCCTGGATCTAGCCATTCCTGAAACTTCACTACTTTTGGACTCTCCAGCTACATGAGCTAAAGAATTTTTTTTTTCTTTTATTGTTGCTTAAACTGATTTGAGTGGGGTTTCCTGACACTTGCTCCTAAGAGTCTTTGAGTCCTGACTGACCTCAATTCTCAAAGCTAGACAGGGTAGCCAAAAGAGGGTGATCATAGTTCTTCTCTTCCTGAGGTTTAAATTAAAAAAAAAAAATACATAGAGAAGGACACTTACACATACATATACATACATATGGTGTGTATGTGTCACATATATATTTTTCCCCATCTACCTGTTCAGAAACTGTCTACTAAAAACATCAGGCAATAAGCCCAAGAAAAGAATAAATTCTCTTCTTGCTCTCACCTTTGTCTGGGGGTTTTCCTATACTTATGAGAGAACTTTCAGATTTAAAAAAAAAAAATTGTGTAAAGACTTTATTGCTGAATGCTTACGATTGTAAGACTGATTTTACTGGATAAATTTTGAGCCTAGTATCTAGGAAGGCTATAGAGAAAGCTGTAAAATGAACACTGTTCTCAAAGTTTTCCAATGCATTTTGCCTCCTGGGGCTTTCCAAACCATTCTAAGTGTCTACATGGTTATGCAGGTAAGTGCCAACAGAGAGATGCATTTTCCTTCTTGAAAGAAAACCGTGTGTGTGTGTGTGTGTGTGTGTGTGTGTGTGTGTGTCTGCGTGAGTGTTCAATAAAATATGCAAATGAGGCCCCAAACATCAGAGCATATAAATGTGGGTATTTTAATTTCCCTTGAGATGGGCAAATACAGCCCTGAGCAGTTTCTTTGGGAGTTTTGTCATCTGCCATTTACAGAGAGCGGGAAGTTGTGCAGCAATTAGCCAAGAAGGGGGAAGCATTCTCTACCAGCCCATGAAGACCTCTCCACACAGTTCAGGGAGGCCATAAAGTACCAGAACTTGTGAGCGCCAGCCACCCCCAAAACACACAGATCTTCCCAGAAAGCTGCTTGAAAACTGTAAAAAGTGAGGTCTAAGTTGTGAAATTACACTTTGTTCTGCGTGCTCTGAAGAGCAGTCATTTGGCTGTATTGTGTTTTTGAAACTCCATGTCAGGAACATTTATGCCACTGGAAACTTAATTGTGAACTGTTTTGAAGACTTCTCCTTTTGTGGGAAATTACGGTCGAGCTTTCCGAGCCCTGTTTTCGATGGTCTGTCACTTCAGCTGTGTCTTCTTCCCCAGGGGAGCTGTTGGGAGCCAAGGCAGCCAGGCTATCTCAGTAGCAGTGAGGGGCCCAGGGTCCGAGGACCCCTGCACCTGCTCAGCTCTGCCATTTACAATATACATATTCATGTATATAATCATGACCCGTTGTTATCCTTTTGGAGCTTTGGCTTTCTTATGTGTAAAATTTCATAGCTTTGTGATTAAAAATAGATAATAGATTCATGATCCCTTCGTAAACAAAAAAAAATCACCATAGACATATGAGATGTTATTTTGCGGACTCCTACGGTCACACTTTAGAAGCCGCACAGAAGCACACACGCACACATGCATACTATAAAACTAGCCATATGTGGGGAGAATGTGATTTTGTCATGGAATACATTTAGTAAAAACATACGGGGTAGGCTTGTACACTTTGAGGCTTAGCCATTGAAAATAATCAGAAGGGACCCGATTTTGAAATAGGATAAGGATGCAAAAGATTTTAAGTCCCTCAAAATGCCGAAAAGGACAAGAGGAGGTTCCTGGAACTTACTCTTATGTTCCTTAGTATTGGGGAAGTGCAGACTAGGAGCAAGCACACAGTTTTTGGAGCAAGAACAGCCAGAATTTGAATGGTTGCCGATGTGGCCTTACGCACATTTCCTTCCTTGTTGCCTCTGAGCCGTCTTCTCATCTGTAACGCCGGAATGAGAGCACATACCAGAGAATGTCAGCGTGAGGATTAAATGAGATAATGTACAGAAACCTTGTAACCCTGTGCCCGGCGAGAAGTGAATGCCAAGAATGGCTATTACTTGAGAAAACTTGGGATTCCAGGAAAGTTAAAGAAAAGTTTTTGGGTTTTTTTTTCCAAGGCAGTGGAGAAAATAGAGACATAAAAACTATTCAAGGTCTGTCAGCAGATTAGGCTGTATCTTTTCTGCTTTCAAGATACTATTTTCTCCCTCTTTCATTGTCACCTCAACTGCATGTTGCTCTGATTTTCTATAAGCCCTGTATCCCAACAGGGAAACTCTGGAAATGAAACACTTAATGATATTTCCAACTTTCAGAAAGATTTCAGTAAGGGCAGCGGTGCTCTGGGTGCTTTGCATTAATCCAGTGGATGAAGGGTCTATTCCCAGCATTGAAGCTGTTAGAGGAAAGGTTTCAACAGAGGGGCAGGCAAGGGAAACTGGATGGATTCCCAGATCCAACCGAGTCAAGTCTTTCCAGTTCTGCTTCATCGTGTTGTTTGAAATAAATTCCCAGAACATAAGATTCTGCCACATTAAAAAAAAAAAAAGAAAAGAAAAGAAAAGAAAAGCTCCAAAGCCCCATGTAAACGTTATTTGAGCTGGTCTGCTTCTTTCAGACGGTCAAAGCTGTTTTCCTCACCATCAGCGCAAATCATCAAGAGTTGACGCTGGTTAAATCAGGAATAGTTTAGAATTACCATACGTAGCATTTTTGGCATTCGCTCACACCTCATATAGGATGGCCAAATACCATCTCACTTGCTTGCTTTCTCACTCCCAACAATGGGTTACAAATCACAGTTACATAGTAAAATGATGGCTCTCCTCATTGGTTTGAAGGAGAAATGAGGATGCTACCTTATTCAGCTTTATATGCACAGTGCCCAACCCATTTGCTGAAATGGACAAAGATCAGTATAAGCAGATGAAAGTACAATTTATCGAAAGGAGAGTTTTGCCTTCAACAAAGATACTAACTAGTTAGGAAGAGTTGTCCACGGGTAAGCAAATATAGACGACTACCGCATGAATCCACAATCTTCATCACAGCTACCGAGAGCCTACTACTCGTCGTGCCCTGTGCCAAGCGCTGGAGCCTCCAAGACGAGCATGGAACGTTCCTGACTTCAAGAGCTTCGGTCTGATAGGAAAAAGGCAGGTATCAGTCACGGTTCTTGGTTGCCGACAATACGATCCACTCCAGCTAGTTTAAGCTGAAAGGCGTTAATTAAGTTTATAAATATCTCACAAAATCACTGGGGAGAAACAGGCTCTAGGCTGAGCTTCCAGGACTCCACCAGAATAGTCTGCCAAAAGACAAGCTGTCATTGCCACACGCAGGGATCTTTGAACGAGGCAGCCATCGTCACCTCTGCGGGTTTCGTAACCACACCACAGCTGCCACGGTCGAGGTCAGTGGAACGAATGGCCCGTGTCCTGCTTCTGTCACCGAGAAACTTAGATCTGAATTCCAGTCCTGCGTGAGTGTATCTGACGGGCAGAATATAAATCAATATCCGTACTCTGGCACATGAGGCTGGGAACTGGAGGCATTCTTGAATGGGAATTTGAGATTTCTATCGTGGGGAATTATCAGGAGGAAGTGGAGGAGCTATTCAAAAGCTTTGGGGCTGCCGTAAATGGCGATTGTTTACTAAGACGATTAAATGAACAACTACGGGATAAAGTGAGAACCACGGGCTGATGTACACTCAGGGTGCTTGTGGGCATTAGTCTCCTGATTTGGGCCTTGACTGAGTAGGATTTAGCCAGGCAAAGCAGTGCAGGGAGAAAGTATTTCAGTGACACTCCTATTCCAAGAAATACTCAAATTGATGTGAACCGACTGGCTTCGTCCTGTGTACTGAGGAGACAGTTGTGAGCAAAGAACCCCTGCTTCTTGCCCGGGTGGAGCTCACAGTTCAGGGCAGCAGGAGAAGAGCTGCCCCTGACTAGTCCCTGACATCATGGCACTGTGCTTACGGAGATGCCTTCTTTACTTCTGTCCTCAGCCAGTGGCCTCTGAGTTGGCACAGAGCGACACCTTTCCCAAACAGACAAGCTGCTGAAATCCAATTTTCCTTCTTTTTCTATTTTTTAAATTTTTTAATGTTTATTTATTTTTGAGAGAGAGAGACAGAGCATGAACAGGGGAGGGGCAGAGAGACAGGGAGGCACAGAATCCGAAGCAAGCTCCAGGCTCTGAGCTGTCAGCACAGAGCCTGTTGCAGGGCTCGAACCCAGGAACTGTGAGATCATGGCCTGAGTGGAAGTCGGGTGCTTAACCGATGGAGCCAATCAGGGCACCCCTGATTCTCTAAGAATTGAACTGGGGGTGTGGGGTGCAGTGACACAATTCGTCAGCTGATTAACGGAACCAGAAGCGGGAAAGATTCACCTGCACATCACATGGCAGGAGCTCAGTGGGCCAAGGGAGAACCCAAGTTATATGGAAACGGAAGACATAAAATCCTCAAGGTACAGGGATGTGCCCTGGCCAGAGGATACAGGGGTTCATTTGAAAGGCAGGAAGTAGAAGTCAAGGCAGAGGGGGGCTGAGCCTGAGTAATGGCAGAGGATCAATAAAGTCCTACTAGGGAGGGAATGAGAGAACTCCTCTCAAGAGTTGTGCTAGATCCTTCCATTTCCTGGACTCTGTTTCAATCTCTGCAAGGCCGGCTATGCCTGGGCCTACGCTCCTGGGAGGTCCTATCTTCTTAGTACCCTCCCCCCTCACTGCCACCCCGCCCCGCAACCTTCCCTGGCCCTCCTGTGAGCTAGCTTCCTAGCGTGTCTGTTGCATGCATCAACTACCACAGAGGAAGTTGAAAGGTCTGGAGTCTGGCCCAACCAACATGGAAGCACCAAAATATTTTTCTTAAAATGAACAAGAAAACCAGAGTCTAACATTAATTGATAACCATCTAAATGTAGATGTAATTATATTAATACCTCTGTGCTTATTTCTCACTAAATGCTATATCATGTATTGACTTGAGTTGCTATGAAATGTATGAAAATGTTACCAACAATGAGTGAAATAATGTGCGCTATGATCACCTCCTCCCACGCCAATACCCTCTGACCCCTGGCTCCCTTCCTGGAGACGAAGTTTGAGTGCATGAGGGAGCTGGGGTCATGAGTAAAGCAAAGAGCAGGAATGCAGGTTTTATTTTATAATTGTAAAGGAAACCTACTTGATATTCAAAGCAACACAGTCCTTCTTTCTTAGCCCCAGCATGTAGTAAAATGCTAAACACATATCGGATGCTCTTAAGTGCACATTGATGGATAATGTTTAAAATCAAAGTACGTTCAAATAAAAGTTTTTGCTTCTGTGTGAAGTTGGATTGGAGAAAGAAAGGCTCTGGGTTACTGTCCTAAACGATGCAGGCTTATCTCATTGCTGGAACTTTTCCTTTAGCAGAGGGCGCCGTATTGATCCTCTGCCATCAGTGAACCTTGGCTTCCACTGTTCCTGCCGAGGGAGGGGCAGGCGGCTCCAGGTGGGAGGCTGGGGGTGTGGATGGGCAACCAGGAGAGAGGAGAGCCTCTCACTCACCCAGAAGGATCCAGAGCCCCAGGGACAGGAGAGAGCCAGATCAAGTAGTGACACAGCAGGTGTCAGAGAGGATGCAGAAACACCCCTGGAACTGGAGCAGGGCTGTTTTTGCGTTGGTTCATTCAGCAGAGATTCACTGAGAGTGAAGATACAGAACCAGAAGACATAGTGCCTGTTCTCAAGTTGTTACGGGGCAGGGAGTCCGGCCCTCCCGGTGATCGAGATGAGGTGATACTCAAGCGCTACAGGGGAGAAGTCCGGCCTCTGGAAACCATCTGGGATGACGCCCCAGGGGGAACTGTGTTCATGGAGGGGCTCCAGGGCCATCCCAAAGGAGCCTGTGAGAGAGGTGACAGCGAACAGTAAAACACTGGCACCAGTGATCCAGCAGAACATCAAGTAGGAAGTCTGCTATTAGCATAAGAATCAGTAGCCAAGAGCTATCTTTTATTGGGCGCTTACTACGTGCCAGACATCGTGCCAAGCACCCTCCCGGCTTCTCTCCTTCAGTCCTTATGAACTCCTTTTGAGGTGGGGATTTTCCAGGGAAGGCTACACTGGGCTGTGGGAGGTTAGCTCCAAACCACTGTCACACAGCTAGCCAGTGCCAAGGCAGGGATCCAATCCATCCGGCTCCGACTGTTGTTCTCACGGGCCCCCAGGGCTCTGTTCACATCTAGGTGCACGGGCACCTAGAAACACAGTTGGTGCTGACCCCACTTGCTCTGGTGGAAATGATTAGAATTTGAATGGCTGTTCTCACACAGCCTGAGATCAACGGGCAGCTGCGATGGGGTTGGGACAGGAAGAATAGGCCAGTTGTCACATCTGTAGAAAGAGGGGTAAATTGACCTCTCACCAATAGTCTGTGCAAGACATTATGGATATTCTGGTGCTGAATTAAGTTCAGTGGATCTACGCAAAACGGTGGGGTGAGGTGGAAGCTAAAACAACATTTGCTCTAGATTCACGGGAGCCAGGGTGTGCCTTTCAACACTTGCATTCCTGAAATGAGAGATGCAAATGTCAGAGAGGGCTGGGGAAACAAGGATGAACCTTGCTGAACCTCCGTTCAGCATGGCCAAGTGGTAGAAAATTAAAGAACTCATTGTTAATCACACAAAGGAGCAACCCGTGCTGGTAGCAAAAAGAAACATAGGGTTGAATGGCTTGGAAACTAGGGAAATAACTCTTAAAGAGATATTTTTATGGATGCAGTTTGTTTTACCTTCAGTGATTCCCATCTTCATTGAGCCTTTATTCTTTTCTCCTAATATTCTGTTCCATAGGGACATTTTATTGAATGCCCACTGTGAAGAAATAGGCTCATTTAAATAAAATTTAACATTAATGTGATAATCAATCTTTAAACTGGAAACTAGGGGGCCAATTTGTCTTGGTCGATCATGTCACCATTTAGATGCCGATTTATTCCTGGGGCTTCTCAGTCTTCTTCCCTCAGAGTCCTCCCCAGCCGTCTTTGCTATGATTTCTTACTCGCTGCTCATGGCATGCTCATGGGGTTCTCCTTCCTTCAGGGGCAGGCACGATTGTGGAGGTGACAGAGGTGACTGTAACCCAGAGCTCACTGTCCTGGAGCTCCAAGGGCTTCAATATCATTTTGGGCAGAATGCCACGGGAGTTCAGCGAAAGGAGCAAGACTTCCCACCGGGGAGAATCAGGGTAGGCTTCAGGGAAGGGGTGGCTGGTCCCTGAAAGGAGGCATTCTTCAGTATGGTGAGGACATCCGGGGCAAGAAAAGAAAATTCAAGTGTGGGAAGACAGGGACCGGAGTGAGGGTGGGGGGCCAAGAGAGAGGGAAGTGAAGCAAGAGCCAGGGGAAGGATGAGTTTGTTTTAGAAGGATGAGTGATTCAAGTTGCCGCCTGCTCTCTCTCCACTGTTTTCTGACTGTGCACTTGGGTCCCTGAGGGAGGCATGGGCAAGGTCTTCCTCCCGAGTCTTCCCCAAATGAAGCTCCATCAGAATGTGCTTTGCTTTCAGCGGCTCTTAGTCACATCTATGCGGGTGTGGTCTAAGCAATGGTCCCCTAGGCTGGGGAAAGCCGTAACTTGCATTTCTGCCGAGTCGATGCCGTCGTCTGGGGCCATGCTTTGAGAACCGCTGTCTACAGTATTCTTAAAGAGCGCTAAAGGACCCGCGAAGCATCTCAGTAAAAATTACCTTTGCTTTTGTCAGGATAACGCCTTTATTATTCTTTTTCAAGAAATCTTCCCCAATTAGATGAGCCAAGTGCAGTTCTAGGACTGTCTCCACAAATTTTCTGGGTCTTTGAAGGACTGGGTTAGACCCAGAGCTCGTCCTGGTGATGGGCCTCTTTGGGCCACATGGGGTCAGGAAGCGGGGTGCCCTGGTCTACAGCAGTCCTTCAGCAGCCGCTACACCTGGGGCTCCCCTATGTGTCCTGAGGGCATCATTGGCAACCTTGCACTTAAATACCCTGGCGGCGAAGCGGTGAAACCAAAGAAGCTACCAGAGTAAGTGCTGCATCTGGGATCCAAGGCTGTGCTAGGTGCTCCAGAGAGGCCTGCTCTGGCAACCAGGTGGAGCCCTCCTGAGCCTGTCCGGAAACCTCCCTGCCTGCTTCCCGCAGAGAGGGGACGCCTCACCTCGGCCACCACGCTGTCTGCTCTTGTTTGCCTCCCATTCTCCCAGCAATTGCTCAGCCTGGATACTACCCAGCTTGGATCTTATTTTCCATTTATGATTGTTAAAGAAAAGAAAGAAAGAATCTCTTTCACAATAACCCCCTGGAAGCTTAGGAAGCTGGGGCCATCTGACAGGTCATATCTGTACAAAAGAAAATCTTTGAAATGTGTGGTTAGGTAGTAATTTCCTTTATGCTCATCACAGAGAATTTCTAAAGCAGTCACCTTGTTCTCTCTCTTTCTCCAATAAACTCATGAGTCTGTAGCACACGATTTATTTGGAGCAAATGGGGGAAGGAGACGCTGGGGGAGGTCTTGGAAAGAGTATTCCTTTAGAAATCACAGTTGGAAAAGATCACATATTTATCTATGCCAAGGAAAACTACTAGATTGTAGAATATCATGTTAATAGTCATTATCTCCGCTGGCAAAGCGTGTGCAGTTGGTATTCATTCTTTGTTCTTGTGTGGATTTTTTTGCAGTTGGGAGAAACAAAATGCATGGGTCTTTAAAACCAATCTTAGGTCCCATTGTCTTTGGGGTGCGGTATGCGTGCAGGACCAAAAAGCCACAGGCAAATGTCGACAAGAAAGAAAAGTTCAAGCAGAAAAAGAGGGTCTGCAGGCCAGCCAGAGAAGTCCAGGAAAGATGGGTGTTTGACACGTCCCTGCAGGATCTGTTCGCAGACTAAAGACAAAAAAGACCGATATAATTTTATTCCCGAGATGAGAACTAGCATTTAATCTAAAGAGGCATCCTCGGTCCTGGGCAGGCAGGGTGGTCCCCATCCCAGGGCCACGAGGCCCTCACCTTCCTCCAAGAACCCATCTGAAATGGGGTGAAGAGCCATGACAACTGGGTTTAATGGCTTTGCCGAAGCAAGCCCTGGCTGGCATCTTCTCCCCGGGAAAGGATCTGAGTTTCTTTTCCTTGTCCTCTTTCCTCTCCAGTGTCTCTCCAGAAAGAGGAATTTACCTGATGCTGATCCGTCTTTATAAAGCCCCCCTCCCATTGTGCTCTGCTCTTCTCTCTTCAGTTCTTTCCTTCCACATCCCAGGCCCGGCTCCAGAACTCTGGGAGGCGAGGCGCCCACCTGACTCAGGCTCTCAGCTCACAGGGTGCCCCGCACTGCCCTGCAGCCTTCGGGACTCATCCTTCCCCGTATATTTGGTGATGCGTTCCTTGTGGACCTTCCCACTTCTCGGACTAGAAATAACCTATACAGGTCAATGATGGCCAATTAACAATAAAATGAAAGCACTTTGGAACAAGGAGATATTTCCTACCTATCAATTGGCAGAGATTTTTAAATGTCCACATGTGGAGTTGCAGGCACACATTCCCTCCTGTGCAGGTATTGGGAGTATACATTGGTGCAACGTTCCTGGAGAGCAATTTGGCAAATCGTATATGAAACTGTAAGACCACTTGACCTAGCGACTCCACCTCTAGTAACTAGTCATAAGGAAATAATCAGAGACGAACATGAACAATGAGGTACAAGATGTTCATCAAAACATTATTTACATTATTTTTAAAAAGAACAACTTGGGGGGGGTGGTTAAGTAAATGGATGATAAATGCATACAATGGAATACTACACAGAGATTATAAATCATGTTGCAGAAGGATATCTAATGACATAGAACATGGTTTGTGCTAAATTGTCAAATAAAGTACGAAAGAGTACACCCAGCCTGCCACGACCACAGCCCTCTTCCTGAGCAGGTGTTCATCAACGGCGGCTCACATTTGTGACATGTGACACCTCCTCCTGCCACCCCCACTACCCTGGTCCAGAGGGTCTGTGGTCTAGAAAATTAAGACAAAAATCAGCTTTCTCCAAACTAGTTGGGGTTTTTTTGTTTTATTTTTGTCTTTTTAGTTGTAGGTGAAAGAGAACCCAAACCAAACAGGCTTAGGAACAAAAGGTATGTAATTAACTAGTAACCCAAAGTCAGGGCTGGATTCAGTTGAGAAACCATCCAAGGAGTAGTTCAACAATGTCACCAAGGACCCGGTTTCTTTCTGGGGAAGTGATTTATCTGTCTCTGCAGTTTTTCTTATGAATGGCCTCTGAGTTGGTCACTGACAGGAATAATTGCCATTTTTTTAATCCTCTGCTAGAAGTAGTCTCTCATTTGGGGAACTGCCGAGGTGAAGTGGCATGCAGAACTTTCTTCTCTGCCCTCCAGGGAGCTGATGGCATACTTGGGCTTGTTTTCATTTTATAGCAGCAGCATTCCATGTTTACCTCACGTCTTCCAGAGAAGAAAAGAGAAAAATGTTTGGTAGTTTTTGTGCAAGTTCTGGGATCAGTGCTCTCCTTTGCCCAAGTTCTTTTAGGTGGCCATCCCTGACCCGGTTACTGAGTTCGAGGGGCTGGGCTGGGCTGCCCCAGTTGGCTAGAGGTAGGTCATGAGAAATGAAAGAAGGAATCTGCACTGAAAAGGAACCCAGTCAATAACTATGGGAAATCTTTTTTTAAAAAATTTTTAAAGATGTTTATTTATTTTAGACAGAGAGTGTAAGCAGGGGAGGGGCAGAGAGAGAGGGAGAGAGGGAGACACAGAATCCGAAGCAGGCTCCAGGCTCTGAGCTGTCAGCACAGAGCCTGATACAGGGCTCGAACCCAGAAACCCGAGATCATGACCTAAGCTGAAGTCGGACGCGTACCGACTGAGCCACCCAGGCACTCCAAACATGGGAGATCTTAAATAAAGTTGATCAACTCCTTCTTGGCTTCTAATATGCTAATGTGCACCGTAAACCACCAAAACAGGTGTGAAGAGGAAGGATATGATATATAGTGTTTCACACAGAGCACACTTTGGAAAATGCTACACTAAAACTAAAGAATATTGGTGGCCTATAAGTAGGGTGACGATACGTCTTAGTCTACTTGGAACAGTCTCGGTTCATATCTGTTTCTCCAGCTTAACTATAATTAGCTTTCATATTCACTCTCAGAAAGGTCCCAATTTGAATGACAAATTATACAGTCACCCCCAGTGACCAAGAATGAGGATTCCATGTTAGATGTGAATCATTCCAATCAGATCTTCTTTTGGAGGGTTGTACATTTAAGACTTAGAGAAAGAGAGACATTAGGAAGAAATCAAAAGAGCCCAGCAGAAATAGTAATAGCATAGACAGAGAAAGGCTAAACCTTGAGTCTGGTGGGTCACCAAAGTAGGAGCAGGATGGGCATGCTTCTCCAAAAATGGCAACAATGGGAAGGCAGGGGGACACCTGTGAGGCTGTGTCCGGCACTCCACACACACTGACACCCTGACTGTTCAGGTCCAAGTTCAGCTGCTGCGATGCTGCCTACGGCAGCTCGCTCCCAGGATGCTTGCACAACCCTCATGCCCACAGCTGAGCACATCTGCACAACCCAAGATGGCCTTTCTTCATGTGGTTCTCAGATATGGCTACACATAAGAATTACCCCAGAGCTTTTAGGATATTGAGACTATCAAAACACCTATACCCTCTGCCCCAGGCTTTTGCATTACAAAAAAATATATTTTTTAAATATTTATTTATTTATTTATTTGTGTGTGTGTGTGTGTGTGTGTGTGAGAGAGAGAGAGAGAGAGAGAGTGACAGAGAGAGAGAGAGAAAACACATGATGGGGAGGGGGGCAGAGCAGAGAGAGAGAGAGAGGGAGAGAGAGAGAATCCCAAGCAGGCTCTGCACCATCAGCACAGAGCCTGACAAGGGGCTGGATCTCACAAACCATGAGATCATGACCTGAGCAGAAATCAAGAGTTGGACACTTAACAAACCAGCCACCCAGGTGCCCCTCAAAACTATTTGGAATCTAGTTTTCAAAAACTTGGTTTGCTCTAGATGATGAGATCACAGCATGTTTTAATATAGTCTATTATGTTCTTTGTCATATTTTTAAAAACTTCTCTCACGAATATTTCTTTGTAACAAGAAAATAATAACTATTTAAAATTTTTTTAACGTTTATTCATTATTGAGAGACAGAGACAGAGCATGAGCATGGAAGGGACAGAGAGAGAGGAGGAGACGAAGAATCCGAAGCGGGCTCCAGTTTCTGAGCTGTTATCACAGAGCCCGTCGCAGGGCTTGAACTCACAAACCGTGAGATCATGACCTGAGCCGAAGTCTGACGCTTAACCGACTGAGCCACACAGGCGCCCCAAGAAAATAATAACTATTAAAAAAACAAGGAAATAGAAATAAATCCTTACATTTACGGTCAGTTGGTCATCAAAAAGCCTGGCAAGGTAATTTAATAGTGGAAAGAATAGTTCTTTCAACAAATGATGCTGTGACAACTAGATATTTACATTCAAAAGGATGAATTTTGACCCCTAATCCACACCATACATAAAAATTGCCTTAAAATGGATCATAGACCTAAATGCCAGATCCAAAACTATAAAAGTCTTAATAGAGCACATCAGAGTAAATCTTTATGACCTTGGGTTAAGCAATGGTGTCTTAAATACAACACCAATAGCACAAGAGATTTAAAAAAATCAATTGAATCTCATCAAAACGAAAAACTTTTGGGGCGCCTGGGTGGCTCAGTCCGTTGAGTGTTGGACTTTGGTCAGGTCATGATCTTGCGGTGGAGGAGTTCAGGCCCTGTGTCGGGCTCTGTGCTGACAGCTCAGAGCCTGGAGCCTGCTTCGGAGTCTGTGTCTCCCTCTCTCTGCCCCTCCCCTGCTTATACTCTGTCTCTCTGTGTCTCAAAAATAAATATAAACATTAAAAAAAAGAAAACAACTTTTGTGTTTCCAAGTATACTACTTAAAGAGTTAAAAAAAAAAAAACATGGAAAAGCTATGGAATTGGAAAAAAAATTTGCTAATTGTATATCTAGTAAGTACCTGTATTTATAAAGAACTTATAGGTTCCAGAATTTATAAAGAACTCTCATAACTCAATAAAAAGGCAAATAATCCATTTTTAAAACTGGGAAAGGATTTCAACAGACATTTCTATAAAGAAGATACACAAATTACCAATAAGTTGGTGCAAAGGTACTTAACATCTGGCATGATAGATATGCTAATTAGCTTGATTGTGGTGATTATTTTATAATGTATACACATATCAAAACATCAAGTTGTACACCTTAAACATATACAATTTTTATTTGTCAATTATACCACACACACACACACACACACAAAACTGGAAAAATAAGAAAAGAGAAAAGGTGCTCAACATTACTATTCATTATGGAAAAGAAAACCAATATCACAATTGAGATACCTGACTTGACACCCACTGGAATGTCTACAATAAAAAAGGCAGACAATAACAAGTGTTGGTGAGGAGAAATTGGAACCCTAATACATCCTCGGTGGGATTACAAAATGGTGTATCACTTTGGAAAACAATTTGACAGTTCCTCAAAAAGTTAAACACAGAGTGACCATATGACTCAGTAATTCCATTCCCAGGTGCACACTCCAAAGAAACAAAAACCTATGACCACACAAAAATTGTACATGAATGCCCATAGTAACATTATTCATAATAACCCCAAAATGGGAACAACCCAAATGTCCATCAACTGATGAATGGATATACAAAATGTGGCATATTCATTCATACAATGGGAAATTACTCAGCCATAAAAAAGGAATCGAGTACCAAATATATTCTACAACATGAATGGATATTGAACATTTTGCTAAGTGAAAGAAGCCAGTCACAAAAGATCACATAGTGTATGAGTGTATGTACATGAAGTGTTCAGAATAGTCAAACTCATAGAACCAGAAAGCAGATTAGTAGCTGCCAGGGAGTGGGGGTTGAGAGGAGTAACAGCTAATGGATATGGGATTTCTTTTTTGAATGATGAAAACTTTTAAAATTAGAGAGTGGTGACGGTTGTGCAACTCTATGAATACATGAAGTACAACTGACTTGTACTGTTTTTAATGTTTATTTTTGAAAGAAAGAGAAAGAGCATGAGTGAGGGAGGGACAGAGAGAGAGGGGTCAGGGGATCTGAAGCGAAGCAGGCTCTGCACTGACAATAAGAGAGCCCAATGTGGGGCTCAAACTCACCAACCGTGAGATCATGACCTGAGCCAAGATCAAGGGTCAGACACTTAACTGACTGAGTTACCAGGGCGCCCTGAGTTGTACATTTTAAAAGGGTGAAATTTTTGGTACGTGAATCATATCCCAATAAAGCTATTTTAAAAAAAAACAAACCAACAATCAAGTAAGTCAGTGGTAAACAAAAATAATATAAAAACAGGGAGGGGGACAAAACAGAAGAGATTCATAAATATGGAGAACAAACTGAGGGCTACTGGAGGGGTTGTGGGAGGGGGGATGGGCTAAATGGGTAAGAGGCACTAAGGAATCTACTCCTGAAATCATTGTTGCACTATATGCTAACTAATTTGGATGTAAATTTTAAAAAAATTAAAAATAAAATAAAATTTAAAAAAAGTAAGTCAGTGGTAAGAATATGGGAGCGAACCAAGGGTACTTCCAGAGGTGTTGAAGTTGGCAATATGGGAAGATCTAAGAATGGATAAACAATGAGTGGAGGTGAGAGGGTGGGGGGTCCCTATCCTGTCACATCTGGTCCACTGGTCCACTGGTCTGAACGCCTTTACCTATCATAGATTTAAACAGCCCCTCTCTTTCCTTTAATGATTGGTTAAACTTCTGGGCTGGAGGATTTTTGTCAGCTACCAAAGGACTTCCATTTGGGCTAAACTTTCTAGTTGTTCTAATTATGGTTTGCCATTTCTCTCCCATGTCTCTCTACCTAGTGCCAAGACTCCATCACTGCAATAACTTCAAGCCAACAGATGATCCTTTCTTCTCAAGAAGAACTGTAAGTCTATTTCCTTTATCTCAACTCTCCCAAGATATATGCTGACAATCATACACCAAGCTATTTTTTAAAATCAAAATATAATTGAGGGGGCAATTATATCTTGCTAATTTATTTGCTCCTATTTTCAAAAAATACACTTTACTTTTAAGAGCAGTTTTAGATTTGCAGAAAAATCATAAAGATAGTACAGAGAGTTCCCATATACCCCACATCCAGTTTCCTCTATTAGTAACATCTTACATTAGCATAGTACAGCATAGTACATTTGTCAAACTCCATTCAGGTTTCCTTACCTAATGTCATTTTTCTGTTCCAGGATCCCATCCAGGACACCACATTTTGATTAGTCATCAAGTCACCCAAGGCTCCTCTGGGCTGTGATCATTTCACAGACTCTCCTTGGCTTTGATGACCTTTCTGGTCATCAAATCCTAATAGATGGGACATTCTACAAAATACTTGACCAGTCTTGAAGAGTATGGGTCAAGTATTTTGTAGAATGTCCCTCTATTGGGATCTGTCTGATGTTTTTCTCATAATTAGACTGCGGTTATAGGAATTTTGAGGGAGATCACAGAGGTCAAGTGACATTTCTATTATATATCAAAGATACATGTTAACAACATGACTTACCACTGGTGATGCTGACCTTGGTCACCATCAGGCTGAGGTAGTATTTGCCAGGCTTCTCCACTTGTAAAGATACTCCTTTCCCCTCCTTTCCCATATTCTTTGGAAGGAAGTCACTATGCACGGCCCACACTGTTGCGACCCACCACCTTGGGGGTAGAGTATATATAAACATGATTTATTTGGAATTCTTCTGCACAGAAGATTTGTCTTTTCTCCACAGTTTATTGATTTATACAATCATTCTTTAATATCAGTGTGGACTTACAAATATTTATTTTATACTTTGGTTATCTTTAATGCTACTTTTTTTGTTGTTCTTGTTCAAATTGGTCCAACCTTGGCCATTGGGAGCTCTTTCAGTTGGCCTGCTCCCATAACTGTGGGGTTTTTGTTCCATTTTCTTTTTTTTTTTTTTTTTTTTTTTTTTTTTTTTTTTTTTTGAGCTCTCCTTTACTTTCTGGCAGTACAAGATCCCATATTTTTTTATTACAAAAATATCTCATTCAAACAGAAAACAGAATAGTATAAAGAAACCTCACATACACATCTCTTAGATTTAACAACTGTTAACATTTTCTGACATATCTACCTCATGGTTTTGTTTTTATGTCTAACCAATATTTTACAAACATAACCACAAAATCAGTATCACACCCAACGAAATGAATACTAATGCTTGAATATCACCTGTTACAAGTCATTTCTCAATTTTCCCTGTTTGAAAAAAGCATGTTCAGATCAGGTTTACATTGGATTTGGCTAACTGTTATCTTCATGGTGCCATTTAAAATATTCATCAATCTCCAATATTTCTAATGTTTTAATGTTTATTCATTTTTGAGAGAGAATACAAGTGGGGGAGGGGCAGAGAGAGAGAGAGAGAGAGAGAGAGAGAGACAGAGGATCTGAAGCAGGCTCCAGGCTCTGAGCTGTTGGTAGCAAGCCCGACATGGGGCTTGAACTCACGAATCAGGAGATCATGACTTGAACCGAAGTCAGACCCTCAACTGAGGCACCCAGGAGCCTCTTCTTCAATATTTCTTATAAACAAGTTATTCGTAGGAGCTTGATTATATTTCCCCCAAAGCTAAAAACACCTAATAAGGCAACCTATACCATGAATCGAACTTTCACTGTTGATGGCACTTATCTCCAGTGGCAGCAAGTGCCCTCCATGACCCACGTTTAGAACAAGATGGGGGGAAGTTAAGGCTGGGAAGAATTCACAGCCGGTGATGCTGAGTGCAAATGCCAGGAGACATATAAACAGGCTCATATTTTATTAGGATTGTGATTGTTTTTGCTAGTGTTCTGGTTACCAAGTTCCACAGATTTTTATGAACTGTCCCAGATCTATTTTTCCCATAAGCCCTATTATTTTTTAGCATGCCATTTTGTAGAACTCGGGGTTTTTAGCAATGTATATGCGGCGTTAGAGCAGAAATGAATTGAAAAGAATAATAGGGAATCGGGAAGCGGGGCAGTCCTGGAAATTTCAGAACATTTGGTGTCTGTGTGTCCAAAGCCCCTCCTACCCCGTTTCCATCCCTGCAGCTCCCAGCAGTCCTCTTGAGGGGGACTCCTGGGTCAGGGGCTTCCCTGGTGTCCCCCAGGAGGAGTCCAGACTGGAGACTTAACTTGAGTCCTCTTTGGTGCCTGGCAGGGTCTTCCCTCCATTCCCGGACTCTCCCGATGCTCCTGGTTCTGCTCTGTTTCCTCCCACAGCCCCCAGACCCTCGGTGAGGGCGGCAGGACCTGTTTCTTTCACAAAATATCAGGGATCAGCTGCCTGATGCCCAGGACAGCAAGCTAAGTGCCCTCACATGTCACACTAGAAGGACCTTTCAGAAATGTTAATTGATGAGGAGGAGGCCAAGCACTGACAGACCAAGCCCAGGAAACACTCAGGAGTGCCAGGTGCTGCTGTTTCCAAGCAAAACAGCAGATATATTGCTGCTTTGGGAGTTTTTTTAATGATTCATGCATAGTGCTGGCAGAAAGGACTTCGTGTTTTTAGTTCTCTCTATTTTCCTATTGTATTCCCTCTCCCACCACCCCCACCCCCCGGCGCCCCATTCAATGTTTCATCAAGTGATTCCAAAGTCTTGGTGCAAGTATCTTAAAAGCCACGGAGAAAATTAAATTTGAAATGTACACTTTATAAAACAAACAAACAAAACACACTATGGTGCTTTTAGGAAGAAGGCACTGGGTGAAAGACAGGTGTGAAATCAAACCGCCACTAACTGACAGAGCTCCAGAAAGAAGTGCCTTATGTGATCTGGCCCTGGCATCACACCTGTCCATTTGGGGGTCCCCTCTCCTCCCTCTTCCAAAACCCAGTGAGGCACCACCAGCAGCCTCCTCTGGAACATGGATTTAGGTAAACAGAGACTGGGTGTGAGGTCTGCTTCCTACTGCTTTGAAAGAGTGTCCCTGAGGAGCGTACCTGGTTATCCTCTGGGCAGGGGAAATCGGTGGGGAGGGGTCTCGGGCTCTAACTGGGGTTTTGTCACCAAGCCTTGGCCCTATGTTCCACGATGGGGAGGACTTTCTGGAGTGGTTTGGGTCATGTCCCTCCAGGTTCCATCCTGGCTGTTGTTGCCACACTCAAGCTTCCAGGAAGCTTTGGAGTTTCTTGACTCAAACAAAATGGGAACAAAGTGGAGAGCCTCACTTCTCACTGCCCAGAACTTGGGGCCATGAACTCTCTTCCATTCTTAACAATCCTCTCTCCTTCTTGGGATCCTTCTTTCTTTTCATTTCTTCCCTGCCTTCCCAAATCTCCAGTTCTGCCACTTTCCTAGACATTCTGCTCCTTCCCTCAGAAATAATATCCCAAGTTTCTTGTGTCTTACACATTTCCCAGTTTCCAGAATGTTCTGGAACTAAGCAGAGAGGGAGGCCAGCTTCAGTTTCCTGGGTGGATGCTAATCTCCAATCTCCACCACGATCCATCTAGGTGACTTTAGGCAAATGACAGCATGTTTCTGTTTGCTTCCGTTTGCTCATTGGTAAAACAGAGATAAAAGTCACCCATTTCTCAGACTCACTGTAAAAATGGGCTCTCAAGAGGTAGCTGTTAGTACTGTCATTATTCAATTTCCAAAGCAGTGTTCCCAGCCCGCTGAGCTGCAGCAGCACCTTTCCTACAAAGCCAGACCTCCAGGCTGCAGGTGGAAGACAGGCTGGGTGTGATGCCCCTGTTGAGCTGCCAATCTCCCATCCAGCTTTCAGGTTCCTCCCCAGCCCCTCCAGGAAGCCGCCATATTTCTGCTCCTCCTCAAGGACCTATTTGGCTGCTTATTGCATCCACTGCCTTTCCCTTCAGTCCAGACCCAAGGGGGCCTTTGCTTGCTCTGCAGACCCAGAGAATTAGGGTCGCAGTCCATAGCCTTCCCCCCAACCTTGCTGGTCTACCACTGCCCTCCAGATTCAAGGGAGTACCCTTTCCAAGCTCTTTACAAGTTGGTCCCAATTTTCAAATCACAGTGTCTGTGGAGGGATCGTTGGAGGGGCGTGTCGGGTAGGGCATGTGGCAGTTCTACAAACTCAAACATGGCTCCCTCAGTATTTCTAGTTCGACTGCCTGAAAATAAAGTGCTACAGGGTGGGGTGAGGGAGACCTGGTATTTCATTTCTTACAGAGCTCCTTTTGGAGCTGCAGGATTGGTACTACAATACATCTAACGGATTTCTCTTGCTCTGGAAGTTCAATTCCTTTGTCTGTCTCCCTAAAGTTGTGCCTGGAACCCAGGCCCAGGAAGGCAGCCCTAATGGTGTGTCAGAATTGACACCACCACTGGGCAGTCAGCTTTGGAGGACACGGAGCAGTGTTTTTTTCTCCAAACCGGTTTTGCTGAAGAATGGCTTGCCCTCCCATCCCCTGAACTCCCAAGAAGCTTCTGTCACGTGTAGCAGCAATATAGAGTCCACTTGGTAAAAATAACCTTTTTTATTTATTGACTGGCAAAATACTCTATTTACCAAACCATTCTGGGTTCCTCTAAAGATAAAATGGAGGTAAAGCCCAAAAGGAAAATTAACGCTTTAATGCAGTCTTGCAGACTTCTGCTTCATTTCATTGTAAATTGAGTGCAATAAAACACAGCATCGGCAGCCTGCGTAAAGCAGCTGCATAATTTTCTTTTGTGCAAGGAACTAATTCTCAAGTAGAAGACTTCTCACCTACGAGAAGCCTAACGATGGTGGATGGCTCCTGTACGCTAATTACGTCTTCCTTTATATCTTTGGCTTGAACTCTAATTTGCTTACAGTTTAATGAACATCAGTTCTCGCTGCAAAATATCTAAGTACCTGAGAGATTGAATCCTTAGGCAGTCAAATGCTCTCAACTCTCAACACTAATCTTCAAACCCTCTGCATTCTAAACTGACTTCCAAAGGAGAGTGGCTCTTTAAAGACCTGTGAATCACTTTTGAGCAGTAACTGTGCACTTAAATTAAAAGCCATGATCTGGCGGGAGGCTTGGGTTGTGCTGAAAATAATAATAATAGTAATTTTTTTAAAAAAAGCCTTTTCTAGTTTCGGTACTAGGCATGACCTGCCAGCTTCCATCACTGCCTGATGCAAAAGCTGTATGTTTTGTGACTGTTTGTTTCCCTGACTTTGGTTCTCCCAACGGTTTCCCCAGATAGTCTCTGCTACTTTCTTCAGGTGCTTTCTCTCCGTCTCTGAGAATTTAGAAAAATGACAAATAGTGGAGACAGGGGAGGGGGGTTCCAACCGGGAACTCGCAGCTCGTTTCCAAGGCCTCCCCCACTTTGCATACTTTACTCCCAGAACAGCGATGCTGAATTCACTTTGATGGTAAATGATCTCAGTTTATAAAATTACAACTAACAGTGATCATGTGTTCGCTTTACTATGGCTCCTCCAATTCAGTATTTGTGATGAAGGACCATGCAGGTGAACTACCTGGAGGGCCAAACACAGATTCTGACCCAGCAAGTCTGGGATGGGACCTGAGAGTCCGCATTTCTGAGAAGGCGGCCCGTGAGCTGCTCCTGGTCCAAGGATTATCTGATTTTGTCTTCATTACAGCCTATGAGATAGATACCCTTTCACAGATGAGGCTGTTGAGGGGCACACCTGAGGTCACCTGGCTGTAAACCTAAACACACAACCTACGCACACAACTGTTGGACGTATCGCCTACCTTTTCCAGCAGGTGCTCTGGTGAAAAGGTAGATACAAAATGAATTTGATACATGTGTCTTACTCTAGAGAATTCTGTGGTTAGTCTTCGTTAAAAGCTAATAAGGCATCTCTTCATTTATCCACATTGTCAGAGTTTGCCTCTGTTAAGGCGTGGCTGTGTTGCCATGAGGTCAACCCATCTTCAGCAAGCACTCGGTGGGTGCCCCACCCAGGCCGGCCCGGAGCTCCTGGCAAGCCAAGGGAAGGATCAGCCTGACAGAGATGTCTGGTCACATCTCTGTCACACTTTCAGCAGCCCCCAAAGAAACAGATACTCTGATTACTTTGGGTCAGATTACTTCTGAAGTGATTGCAGGCAGAAGAGGTAGCTTTTCACCTCACTCGAAGGTTACTAATGACGCAGTATCCCTTCTAGGTGTCGCTTCTCCATTTTGTGACATAACCCACTGTCCTCTAACCCTGTGTACCGAAGCTGGGCCCCGAAGGAAGAGACAACAGCACCTGGTGGTTCCGTATGTAGGCTCTGGAGTCAGACTGCCCACGTTCAAATTCTAACTTAACTAGTTCTTACAGCAGTTTGCATGATCTCTCTGTGCCTCAGTTTCCTCACCTGTAAAGGAGAGATGATGATAATGATAGTATCTGTCTCATACGCTCAGAGAAAGTTATACGAATGGATTCACGTAAAGTGCTTGCCATGGGATAATCCCTCAAAAGATATAAGCTACACTAATTAATAGGAAGCCGGAACAGCCTTTGCTGAGAGTGTCCCCTAAAAATGTCGGTGATGTTTCTTTCTTCTGTACATATATTTAAGGCCCAGGAGCTAATTTTACGGATTCCTCCCAACAGAGAATAATGGGAAAAGATGCTTCACTCGACACTCTCCGGTCCACAACATCTGGAAAGAATTGACACGATAAATAATCCAAAGCAGAGAGAGAAAGAGAGAGACATGTGTAGGTGGAGGTTAGCAGTTTTATGAATTATGTTTCTGTTTACACATTGAGTCTTGAGACTACTTAAATCTCTCCTTCGATTATAGCTGTGTGCAGAGGAGGTATTTGCGGAACCCAGTTCCTGTGGTGTCAGGGCAGGACTGAAATGCAAACATACTTGCAAAGTGGAAACACACTTTTATTTCCTAAGGGTCTCATAATCAAGGCAAAAGCTATTACTTGAGCACATAATTAACCTTAGGAATATACGGGTAAGCAGCACAATCCATGAATTTGTTAATTGGTCTTCCTGCTACTGATATTAGCTCAAGTTGATCTGTTGTTCTCCTCTGTTGATTGTCTTAAATAGGAAGTTTTCTAATTTGGACTTCTCCAGGGTAGGCAAGGGAAAAGAGTGAACTAAGAGCTTTTTAACGATTTGCGAATATGCCGTAGATATGTGATTTTTTTCTTAGGAGTGGACACAACCTGAAGACAGATACTCTCGCAGCGAGTGGGACCCCTCTCCAGGCTTCCATGTGCCGATTAGCCAGATTGCCAGTCACTGATGTGGGAGCCCCCCCCCCCCCCCAGGCAGTGGAGACATAAAACAACCAGTAATGCTCATCGGCAGTCATGCTTCCGGGACTCTGAATCACAGTCTCATTTAGTTCTAATTTATTTTCCCCATTGCAACGACTCCTTAGCTGAACGGCAATGAACAGAAACACTAGGTGTGCATAGGCTCAGGGTCTGCAGATGGAGAGGGCCATGTGGTCAGGGGTGGGAAGGCTCTGGAGTGTGGGTACCGGAATCCCTCTCCCAGGGGTCTTAAAGAGCTGTACTCACCAAAGCTGGAGTAGATGAGATGAACTGTCACAGCCTTTCTCTCCTTGCTGTTCCTCCTCCAACGTGCCACACCTGCGCGGGAAACTCAGGCCCATTTCCAGAGGCAGTGAATCAATCCTGAAGAGATGCTTCCATCAAAGCTCTGGTTATGAAGCAGAGTAGTTTAATTAAATTAGACCCTGGGCCTCTGATGGCCCCTTTAATTAAAAAAAAAAAAAAATTCACCGAGGGTGCTGATACTAAGACCAATCTGTTCACAAAGTAAAACTTGAGGAAACATCTTATGAATAGTCACTGAGGACCAGAAAAGTGAGAAGCCGCCCACTTCAACAAACAGCTGATTTTGTCTGATAGGCGATGGTTAAGTAGCTCTCAACAAAGAAAAACTTGCTAATGGTCTCTCCCGTCGCTCTGAAACCTTCAGGAATCTCACTGGGTTAAGAGTCTAGACCGCCAACCAGAAAGCCACAGTGAGACATACACAAATGAAGAGCCTGTGGCTCCGCACCCGAACACCACAAACCGCCACGTGCAGACACGGGACCGCTGATGTTTGGGGGCTTCCTGGCAACCTAGGATGTGTTTGAAAGGATCAGGTGGCTGCAGTCTGTCTGTCACTCAGACCTCAGGAGTCAGCCTGGACTGCTGAGCTGGCAGCTGCAAGCCCCCTCCCCCCCCACTCGGGGCCCCCCTGAGCCTCGCTCTAGTTCTAGAGCCTTCTAGAGCAGCCAGGCAGATGGAGAACTCACGGACAACACTGATGCTGGTTCGAGGCGGGTTTGGAAGGGCAGGAGTAACTCACAGCGACAGCACACCCTGTCACAGCCGCACTGGGTACCAGTATGCACTGCACAGTTCCCAGGCATGGCAAAGCCTTTGGGCCTCAGGGGAATTGTGTATGTACCCTCGGCATTCCATTTGGCAGGACGTAATACACGCACGAAGGAAATTCTTCCTCTCTCCTGTTCTTCCACTGGGCCCCCACTCTGGCCCTTTTGAGATTTGGATCTAGAATTTCAAAGGAAAAAATCATTTCCAAAAGACATACCCTGAACTTCACGTATGAAAACTTCAGGCATGTTCGTTTGCTGAGAAGCATTTCTAAGTAGAGAAAACGCTTCAGATACTGGTGGGAGAATTGGAACCCAGTGCCAGATAGAAAGAGATGATGGAAAGACAGGTCGGAGAGGGGGGAAGGGTCTCCAGAAGTGGCTCCTGCTCTCTCTCTTTTTTTTTTTAAATACAATTTATTGTTAAATTGGCTTCCATACAACACCCAGTGCTCATCCCAACAAGTGCCCTCCTCAATGCCCATCACAATCCCAGACTTTAGCCTCTACTACAAAGCTGTCATCATCAAGACAGCATGGTATTGGCACAAAAACAGACGCATAGACCAATGGAATAGAATAGAGACTCCAGAATCGGACCCACAAACGTATGGCCAACTAATCTTTGGCAAAGCAGGAAAGAATATCCAATGGAAAAAAAGACAGTCTAACAAATGGTGCTGGGAGAACTGGACAGCGACGTGCAGAAGAATGAAGCTCCCGCTCTTGATACAGCATGCACAGGACTACGACTCAGTCTACCTGTCCGTACATGCTCAAATCAGAAGTCAAAAGCTCTGGATCCTACTAATTCCAGATCTTAATGTCAGCTAGTTTTCACTCTGGGGCTGAGGGATCGTGGTAAAAATAAAGTATCCTTTAGTGAGAACTCATTAGCCAGAGACTATGCTGAGCACATCACCTGGCTCCTTTATTCAGTCCTCCAGGGGCTTAATGAGGGGGGAATGTCATGGGGCCCCTTTCACAGATGAAAAAACAAAGACAAAGAGAACCTGGGTAAGTTGCCCACACACAGCTCTCATCTGTGTCTCCATTTTGCTGTGGAACTCTTCCAGAAGGAGCGCCCCTAAGCCCCTCCTTGTGCCAGAAGACTCCGTGGCTTCTGGTGACTGGCTAGATCAGAGCCTTGACAAGAAAAACGCCGACTAGCCTGGGCAAAGAAATGCCATTATTTCTGAAATCTCCCACACCGATTTTTTTGATCTTGCTTTAAAAATACAGTTTTAGCAGAGGAATGCACAAAAGGAAAACGTATCAAGACGCTGTACCTTCTCCTTCCCCTAGCCGCAGAGGCAGACATTTGTAACTCTTTTTTTAATTCTTCTGTCTCCTATCTTTTTGTAAAATATGCTTCTCCTCTATTTTAGTTTTTTTTTTCATTTTAGATATTGATAACTTCTAATTAGGGTAGATGAGGATTTAACTCTCTTCCCGCACCCCACTTCCCTCCCCAACCCCCCATACATTTTAGCAAAATCCTTCATCAGTATTTACATTTTTATGGCTTGATAAATATGGTTTACTGGAGAACCAAATAGTGCACTATGCTTATGTTTTTTCACACGGTATTTTGAATTAATAATTGCCTCGGTTTTTATCTGTTGCATTGCTTTTAATATATTGAAACTTAAAAAATAATTTCTAACTTTATCATCAGATGTCCTGAATACCAAGAAGTTTTTTTTTTCTTTTGATCTACATGATAGCAAGATGACGTTCATCATTCTCTTTTGTATTTGTGGGAGACTTCCTCTAAGGCCCTCTCTGCTCTCACCTCACCTGGTAGTTCCAGAGTCCAGATGCTTACTATCATCTTACGATGCCTCTCCTGTACTGACATCCTTATTTTCTGTATACCATACATTTTCTTCTTTCATGGCTTATTTCATTGTTTTGTGGGACTGCATCTTCCACAAGCTTCTTAAGACAGTTTGTGAGAGGTAGTGTTTGCTCTCCTTATATGTCTAGAAATATCTTTATTCTCCCTCTCACCTGGTCAATAATTTGGCTGGGTGTGCAATCCTAAATTGAACACAATTTGCCTGTAGACTTTTGCAATTTGTTTCCTTTGTCTCCTTTGCAACAGATGCTGCTGTTTATAAATATTTATTAAATATTTATAATTGAAAAGTCTAAAATTCCAATTCTCATTTTTTGGCCCTGATTTTTCTCTCCTCAAGTTTTTGTTTTTAATGTTTATTTACTTTTGAGTGAAACAGGGAGACAGAGTGCAAACTTGAGAGGGGCGGAGAGGGAGACAGAATCCGAAGCAGGCTCCAGGCTCTGAGGTGCCAGCACAGAGCCCGACATGGGGCTGAAATCCACGAACTGAGGAACTGAGAGATCATGACCTAAGCCAAAGTCAAAGGCTTAACTGACTGAGCCACCCAGATGCCCTTTCTCTCCTCAAATTTTGAGCATCTTCTTTTTAGCCCAAGGGTTCCAAAATTTTGTTAACGATGAAATCATTGTGGATTTTTTTTCACGCATTTATTAAAAACACTCAGTGGGCCTTTTCATTCTAGGGGTTTTCTGTCTTTCAATTCTATTATTTCTCTTGTATTAATTTTTGAATAATTTATTCTCTATTTGCTTTTTTGAAACTGCTGTTAGGTAGATGTTAGATGTCTCAGACTGATCCACTCAGTTTTTTTCTCTGTATTTTCTCTACTAATTTCTATCTAACTTTTGTTTGATTTCCTCAATTTTTATTTTCCTTTGAAGCTTTTTCTTTTTCTTTTAACATTTCTACCACATTTTAGTTCCTATAAGGCCTTTTAAAAATTGCACCCCATTCTTGTATTATAAGAAGCAGTATTTTACCTCCCTGAGGTTGTTGTTATAGTTTTCAAAGTTTACTTCATGGATTTTTTTTTTTTTTTTTTTGGCTTAGTCACTCAGATTCTTGACTATCTGTTCATATTTAAGAGATAGACACTGAAAAGTGGATAGAAAGCTCTCTGTTTGTGGTTGGAGCTCACTGAATGAGGCATCTCTCCTTTGGGTGAGTAGCCAAGTTTCCTTGGAGGAACCCTCACCTCTCTGCCCAATGTCAGTATATGGAGACTTTTTTCTCAGGTTGTTCACTTCTCTGAGAAAGAATCCCCTGGTATATGCCAGACTGTTGGCATTCTGGAAGAGGGTAAGACAGAATTGCAGTAATGTAATCTCCACCATCATTTCTGAGTCTCCCCCCTGCTACTTTCTCCTATGGCTATGTACTCAATCTGGATCACATCCCCTTCATAGTTCTTCTAAATGTGGGCAGGGAGATTAGGGGCTCACAAGATAGTCCCCTGTGTGCAAGAAGATGAAGAAGGGAGGGGTGCCTGGGTGGCTCAGTCGGTTCAGCTTCCAACTTCAGCTCAGGTCATGATCTCATGGTTCATGGGTTCAAGCCCCACATCGGGCTCTGTGCTGACAGCCCAGAGCCTGGAGCCTGCTTTGGATTATGGATCTCCCTCTCTCTCTGCCCCTCCCCTGCTTGTGCCCTGTCTCTCTCTCTCTCAAAAATAAATAAACATTAAAAATTAAAAAAAAAAAAAGATGAGGAAGGGGCAGTTAGCCCCCAACCTTACATGTGCTCTTACTTCAACCGATTTCCCAGTTCTCAGGCCCACGTTGTGGCCCTTGCCTTCTGCGAAAAAGGAATTAGCTCACTTCTCATTAGTATCCCCCTCTTTGTGGGCACTTTAGATTCTAGTTTCTCTAATCTACTTGTCTAGTGACGACTCCTTCATCTGCTTTCCTTCATCCAAAATTGTTGAAATCTTTTGTCTCTTGATTTCCCTGTCCTGTTCCTCTTGTGGGCTTGTGCCTTTCTAAGTGCTCTACTATTAAGTAGGGCTTTGGGGAGAAAGAGGTAATTCGTCATTTTACACTGGATTGTATATTACTTTCTGACAGGGGAGCCTATTCTCAGGTTCCTGGCACATTTTGGAAGGTGGTCTGAGCATTGTGTTCTGAAAGTCTTACCGATCTCTTCTTCCAGATTAAGCTTGAAATGATGGCCTGAGGGGCGCCTGGGTGGCTCAGTCGGTTAAGCGTCCAACTTCGGCTCAGGTCACGATCTCACAGTATGTGAGTTCGAGCGCCGCGTCGGGCTCTGTGCTGACTGCTCAGAGCCTGGAGCCTGTTTCAGATTCTGTGTCTCCCTCTCTCTCTGACCCTCCCCCGTTCATGCTGTGTCTCTGTCTCAAAAATAAATAAACGTTAAAAAAAAAAAATTAAAAAAAAAAAAAAAAAAAGAAATGATGGCCTGAGACACCAATACTATTGTTGGCGGTAAGGACAGTACTAACGATGGCTCCCATTCATTGAGCCCATAATCAGCCACACCTATACCAGGTGCTCCATGTTATTCCATGTAACACTCAGAACAGGTACTTTCTCATTTATAGATGATGAAAGAGGTTGAGAAAGATTTAAGTTTATTTATTTATTTTGAGAGACAGAGATGGTGCAAGCAGGGGAGGGGCAGAGAGAGGGAGAGAGAACGAATCCCAAGCAGGCTCTGTGCTGCCAGCTCTGGAGCCCAACGCAGGGCTCAAACTGTGAAATTATGACCTGAAATGAAACCACCAGTCAGTTGCTTAACCAACTGAGCCACCCAGGTGCCCCAAGAAAGATTAAAAAAAATTTTTTTAATGTTTATTTTTGAGAGAGAGAGAAAAATAGGGAGAGAGAGAGAATGGGGGGGGGGAGGAGCAGAGAGAGGGGGAGACACAGAATCAGAAGCAGGCTCCAGGCTCGGAGCTGTCAGCACAGAGCCCGACATGGGACTCGAACTCATGAACCATGAGATCATGACCTGAGCTGAAGTCGGATGCTTAACCTGCTGAGCCATGCAGGTGCCCCTCAAGAAAGATTTTTAAACTCTCCCAGGCACACAAGTGGCTAAGATAGAATCTGAACACAACTATCTTCCTTATTGCTGTTGCTGCTGTTACTACTACTACTACTGGCTGCCAGCACTTTCTGAGGATCCACTATGTGTCAGTCTAACTTCAACAAGGCCCCGCTTCTCCTCATGACTGTAACAGAGTGCAAAAGCTTACTTCTCATTTGCCTCGTTTTCTGAGGCACAGGTGTATCAATAGTGATTTAAAAAGGAAAAAAACAAATGTTCTTACATAATTAAAGTACCCCTTTTTTGTAGAAATAGCATATTTCCCCCCAAATTATCTGGAAACAACCTTTCTTTGAATACTACCTTATTTTACCCACCTTGCTTGTATTCTCATTGCTATGTGAACCTTTTACAATAAATCCTTTCTTTATAGGCAACTCACTCACTTTTGACTTTGCCGTTGGGAAAAGCGAGAGGATTCACTGCAGGTAAGCCATACCAGGAATTACCGCACACCTGTTCTTCAGGCATCCCTAGCTGAAACCCAGGACCTTACCTGCGTCTATAGGTTCATGTCAGCTCTCAGGTTGACAGGTTGGGACTGAGGGCTACATCACTCTCTGATATGACCCAAGACATTCTACAGTTTCCTGTATTTGAAAGGCAGTTGTGAATCAATATATGTAATATAGTAGTTAAGAGTTTGGGCTCCAGAGCCACAATGCATAGGTCTGAATCCCAGTTTCTCCAAGTTTTTTTTTTTTTTTTCCCTTGTGTGTCCTTGACATCTCTGTATCTGTTCCCTCATCTGTACAATGGGATTAATAATAATACGTCATGAGACAGTTGGGATTAAATGAATAATAAATGATTTAAAAATACTTATAACTGTGCTAAGCTTTAATAACCACATATAAGTGTACAATGGCAGCTGGCTACCACACTTTATTACTGGTAATAACTACAAGCCTTTAATGAAGACCTACTACATATCAGGCACTCTGACAAGTGCTTGACATACAATGTCTCATGTAATCCCCATAACATGTTACCCCATTTATGGATGAGGGAATTGAAGTTGAGAGAGGCAGAGGTGGATTCTCCCTGAAACCGATGAAGCGAAGCTTCAGCGTCCCTCATTTAACAGATCCCTGCTAAGCTGTTAAGCTAGGGGTTGCAGGGAGTTGTAGAATGTTCCAGGTGGAAAGGGGAAGCCAGGCTGCAATCAGAAGCACTTCTGTTAAGCAATTCTGGTAATTGCCTAAAGAGATCTCAGAAAAGAGGAATCTGCAATATCAAGGCTTCAGTAACTTGTTATAATCTTTATCATTCTAAACGCTCACTTTTGGATCTAATTATGTGGGGTCTTTTCTTTATGAGGGTCCTTAAGTTTATAAGCTTCAGGCCTCCCAAACCCAGATCTCTTACCAGAAGTGCATGCGGTTTTACTTTTAACCTCTATACTTTACCGTGTCCCTGCTGGATTTATTTAAGCTACTCAAACTCACTTTAGAGGAACAGAAAGCATCCTCAGACTGAAAGGCTTGTGGTAGCAGGGGACTATACGGTCTTTCTGATTGCATTTAGCAAGGCATAAGGGTTTGGTAAAGTCTTAATGGGCGTCATCAATATAAGTTTAAAAAGTCTTGCAAATAACCTTCCTCTTATGGTGAGTAGTGGTTTGATGTCTATTTTATAATCTATGAACCTCCTAGAAAAAGAGCAAATTGGCAATATAATTTTGTGGTCTATTATATTTGAACCTTTGATTTGCAAGTGCGATTTCAACATTATTTTTCTTTTGCAGAGCATGACTGCTAACGCAAACCCAAACCCAAGGATAAACAGCCTTCTTAGGTTTTGCCACGATAGATTTTTCAAAGCAAAGAATGAAATGTCAAAATGTCCACTCTGAGGTTAATTGTCCTTAAAAATCCTGGGGAGCATCAGATTATCTGAAATAGAAACTCTGCTATTTTTATACTCAATTGCAAATTGGGACGTTGCCAGGCTTTCGTCTCAGCAATGAGTCTTCCTAGGAACTGGATCTAGAATTTGTTTATACTTTACACTTTGGGGAAAGGTGCATTCTGAGTCCTTTCAGTTTTTGGTGCTTTCCTTTTCCCTGAAGAACCTTTGAAATTACCTTTTGATATTTTTGGTCTCTTCCACCTAGAAAGAGAAGGTGGCAGAAGGGTGAAGCTGGAGAGAACCTCACTCATTTGGGCATCACTAGTATTAACCAAATGGATAATGAAACACATTGGCTAGTGAATGATACCATGTAATTTTTGTTGGTAATTCAAATCAATGACTAGGCACTCCCAGTAAAAGGGAGCTGGGGGCAGCCACCTTGAATCTAACTTAAAATCCATCTCCTGGGCAGTAGAAAATGCCGACATCAAAAATTAGGCATCAACTTTTCAAATTACCATATGGTTGCTTCCGGCAGGGCTCCAGGAACATTATGTGAACACACACATCCTCTTCACCCACAGAGGCCACTGATCTATCCTGGAAAAGACTTAGGAACTCTCCTCTTGACTAGCAACACCTTCCCTTCACATGGGCCATTCCTATTTTTTTCATGGATGAAGAGGGAAAAGGCTTATGGGAAATGATGTTATTATGACTGAGAACAAGAGGCTTCTTCCGAGGTTCCAATCAATACATTCTTGTATGGGTGTGTGTGTGTGTGTGTGTGTGTGTGTGTGTGTGTTCCTCAAAATGCAGTAAGGCAGGGATTATAAAACAACCTGTGTCAGAAGCATTTATTCAAATTAATCTGTCAGCAACACTAAACCCTTGACTCTCAGTAGAACGGCCAGACAACAGGAGTTTCTCACAGAGCTGCTGTCCGGCACAAGACTGAATCTTTTACTGGCTGATGAGTCTGATGGAGTATAGGTTAGAATCCTAACCGATTCTTATTGGGGGGTGGAGGATGGTTCACAGAGGGAAAATTAATCAAATTGTGTCTGAAAGAAGGATTCAGGAAAGAATGTAATGTGAACCCACTCCTGCCAGGCACACTTGCTGAAACCTGGTTGCCTAGAATAGGAGGAGTTACAGCAGCCAGGAAGGAGTCGGCAGTCTCTTTCCAGGAGTCTGAGCAGACACCTCTGTGTATTTGTTTCACAAAGTGCAGTGA
Source organism: Panthera tigris (assembly GCF_018350195.1). Lineage (NCBI taxonomy): Eukaryota > Metazoa > Chordata > Mammalia > Carnivora > Felidae > Panthera > Panthera tigris. The sequence continues at coordinate 74,809,987 of NC_056663.1, read as the reverse complement.
GTGTCAGGGAGGAGTGGATAGAAAGCAAGGCACAGACTGGGTCTGGGGAAGCTGCCCTTGATTTCCTGTTTCACTCAGGGAAAAGAAAAAGTCCTCTTTTTTTGTTTGATTGTAGCCTCTAATCAATTGAGATAAACAGAAAGGAGACTTTATAATAGACTAGCTCAAAAGTCATAGAGAAAGCGGCTTAAAAACAGTTAATACCAAAACAAAACAAAACAAAACAAAAAAACAGTTAATACCAACAATTACATGTAAATTACTTTTTGAAATAAAACGAATAGGTAGGCTGGAACATTTACTGAACCATTCGGTATACATTGGCTGTCTCAAATTAATGAAATAGCTGTGGTTACTGAATCTCAATAAGGGAGTTTCAAAATACCAAAATTATAAATAATAATAAATTATAAATAGTAAAATTCCAATAATAAAAAAAGACAGTAAACTCCCTTTGCCCAGTTTAACAATTATTTACTGAGTACCTGCTATGGGCCTTTTAAGGGTTACTTCTGTGTCTTAATTTTAGCATTAGTGCCAGGCAATGTTTGATCTTTGAGAACTTGTAACACCTAATGTGGGGACTGACTGTATTCTGGTGTGAAGATGTAAAAATTCCGTTATATAAGGTGGTGAACTTCTTCACTGAGGAGGCCACAAAGCAGAGTTCCTTTCATGACCTTTCCTACTACACCAACAATAATTTAATTCCTTTAGCGTCAGGTTAACATATCCCCTTTCAGGAACAGATCCATTGCAAGAAAGATTATTCACTTAGTCGTAAAATAATACTTAGTGAACACCTAAGTGTGTACAAAATCACTGTTAGGTGCCCCATACCAATCTACCTCACAAAGGTTTCTGTAAGACTCAAATGAGAAATCTATGGGACTCCACTTAAAAAACATAAATTGCTATATATAGAGAAATACTATTTTTATTACATACCTGAATGAGTCACAAAACATTCAATTGTTCCCAAATATAGAAAGTTACAATTATCTGGGTCTATTTTCCTCAAGTTTTAATATTAGCTACCATTTATTGAGCGTTAAGTGCCATCAGTGTGTTATGTGCTTTAAAACATTTCACTTAATCCCCACAATAACCTTAGCAGGTGGGTATTCTCTGCATACTAAATGATGAGGAAACACGAGTTCAAGAAATCTAATGAAATTCCTGAAACTACATAGTATTATAAAATTGGGACTTGAATTCTGACCTAGTTGTCTGCAAATCCTGTGAACTCAATTCTATTCTATAATGTACCTTTATTTATTTTTGAGAGAGCGAGTGGGGGAGGGGCAGAGAGAGAATGAGACACAGAATCTGAAACAGGCTCCAGGCTCTGAGCTGCCAGCAGAGCTTGACGTGCGGCTCGAACTCACAAACCACGAGATCGTGACCTGAGCCAAAGTGGGACACTTAACCGACTGAGCCACCCAGGCGCCCCTGTAATGTACATGTTTTTTTTTTAATTATGTTACAGTTAAACCACATTTTTATTATGAAAAATCAAACAGTTTCAAGATCACCAAACAGAATTACGACTTCTTGATCATTCAGGGTTGTCATTGTCAACAGCAGTGATGGCTCTGGGTTACGCGCTGATTTATCCTAGCGCAGGCAAGGCTGCTGGCCCCTGCACTCAAGACCTAATACGATTTTTGCCTGTGTTTAGCCATGTGGTTTTTCTGTCTTTCCATTAACCCATCACTTCTCCCTGATGGTCCTGTGCCTATAATGTGCTGGGGACCAATTAACCAAGTGAGCAACAGTAGGGATCTAAGACAGTGGTTCTAAATTGTGAACATGACTCACCTGGAGAGCTAGTTTAAATGCAGATTCTTGGACCCCACTCTGGATGTTCAGATTTAGTACCTCTGGGAGCCTGAGGCTCAAGAGTTGCTGCTCTATGAGTAAAGAACACACACTTTATGATTGTGAGAAATGTATTCTCTAGGTAGCATCCGTTTTTATTAAGTTTTAGATTTTCATCTATGGCCTGGGGATTAAATGTAGGGATTAAATAAAATGTTAAATATATAGGAGTGGTGAGTAGGAGACAGAACATGCTATTTGAGTGGCTACATAATTTGAATAACTGAACTTCGTTTTTTTTCACGAACATTAATAAAATATTAGATTTGTTGACTAAACCAGCAACAGAAGAGCCTGAAAGTACCACAAAAATGATTTACTTTTTCCAAAACCCTGTTTTAGTCTGTCAAAATTCTAGGTTTCTTTCTTCTTTTTTTAATTTTTTTTTTAAATCTTTATTTTGGAGAGAGAGAGAGCACGAGCAAGGGAGGGGCAGAGAGAGAGGGAAACAGAATCTGAAGCAGGCTCCAAGCTCTGAGCTGTCAGCACAGAGCCTGACGCGGGGCTTGAACTCACGAACCATGAGATCATGACTTGAGCCTAAGCTGATCGACTGAGCCACCCAGGCGCGCCTAGGTTTCTTTCTTCTTAAAGAGCAGGGCTGTGAACGCAGGCCCTCTGCTCTGCTAGTTATCCAGCTTCTGACAAATTACCTCCACAGTCTGAGCCAGTTCTGCCCTCACCTTTTTTTTTTTTTTTTTTTAAACATTTATTTTTGAGACAGAGCATGAACAGGGGAGGGTCAGAGAAAGAGGGAGACACAGAATCTGAAACAGGCTCCAGGCTCTGAGCCGTCAGCACAGAGCCCGACGCGGGGCTCAAACCCAGGGACCGTGAGATCATGACCTGAGCCGAAGTCAGACGCTTAACCGACTGAGCCACCCAGGCGCCCCTGCCCTCACCTTTAAAACAGAGCTAACAGTACCTACTTCTCAGGGAGGGTGGGAGCTTCAGAGATTTTCACAGCAAGTTCCTGGTAAGTATTCAACAGGAGATCAAATTTTAATAAAGATGAACTTTTTTTTTTATAGGAACTCTAGTTGTTAACTATCACCAAAGTTCTGAAACCGCTTGAGGGACCCTGATTTCGTATTTATACATTCAATGTCACACAGAGATAGGCACAGTGGAGTGTCCTCCTTTATAGTCTAATGTGATAAACAAAATTTTCTTTTGTGGCACATGATTCTTACTTTAGCTGTATCACACAGACCTGGAAGTGCTGATCTCTGTATCACATTACAGGGAATACAAAGAAACTAAGACTTGGGTATCTTAAATATTAGAGACAAACCCTAAGTATTTATAATGAAGCATTATTTACTTCAGTGGAAGAAACAGGCATACTAACATGAAAAAACACATTTTATTGCACTTAAGTTATAAGAAAATAAAATTTCTAAGTGAATCAAACCATAGACACAATCCCTTTAAAGGTTGTTTTCCTCCATCATGTCAGGTTGTTACATAACTAAAATTAACCAAGTTGAATCTGATTGTTTTAAATCAGACTATAAATAAAACAAAAAAAAATAAACAGGAGGAGGAAAAAAAGATCACCTAGGATACAGTGTTAAACCACTTTCACAGTTCAGCTTGAGTTGTGGCTCTTGGAGAATGAGGCAAACCATTTGACTTTTTCATTCATTTCGTTTGTTTGCGTGTGACGCCTTTACTACAAAAACTGAATAGTTTCTGCTTTGTCAGTTTCTCAGAGCAATAAAACTGTAACAGTTGTTTTCCCAAATACTGTAAAACACTAAGACTGACCAGCAACTTTATTTTGTTTTATATATTCTTAAAATATTTTGTCAGTTTTCTTATGTACGTTCATCCATTCACCACAGCCCTCAAAAAAGAAAAGTTTCTCCACAGAACAGGCGGCAATAGCTCTGTTCCAAGGAATGTGTTTTAATTTTTGCCCAGATAAAAGAAAATAAGCTTTGCACACACTCTCAATTCTTTACTTGCAGGCAAACTTCACTCTTTATTATCTGAAACTCTCCCATTCTCAGCCTCTTAGAGGCACAGATGGTTCAAGTTTCAGTGGCAAAAAGTCTTTTTTCTGTAACCAAACTAGAGCAAATTTGGAATTCAGTCTGGGACTAAAACGTCACAGCAGAAAAAAAATAAAAAAAAATAATTTGCTTTTTTCTTTCTTTCATTTAGCAGCATAAATAAGTTTGGCCACTGGGAGTACAGTACAGGGGTGGGACAACAATCCCATATTTGAAGACCTACTTCTAGCACCAGCATCAAGAATTAAATCCATCTCAGGACTCACAGAACCCAGGACAACTTGCCACCTTTGAGCAACATATGCATTGAAGAGTGTATGTGGAAGCGACAGTAAATAGATTAACAGAGGCTAATACTGTGATTGATTGACATTGGCAATGGTTGGCAAAAAAAAAAAAAAAAAAAAAAAAAAAAAAAAGCTTTTCATGATAACTGTACAAAAACAATTCACAGTAATTTTTTTTTTTTTTTAGCTTTTCCACTCCAGAAAAATGACTTTTTGTTGCAGATGCTCTCTAATTAGAAAGTCAGCCAGTCCTTGTTTGGATGTTATTGCAGCTCCTTTCTAGGTCTCAGTGGTAAAAGGACAGGCTAGCAGAATCTGTAACGAAGCTTCAGCCTTAACGCTGCCCAATGACCACTGGAGAAGAAAATAAAGAAATAATTGCACCTGGTTTGATTTAGAAAGTCTCATTTTGCAAAGCTGCCCTCAGTCAAAAGTGAAGCCTTTTATGTGATGAGACAGCGGACGCCTCTCTTGTCAGTTACGGTTTGTCATGTCTTCCTCTTTTCCTTCTTAGTCTGTAGATCTTTTCGCTCTGTTGCCCCAAGCCAACATCCTGCACCACTGAGAACAAGGGATATTTTTTCTTTTTCTTTTCTTTTTTCTTTCTTTTTTTTCTCTTTTTTTCTGTTTTTTTTTTCTGTTTTTCTTTTTTTTTTCTTTTTTTTTTTCTTTTTTTTTTTTTTTTTTCCACGGAGAAGGGTAGGGAGTATATCGTCTACACATTTGGACAAATTCGTCTTTTCTGCTCTTCACTTCATGTCCACATCAAAGTCCAGCACCAGCAGCTTGGTTTCCTCAGTCCCATTCCGACTCCCAACTGCACACACCAGCTTTGTGTTTGAGGCTCTGATCCGCCACACAACTCCCCCACTCCCCCCACTCTCCAATGTGACTAGGTTTCGAATAAATTCACCCGTTTTCAAGTCCCATAGTTTTACAGTTCCATCATCTGAGCTGGTAATTACAAAGTTCTTGTTGAACTGTAAACAGGTTACAGCACTCTGATGCTTGTTAGGACCTGGACAAAACCAAAGGAATTTAATTACTGGTTAGAAATCATGGTGATGGGTAAGTTACATTGTAATTGTACACTTCTACATTAGAACATACAATAAATGAGATATTTAAAATGCTGCATATTTAGAAACTGTGAGTATTTTCGGATCAGCAGGGTTGTAAGAAAATCTGGTAGCTCTTTGTAAACTGAAACAAGAGTTGTATTTTCCAGGAAGCTTTGTTAGCTACCAGGCACACATTTTGTTTTCTGGCTGTGCAAATAAGAGCTTTCTTAGTGGTGATGTGGAAAGCCCACCTTCATGTATTCTATGTATTCTGCTGATGGACAAATGGGCATGAGACCTACTACCCTACCACTTTGACCTGACCACTCAAAGGCGAGGGCTGAATGGACACAATTCCAAAACTCTGAGGAACAGATAATACTAATAGGTAAAAAGCTAGAATACAGACCACCAGATGGCCTCACTGAAACAAAACAAAACGAAAACAACACATTTTAAGGACTAAGACCAATAAAAAGTTAATCATGACATAAAATGTTAACACTGTTATGCCTCATTTAATATTAGTGGCTTTCACATGTTTCTTTCTTCATTTTTCTGGGTGCTATTATTCCTTCCATCCTAGTTAAGTAGATGGTTAAAAAGTCTAAACTGAGGCCAAAGCAATTTCCTATCAGATCAGAGATGTGCTTTTTTTTCCCCCAGTAAGGTAGCTCTTTAATTTAAAATCAGCCTACAAATTCACAATTAAAAAAAAATGATCACTCAAAAAACAAAAGGAGTCTGTTGCTTCCGTGATACAGTCAAGATCTTTCTTCACATTGTCCTTTAAGGTTAGGTAGAGTTAACTGTACATGCAGGCGTGATTAAACAATTTTATATTAACACAATTTAAAACAATTTCTCAAGCGTAGCCTCGTTCTGTCAAGTCAGAGTGGAAATGCTCATAAATTTATCCAAAATAAGCATTTTCATTTTGTATGAGGTTAACTCTTTTTGTGACATAAAAGCTCCATATTTCTTTTGACTGACAAACCCATTTTTAATGAACACAACTAAAACTGAGTAGCCAATACTTACCTTGCAATGTTTGTAAACATTGTCCTGTTTTGATATCCCAGATTTTAACTGTCGAATCTGCATTCCCAGAGACAAGAATATTGTCTTTGAGTTCCATTCCACTTGTTAACGATTGGTGTCCCGTTAACGTGTGAATGCAATTCCCCGTCTCCACATCCCAAACTCGAATTGATGTATCAAGAGATCCACTCACCACATGGATACCATCAAACTACAACAGACATAGTTTATTAGACTAGAAAGTGAAGATATTCTTAATATTATTTATTGACCTTAACCCTACAGGGCAGGAAAATAAAGCATGGGAAACCAGTAATGCCAGGACCAAAATGAGGTAACAGGATAAATGTAATCAAGTAAATCTACAGTTCTCAGAAGCCTCTATCAGAATTTCTATCTATCTATCTATCTATCTATCTATCTATCTATCTATCTATCTATCTATCTATTTTTATGGCCAGTGGCTTCAAACTAGATGCAGAAACAAAAGAAAACACGAACGCATTACTTTCAAATCATCTGGCCACACTTAGTAGCTAAATATCCAGGATAATTCAATAAGGATTACTATTGGAGTCTTACTTCACAACAGAAAGTTGAAACTATGGACAAAGCTTGTGATTAAAGGCTGTGTTTATCAACACACCTAAGGCATGAAAAGACTAGAGATAACTCTCATGATGTTTAAAAGTAAGTTCCATTAAAAACTGTAAAATAAAAACTTCATTTATAAGAACCAAATGCTAATTAGGAAATATGCCAACAGATAATTATATCTGAAATTATAAGAGGTGGCATTTTGATAGCAAAAGCAAGCGATATAGGTACCTCTTCGCCAGCTTCCCAGCTATACCAAAAGGCAATAAATATCAATTCCTAGAATATCTATAATAATATTGCTACCTCTTCTCTCAATCTAATGGTCTACTTAAATGAGAATATTATATTCATTAAGGTTCTGAGCATATCACAAAACATAAAAAAAACTTTAGCCAATTCTCTCTCCACCAAATTCATAATCTTTTCTAAGTTAACACATCTTTATTATATGCCAATATTTTGTGACATAGATGGTATTCCATGAATTAAGAAACAAATATCCCAAGAACAGAGAACTGTCAGCATTGGGACTGTGTACTAATCTGCTGATCACTAATAGGCAGTAACTGGCAAATAAACTATATCAGTAATGGACAAGTTTTTACAATGAAAGTGCTGTCTTTCAGAAAATAAAACAAGACCCATTTGCTAAACTTTCTATTAACCTATTTATTTCAAAATATGGCAACCTACTCAAGAATATCAGGTTCAAATGTAAACAAAAAACTTCAGTTTAGTCAAATCCAGTTCTTTGTGACTACAAATCACTAGCCCTGTGCTGGTAGGGCATCTGGTAGAGCAGCTTTATGTAGAAAGGCTCCACTTCCACTGTGAATGGGGATGGAATCACAATTACATGGTCCATCAACTTTCAGCTATCAAGGCAAAGGGGCAGCTTTTGGCCAAATTAATCCTCTGCTAAGGAGTTTATTAAAATCCAGGTTATTTTCCTATGAGACTATCTACCCAATAATTAATATAGTAATACTTACGGCTCCAAAGTCTCAAGTTCCAAGACAAATATTTGTATTTTATAGGAAAAATGATCACAGAAAAATTTAAACAAATCATTTGAGTTCAAAATTTATACTTTCTTCATGCCAATTTTATTTTATTTTATTTTATTTTATTTTATTTTATTTTATTTTATTTTATTTTATTTATTTATTTGTTTGTTTATTTAAAAAAAAATTTTTTTAACGTCTATTTATTTTTGAGACACAGAGAGACAGAGCATGAATGGGGGAGGGTCAGAGAGAGGGAGACACAGAATCTGAAACAGGCTCCAGGCTCTGAGCCGTCAGCACAGAGCCCGACGCGGGGCTCGAACTCACGGACCGTGAGATCATGACCTGAGCCGAAGTCGGACGCTTAACCGACCGAGCCACCCAGGTGCCCCTCTTCAAGCCAATTTTAAACTATATGATATAACAGAATGATTTGATCTGTATTTTTTGGATTGTATTGAATCAGCTATTTGACAGCAATGGTCTGAGTAAAACAATCTTATGATTCATCAGTAAAGCATGTAAGGGATAAAAGAGATAGGATCTCTTACCTGTAATGAATAGACTCTATTAGTATGCCCCTGCAACGTGTGTAGACAGGTCTCAGTCTCTGGATCCCACACCTTCACCATAAAATCATATGCTCCACTAACAACCCTCCTGCCATCATATTGAACACAGCGGACTGCTGCTACATGACCCATCAAAACATGTAAACACTGGCCTGTCTCAATATCCCAAACCCTAAGAGTGGCATCTCGAGAACCGCTAACAACTCTGTAAGGGGGAAAAAAAAAAACAGAAAAAAAGCATTAGAATTTTTAACAGCATGAGTAAACATGATATACAAAGTCAGTGGTTATTATATTTTTTCTTTTCCTAAGCAGGAACACCTGTTTTCAAAGAAATCCTATATAAAACTGTGATATATAAACATTCACAAGTCAAGTTACTCTGGTTGGGAAGCCTAGAGTTCTGCCTGCTTTTGGTTCCTCCATTTATAAGGGGCTGTGGAGCACCTCGGGCTCTGTGGAACAATTTGAAAACTATTGTATTGTATTTGAAGAAGGAGAAAGAGAAGGAGGAGGAGGAGGAGGAGGAGGAGGAGGAGGAGGAAGAGAAGAAGCATCAGCAGCAGCCGCCACCACTGCCAAGTGATAAATATATACAATAAGATCTTGATTTTAGAAATAAAATGCTAATGTGGGCAACATGTATAAAATGTTAGTGGGAGAACTCTGGTGTAGTATTTTGAATTTTATATTTCTTCTTTATTCTTTATGCCATTTCCCAAAATTTTAATTATGAATATATATTCTTTTTGTGATTAGGGAAAAAATTAATAAATGTTATTTAACAAAACAAATCTGAATTTGAAATTTAAACAGCTAAAGATATGTGCCTTACACCATATAATTCTGGTAAAATTTACTAGTTTTAGAAAATCCTCAAATGAAGGCTGCATATGCTTATATTTATAGTCAATAAGCATGGAGGCATTAAGATATACAGATTTTAGAAGATACACATAGGGAGGCAACAATAATCCCTTAAAAATTTGGCCTGACATTACTAAAACTATGCTCTTCTGAAGACCAGAGTGATACTAATATTACAATCGCCTTTGGATTACAAAGGAGAGCTGAAAACTCAGGTATCTTCATGTCATTCCAAAGAGATAAAGAAAGGCCATAGATTCCACATTTGGAAGAGCAGAAAATGAGAGCATTGAGTGATTTAAGTCAGAACATAATGGAAACTGAAATACAAGGTCTCTCAATACCAAACCCCCCAAATTTTAATAGTAGAGCACACTGTTCAAAGTAGATTCAAACTACATATGAGAAGATACTTTTCTTCACATATTACAAATCTAGTGTGAAATCTGCTTAATGTAATGGTTCTCATAAAGAAGATGCTGTGGACAGAATTAAAGGTAAGGACTGCAGGAGATTCATGGTAAGAACCATCAGACCTTTTTTTACAAAGTAAAGTCAAAATCACATTTGTTTAACAGGGATACTGTGAGGACATGCCAATAGGAGATGGAAAGGATTTTAATAGGAGGGCTTTGTAGGAGGAGATCAAAGCAAGAGCGAAGGCAGTGAGAAGAAAAAAAGGCAAGCAGTTTGGTTTGGCTGAAACTATTTTGAAAACTGGATTGAGGATTTCTTCCTTGATTCGATAGACAACAGAAGGCTCTCAAAGGGCAATGACACTATCATAATTAGAAAAGAATTCTCTGTCAGCCATGTAAAAGGTGAGAAAACCAAGTGTGAAAGCTATGTCAATAGTTCAGGTGACTGGTAATGAGAATAAACTAAAACCCATGGGCCTCAGCTTTTGCCTAGATATAAGGGGATAGGATGGAGTGGAGGTAGGGTGGGTGGGTATTTAAAAAGACTCAGAAGCATGAAGCCTGAATAACTGAATTTATCCCACTAGCAGGGATATAAACACCAAGAGAGAGAGAGAGAGAGAGAGAGAGAGAGAGAGAGAGAGAGAAATTTTTGAAGATGATGAGTCATCAAAGCTGTACAACAATAAAATGCTACACAAGATTAGAAAATAGAGTTTCAAGGAGGAAGCCAACAACACTACTAAATGAAGATGGAAATTTAGACAATCCCCCAATTTTAAGCCAACACACTACTGCTTTGCTAGTACAGAAACATCTGAAGTCTAATAAAGTCTAATTTAACATTACATTATCACTATCTCTCTAATAAACACAGTTTTATACAACTGAACTCTACACAAAAGGCCTCAGATTCACAAGTAACAGAGAAACAATTCCCAGTCACTACAGGATTTCCCCTTACCTTTTTTCATGGAGATGCATACAACGGACAGTGGAAGTATGCCCATACAAGGTGTGTATACATTCTCCGGTCTCTGCATTCCACACTTTTAGAGTCCGATCTGTAGATCCACTAATGATGATATTGTCTCTCATCTGTGATGACCATACTCCACCTGTGTGTCCCACTAATGTTCTCAGACACTGGAAAAACACTTAAGATGATTACTTTTGGGTAGAAAAGAAAACGATGTATTATAACATTTCAGTAGCTCATTAAATTTTGGGGTAAAGTTATTTACAAAATTTGACTGGCACATCAGAAAATAATTCCTCACATCAATATAACATGATCCCATCACTATTTATTGTTTTTTTTATTCAGTAGCATTATATATTAAACACACACGTACAACTGAGGAACAAGTATGTAGAAAGTAAAACACTTCTCATTAAAGTAAGACAGCTCCAGCCTGGTCTTTTTGATGAAATAATGCTAAAATTGCAACTTCTTTCTTCCATATGAATGGATTCAATGAAAGAATGCCAACTGTGTTAGGTGTGGCTTACATACCACATTTCATCTGAATCTGCCCCAAGGCAGTAGTTAGGAGCCAGGCAAAGTACTTCTGGACAAGTAAAGACAGATATTAAAACTCTGAAATAAGTCCAAAGCTAATATTACACTGTGGAAATATGAAGTTGCTTTAAAAAAATTTTTAACATCTGACTTGGAATATTTTAGAAGATTCTTGCCCAAGAATCAACGTGTTGTAAGACATTTTAAAAGACAAGGTTTTTGTTTTTTTCACATTTTCCTCTATTTTTTTTCAGCTGGTTACTTAAGTCATGAAAACATTCTCCATTGGACAGATAAAAATAAGTATTCACTATAGAACAATTAAAATATAATACTGCGTACAGTGAAATTAATTGCTTGGACTACTTCTTTTCTTCAAACTCCCTCACTTATATATTGTATTTGCCTAACTTTCATCTCATAGGGCTTGAGATAAGTCTACATTAACATGATTTATTCAACTTCTAAACTATAGGTAAGTTACCAACAAAGCAGAAAAAACACATATCCCTCAATCATAGTTTTAAAAAAGTTTAAAAAAGACAATATAAGCGAGATGGCTAATAAAAGTGGGAAAAATTAACCAAAAAAAGATAAAGCACACCTGTGAGAATTATACAATAGCTAAGTCACAAAGATAGACTAACTATTTACAAGAAGAAACTAATGACATCGTATTCTGAGAAACATGATCTTTGTGCCACCGGAAAAACTAAATAAATTAGAAGCTCTGATATTTGTTATCAAAATAAGCTGCAGTCAAAAATGAACCCTTATTTTTCCTGGTTGGTCCCTGCAAAGGCATACATAAAATGTGAAGTGTGGAAAGAAGTAAGCTTACTTTGCCTGTGACCGCTGACCAAACTTTTAAAGTGTTGTCATCAGAACCACTAACTATTCGGTTACCACAGAACTGCAAGCATGTGATCACATGATCATCATGTCCTTTCAGAACCTACAAGATAGATGAGCAGATTAGAAATATATTATTAAACTAAATTTTTAAAAATACCCGTGAAAAGAAAAATAAAGACACAAATAGGAGCAGCAATCTATAGTCTATTTCTTAAAATACAATTTATATAAAATATGAAGTAGCATCCATCCTTCCTGAATGATGAATCAAGTACTAAACATTTTCTTTGTTTTCCATATTCTATGATTTTTATACTTGAGATATCAACTATTAAAATTGAGTCAAGACTTTTATGAGTCAAAAACTCATAAAGATGGTTCAAACACAAATGTATTTTATAATCATCTATTTATCTATTCAAACCAAAAACTATGCATCTATGGTTTGCAATTTTCACACACAAAACCAAAAGTACCTACAAACGAGAAAGACAAAAGTAATGATAATTATCAACTTTTTTTCAACTTAAAAAAAAGCCTGTTATAATGTATACATATTAATGTAACGGTATCTCTAATTGCTTTTTTCCAGTTGTAGAATATAAGCATTTTTGTCACTCTTTACATACTTAGGATAAGACAGAAAATCAGTATTACACTTAAATTTAGAGAAATAAAACTCAGAAAAGCCACCAAAAACACAAAACATGGGCACTGCTCAAAAAATCACGTTCTAATTACGTGGTCAGAGAGCAAGCAAAATCTCAAGCATATGACACAAAATTCAACAGGATACTCAGAAATTGTCACTTACATAAGATAGAATGACATGCAATTCAACTCATCTTTTATTCAAGTACAATTAGTTGTCAGACTGGAGAAATTAGCAACAGAGCAATACTGTCAGTTACATTTTCGGTTATTTTAAAATATATTATTTTCTTTCCACAGGAGATAGGTGTCAGGTTATACTGCTGGCCAAGAAGAGTGTATCAGGTACCAACACTGATCAGTGCTTTCTGTTCTACTGTGCAAGAGTTCAGTTACCTTAGGAGATTTGAGTTCTCCTCGCCTCCAGTTAGTATCAATTCTGTGCTGTCTGATATATGCACTTTTCCATGGACTATGTATGAAACCTGGTTTTATTACTTTTCTTCTCTTGATGTGCAATGGTTCATCAATACCTAAAGTTTTAAAGAGATAAAGAGTATAACTGCCATCACCAATAATAAAAATTACCCATTTTATAATGTATCTCATTTTCCCTTATGCTCAAAACCACTGAAATACAGGACACTGTCCAATTTCTAATACTGTATTATAAAACGATAATGTAAAGTTTGCATTCTCTGTGGCATGTTTTCATATTGACTTTTTCATTTCTTTCTCTAAATAATTCTATGAAACGTTGGATGTCAGGATGTACAGAAATGTGAGCCCTTATGCAATGTTTGTGAAAATATAAAATGGTATATTAGCTGCTATGGAAAAGAGTATGCTGGTTCATCAAAAAAATTAAACACAGGATTACCATATAATCCAGCAATTCCAATTCTGGATATACACCCAAGAGAATTGAAAGCAGAAACTTGAACAGATACTTGTACACCCACGTTCATAGCTGCATTATTCAAAATAGCTGAAAGGTGGAAGCATCCCAAGTGTCCATCGATGGATGAATAAAGAAACAAAATGTGGGATATATACAGTGGAATATTTATTCAGCCTCGATAAAGAAGAGAATTCTGACACATGCTACCACACAGATAAGCCTTGAAGACAGTATGCAAAATGAAACAAGTCAGTCACAAAAAAGCAAATACCGTATGATTCCACTTATATGAGGCACATAGAGTAGTAGTCAAACTCATAGACAGAAAACAGAATGATGGATGCTAGGGGCTGCAGGGAGGAGGAACGAGTTCCTGTTAAATGGATATCAACTCTCAGCTGGGAAAGATGAAAAAGTTCTAAAGATGAATTGTACAAAACATGAATGTATTTCATGCCACTGAACTGTAATTTTAAAAATGGTTAGAATGATAAGTTCTATCTCAGGTATATGTTAGCACAGTTTTTTAAAAAGTCATTAAAATAATGATTCTATGAGAGAAGGTAAGGCGGGATGATTAATCCCACTTTATGTATATAGACACTTGAGAAGAGAAGGTTTCACTAGTCAAAGCTACAGACAGGGCAAAAGCAGGACAGAAACCAAGTATCCTGGATCTTCACCTTCCAGCTTTATTAACCATCAGTGCCCCTCATCAACTGTGATCTCCATGAAGGGGAGGGTAACCTGTAGAGTATCTGTCTCATGCTCTACCTTTCTTTCCAAAAATTTTTGCTTATCAGAGGCAAATCATATTTTTACATTTTTTTTCAAAAATATAATTTTTTTAGATGCCTGCTGGAAAAAAAATGTCCTTTTGTTATTTAATATAGATAATACCTTCTCCTCTACTAAGAAAGGAGATTTTTTCTTTTTCTTTGTTCTGTTTGTTTGTTTATTTTTTTTACAATTTTCAAGAACATAAGCTCCATGATGGGAAGAAAATGGGAGTTCAGTACTATATCCCCAACATTTAAGAATCTCTAGCTCATAGGAGGTGTTCAATAAATGTTTGTGAAAGAAAAGAATAGAATATGGAATATTTGAATACTGTTAATATAATTTGGGATTTCCTTTCTTCCTTCCTTCATTATATGACTGAGTAGTCATTTATTAGTGTGAATTCCAGTGAGTTTCTCTCCCAAGGACAGTTGCAATTATAACTTGATCTTTAATTGTGAGTATTAGAGAGACGGACACCTTTCTCATCCAGGAAACTGCTGGTAGAAATTAATCGCTATCTTATTTTAAACAAAAATTCCTATTTAAGTCTTTGGTTTGTCCTTCCTTTAAACTGAGGTGTAGCTGACATACAATATTAGTATCGGGTGTACAGAACAGTGATTTGATATTTACATATGCTGCAAAATTGTCATGACAATAAATCTAGCTACCCTCTGTGAACTTACAAAGTTACTACAATATTATTGACTCTATTGCCCATGCTTACATTACATCCCCATGACTTACTTATTTTACAACTAGAAGCTTATAGTTCTTAATCCCCTTTACCTATTTTACCCGCCTCCCCAATTCCCCTCTCCTCTGGCAATTAACAATCTGCTCTCTGTATACATGGGTCTGTGTTTTGCTTTGGTTTGTTTTTTTTAGGTTTCCTTTAAATCATCCTCATCCGATCTTTTCAGACTGGGAAGCAAATCGGATACATTTGCTATTCGTTACTATCGCTCATTAAAGGGGTTAGCTGCGAGATCTAGCTCATTTGAATGTGTGGGGTAACCTGGGATTTTATATAAGTAGGTGAATGTAAATGAAGACTAATTTTTCATTCTTTGATAAGCGGCCAAAATTCTCTTTTTTCAATTCTATGTGCACATATAAAACTTCTAATTTTTACTTTTTGCTATTTGTTTTCAGAATCACTTTGCTTTTTCAAAGTCTAAAGATTTTCTCTTTGTGATTTTGAACCTTACCCTCTTCTTTGCATTTCTCTCTCCAGAGAAGGTTGTCTTCAGCCAAAATTCTCCAGTAGCGACAAGTCTGAGCCGCTTGTAGCAGGTCTTTGGGTTCCAGGAATGAAAGCACATAAAGTGCCAGCTATGAAAAGCAAAAGCACAGTATGTCCATATTTAAAAATACACATGCAAAAATAATAAGTTAATTATTTACTATAGAATGAAGCACTTTTAGATAAACACAATATAATTCTACATTCTAATTTTTGAAGTTGACTTTCTAATAGTTAACCTTAAATATATACCAGGCTTAAAAAACTCGCTCTATTGGTTTTTATGAACTTCACTTGACTAACGTCACCTTTGCAAAGAATACTTAAGCTTCTCTGCCTCTCCTCTTTTGCTCTGTGAGCCTCAACTCAAGAATTCTACCATTTATGTACGTATGTATGTGTATGTATACTTTATTAGTCATTTAGATTTTGTACTTTTCTCTCCCCACTACCATGTAAATTCACTGAAGTTATGACATAAATTAAGGAATGAGATTTCAGGGGCGCTTGAGTGGCTCACTCTATTGAATATCCAACTTCAGCTCAGGTCATGATCTTGTGGTTTGTGAGTTCGAGCCCTGCATTGGGCTCACTGCTGTCAGCCCTGAAGCTGTCAGCACAGAGCCCACTTCAGATCCTCTGTTCCACATCCCTCCCCAACCCTCCCCTGCTTGCACTTTCTCTCTCTCTAAAAAACAAATGAACATTAAAAAAAAGAAATGAGATATCTAGATATTCTGTGTGGTAGGATTTCAGATCACTTCTGATAGATAAGATTAATAGTTCTTTATCACATCAAAGTGTCTATTATCACAACGATGAACTTCTCAAACATTTATACCCTTCAATGTAAATGACAAGAGGGTACAATTACTAAACTGCTCCACAGACATATAAAAGCAATTAGGTTCTAATTACTTTACATTGCTGGTGGGGATTTTCTTAATGGGCCAGATATATTTGTATATTTGTACCAGCTCTTTGGTATGTCACTGATTTTAAAATTTTGTTTCCAAGGGTTGCAAACCATCATTTTTTTTAAGCATGTATAGTCAATTCAAGTAAATAAGGGAAGAAGAAAGAAAAAAGAGGGATGGTAACTTGTGAGTATGCTTATCCAATTAGCCTCACTAATCACATAAAAATTTAAATTATGATATTAGAACCCAAATGATCTAAACAAAGCAATAAAGTTTAGTGTTCACAGAAATTAAATTACAAGAATTAAAACAAACTATCATTTAAAGGGCCAAAGGCCATACAGGGAGTAAAAGCACAATTTGAATTATTTTCTGGTGCTAAATAGTAATTACATGATATAAATTATGCTTACCCAAGAACATTATATAGAGAGAGCTCATCATTAATCACATATTTATTGAGTACACTTCATATAGAAAGTACTCCGGCCAGTCAGTATTCAATTTAATACTGTTACTGATAAATGACAGAAAAAACCTTTTTGTGGAATAATTATTTTTGGTCTATCAGAGAAGCCCATTCAGTATCATATTTAGAAACTGAGTAATTTTAAACAAAAAGGCATAACTATATCCAACAATCTACATATATGTGTATACATACATACACACATACAAATACACAAACATAGACGCAGATATAGATAGATATAGGTATCAACACTATACTTTTCTAATGGATACTCTATAAGTCACTTAATTTTGAAATTAAGCCTGGGCAAGTTGTTTAGTGCCAGTATAACAGTAATGTGATAACACCATATTTTTCTTCTATGTGAAATTCATATTTAATATAGAAATTAAAAGGCACAAAGTTATATTTGTGAAAAAGAGATGCTATTTAATGCCCAACATATTTAAAATGGTCATCTGAAAAAGTCTATTCTTTGTTTTAGTTATCCAGCTGAAGTAGAAATCAGGTAATTTACAGAAACAGGCAATGGATCTTAAAGGCTAGAAAACGAATCCAGAGCACCTTAGATTTCAAAGGTACATCCTAAATCATCTATCATTTCCTTCATTACTGGTGATTATGAGCTCACCTAGTCCAGTGTCTGCATGCATTAAAGAGAGATGCATTAAAGAGTAAAGAAACACTTAGGTGCTAACGAAAGTTGAAGTGCTAACTCCACAGGTAACTGGTACATTTTCCCTTTAAAACAACAGAGGCCCTAACTCAACCATGAATTTCAACTTATTCTATTTAAATCTAGTTCTATTAAAAACATCTAAGTATTGTAGAAAATACACAGAGGAAAATAAAAAATATGAAAAAGAAAATCAGAAGCAGTAAAAATATAAATCATAAAAGAAGTTAAGTTTAAATCAGGGAAAAAGTAGAACACAAATGCACTGGCAACAATATCTTACATGGTTTTTTAATTAAACTGCCAAGCACAAAAGGAACAACAATTAGTTATACAATTCTTAACGTGTATTATGGGGGAAGTATAACAATTCTTCAAAGGAAGCAAGGTTTAGTCATGTGGGGCTCCTTGCAGGAGGCAGAAAGTGGGCATTGTCCTGAACAACATCTCTATAATACCATAGCAGGGGAGTATAGGTTTGTTGTGGCCAAGTAAAATGGTCTGGCTAATCCAATTTTCTATTCATTTGTCTTTTTTTTTTTATGCTTATTTTGAGAGAGAGAGAGGCGGGGGGGGGGGGGGGGGGGGGGGCACAGAGAGAAAGAATCCCAAGCAAGCTCTGCACTGTCAGTGTAGAGCCCAACATGGGGCTCGAACTCACAAACCATGAGATCATAACCTGAGCCAAAATTAAGAGTTGGATACTTAACTGATTGAGCCATTCAGACACCCCTCTTTTCATTTCTCGTAAAGGTAAAATCTGGATTAGTAATTCCTCCTAAGGACTCAACAGACAGAAGCTCTTAAATTGAACATCTATTTTAGATAACCTTTTCCTTGACCAAACTTGTCATTTCAGTGAGAGTTGCTATTTTTTGTTTTTCTCTTTAACCTAGTAAGAGACCACCATATTATACGTGAGAGGGAACTAATACTTTCCCAGAAAATTGCTGTATTTCCCTGGATTGAACTAGTGAAACAGGGGGTTAAAAAAAGAATAAAGAAATTGTTGGCTGATCCTATGTTAAGAGTTCAGGTTTGGGGGGTACC
The DNA here is from genome assembly GCF_018350195.1 of Panthera tigris. Lineage (NCBI taxonomy): Eukaryota > Metazoa > Chordata > Mammalia > Carnivora > Felidae > Panthera > Panthera tigris. The sequence continues at coordinate 74,791,158 of NC_056663.1, read as the reverse complement.
TGAGTGGCTCAGTTGGTTAAGCATCAACTCTTGATTTTGGCTCATGATCTCACGGTTCATGAATTTGAACCCCGCATGGAGCTCTGCGTGACAGTCTGCTTGGGATTCTCTTTCTCTCCTTCCCTCTCTCTGCCCCTTTCCTGCTTGCTTGCTCTCTCTCTCCAAATAAATAGTAAACAAACTTTAAAAAAATTGAAGAATTTAGGTTTTGTTCTAGGTCATCTACTGCATCACTATGCTTTTCTTGGCATTTCTTTACAAAAATAAGGATAATGCAGTATATCACAAGCCTCCCATGTGAGACTAGTGACATTTTTATCAAGGTTTTTGAGATTAAAAAGTAAGTGTTGATGGGGCGCCTGGGTGGCTCAATCGGTTAAGTGTCTGACTTCGGCTCAGGTCATGATTTCATGGTTTGTGAGTTCGAGTCCCACATCAGGCTCTGTGCTGCTGACAGCTTGGAGCCTGGAACCTGCTTCGGATTCTGTGTCTCCTTCTCTCCCTGCCCCTCCCTGGCTCACACTATGTCTCTTTCTCTCTCTCTCAAAAAAAAAAATACATTAAAAAAAAAAAAAAAGTAAGTGTTGGTAAAGAGCTTTGAGATCTGTTGAAAGGAATTATAAGAAAATCATTACAAGTCCATTTCCTGACATGAAAGTAGTGATGTTTTAAATAATAATAGCACTTAGTCTCCAATAAGATAATAGTTTCCTTAAAGACTTAGATCTATACCACTTTCTCCAAATATAAAATAAAGCATTTTTCAAAATATGAAATGTTTCCTAGTAGTTTTGAAAAAGAGGGAAAATGCAGAAGATCTGCTAAGCCAGAGCTCACTCTTGTTCTTTTCTCTAGCCTCCCTACTTTTTCCTCAGGCAATCTTGAAAAGAACACTTAATCCAAAAAAATCTTTATTGCATTTACACTGGTTATCAATAATTTGTGCTTACTTCTTAGACTCTTAGAAATATTTTCATAGTCTTCGGATCTTAAATATTTTTTGTGTTCAAAAGTTATTATAGAAATACAAATAAAGCAAAACAAAAGATTCACCATTTTTAGAGATAAGAGGACAAACTAGACTAAGAGAAAGTCTGTATTTTAACAAAAATACTGCCTTCTAAAATAAGGAGGATATCTAGGGAAACCATGAAGAAAATATTAGAGGGACTAACTTTACTTTCAGTCAAATACTTATAAGAGTGCTACCTATTATGAATGTCCTTCTGGAAGCAAAGAGAGCTTATGTCATTTCATAAGCCAGTTCTATTCAAAAGGTTCAGGTTTAGCATGAGCCAGCAAGAATAAAAAATTTTTTCTGGGACAATGCTACTTTTTTTTTTTTTTTGCCATTTAAAAAAAATCATTCCAAAGAAGAAACATTTCAGGAAAAAGATATTATTTCCACTTTGCTTTCTCTTAGAGTAATGCTTAGTTTCATACATTAAATATGATAAAACTATTTTATCCATATCCAATGTGAAATTATTGAGACTATGTTTAATGCCCTTAGGATATTTGGAATAGTTATCCAAAAAAACTGACTCTTTTTCTCTTCATATTTGAAGTTTTAAGATCATTTGCAGTAGTATATTAGTGTCTTATATATTGTTTTCTTAGCTGACATATAATTAGTGGCACATACATAATTTGTGAAAATATAAACCACGTGACATTGATTATTTAATGTCATATTATTTGTTTGCTGACAGAAATGAAACTGTGAAGCCTATAACATCAATAAAAGAACAACATCTAAGCTATGCCTCATTTATGCAGCCAAGAATGCCCATGTGATCAAAATCAATCTATGATAAAAAATAGTGTCAGTTCTCATAAAGATATAAAAACTAGGCATAAGTAATTCCAAAAGAAATGCCATAAGGATGTAATCGATGCAGGAAATCTGTGAGTGTGTGTGTGTGTGTGTGTGTGTGTGTGTGTGTGCGCGCGCGTGCATGGGAAAGAGACAGTGAGAGAGATGGGGGAAAGACGAAGGATGATTGGTAGAAAAAGATACACATGTGAAATTCCACGTATTTAAAAAAAATTACATGATGTGAGTTAACAGAACTATCATTCAACAGAATCATAAAACTATTAGTGTCAGAGGGATTTTGGAGAAACAAACAACAAAAATCTGTTTTAATAAAATCAGAATTTCTAAAAAAATCTGCTACTATATATAATAAATGTACCAAGACAACTAAAGGTTGGGCTTCAAATAACCTGGGAAAAAATTATGATAAAGGAATAATCAAATTAATGAAACTCAATAGTTTACTCTCCTATGACTTACTGCAGGGGTGGAAAGAAGTCACTTAGTCCATAAATATACTTGAATCTGGAAATGATACTATTAAGTCATGGCAGCTTATCATTTACATCTCTCTTTAACACTAATTAAGAGCGTTAAACCGAGAATACTGAATACCATAATTAGCATGACCATGTTTAAAGGTGGTCGCTATGGAGTTATATTATCAAATAGCACCCAGAAGAATATAATTGATAATCCTTACCTCTTTAGGGAGCAAGGAAATGAAGTCTCGTTGAAACTGGGGTTCTATCACTTGCATCATATGTTTTACTTGTGTTGGTTCACAACTATCAATAAGTTCATCTAAAGCAAGCAATTTCTCTGGTCCACTCCAGCTCTATCAAAAAGGAAGTAGAAATTTTTATTATTTTAATAGATGTCTCAAGCTATAAACTCATAAAGGAAAATCCACGTTTACACATAACATAAAAAGTGGCTGCTTACAGTGAAAGTTTCTCCAGGAGTCACTGAAGTGATAATCAATTATTCTCATCAAATTTACTAGGTACCTTTATTTTATAAAAGCTTAAGAAAAAGTCATGATTTTGACAAATATTTTTGTACCATATTATTATAAATATTATATGTTCATCTACTATCAAGATAAGAAATCAGAGTTTTATCTGGAAACATCAACTTGGGCTACTAAGTAAACAAGGTATTTAATATTCTTTCCAGTGGGCACCATAAAATTTGATAGTGTTAATAAGGAACCCATCTCAGAGGAGATTGGCAGCATGATTTAGAGAAAAATTAATAGCTGGATATACTGCAAATCTGACAAGCGTCTTCCACAAAATAAAAGAACTTTGATTTATTATGTGAAAATAATTTGAAATAAAAAGCAGCAAAAACATAAAACAGTAACTGACTTAGTACTGATACTAGAATGTGAACAAAAGGGTCAAAAACAAAGTACTACTTATGGGAAAGACAAAAACACATCATTATACTTTAAAAAACAGAAACTACTTTATACTAGGGGGTTATTAAAAAATTTTTTTTTTTGCCAGTGAGGAACATCTGCACAGAAAAGCCATGATTCTTAAAAGGAAATATTAAAAAGCCATGTGAATAATTTAGAGTGTTAGAATTTCCCCTCAAAATAATCATGTAAAACATGTAAATAACTTTGTGATGCTTAAGTGAAAGAACATCCTTGACCAGGCTGATTTAAGTACCTTTGTGAATTATTATGTCCAATTTGACATTCCATTTCTTGCTCAAACTAGGAACCTGGATTTTGTAATATATGAAATGGATAATAATTGAAAACTGAGATATACTCAGGACACAGGAAGCCTTATTTAGAATACTTTTTAAAGTACTGTAGTTTAAATTTTTTTTGTCCCTTTAGAATCCACAATGAATTTCATTGTAGATGAAACTCCTATTATAAGGTGTAGATTATGTTAATACTATCAAACATTTCAATAGTATTTCCAAAGTACTTATCACAAACATTATCTTACTTAATCATAAAAACTCTGGGAAACTTTCCCATTTTACCACCAAATATGAGGAAACATAGACTCTAATAAATCGTATTCTTTTCTTTTACTTCTATATACCTGCATACCTAGAAGATTCTCCTTGAGAACCCACCTTGGACCCTTTTTAATTAGGGTGAGGACTTATGCACAGAAATAAAAAATACTCAAATATATGTATTTGCATACTCATGACCAATGAAAAGCAGTTACTTTGAAGTTCGACTGTTTTGTTCAGTTTTTCTCACACAGCTTCAAATCCTAGTTCAAAATTTACCTCTTTAACAAAACTTACACTGATCATCTCCCCTCATCTCTGATCATTTACTATCAATACTATAAACTCTAATTTATTGATATAGATTCCTCATAGAATTGAAGGTGGGTTTTCATAAATATGTTGTTCCCCTCCATTCATGGACACTAGTATGAGGACATATCCAATTTGGGTAACGGATAACTTATGCTGACTTGATTAAAATGCAGCTTTAAGTAACCTGATAGCACAATAATCTTAATTACTTAATTAAATTTAATTTAATTATTGAAAACTTTTTAAACACTTTTGCATATATGACTGTTTGCCTTAGAAACACTTTTTGGAAGTTTTTATGGTTAAATTTTTATATAAAAATAAAGATATCCTATGTAATCTTCTACAGTAATAGGGTGAAAAACCTTACAACATATTACTACTCTATGTACCTTACATAGATTAATGACACGAATAGCTACTATGAATATTTCTACTTTAAGGTAATATACTTGTTTAATGTCTTTTTTTCGGTTAATGAATTATTACAGTTTTCTTAAGAAAGAAAAGGGTAGAAAAACATTATTAATACATGATATATTACTGCTAATAGATGGAAAACGTATTTTATCAAGGACTTTAGGGGATCGGGTGTAGAATGTGAAAAGCCAGAATAAAAAATAAACAACTAATTCAGATTTTAAGTAAATACTAAAAGCTATGTCAGAAATTTCTATATATTTAAGCAAAGTCCATGACAAAAATTATGCTTGCATAGGAAAATATTTCTAGGATTTTAAACAATGTTTTTGTTCTAAACAATATTTGATTTAACAAGTCAAATAAAATTAAATGCATATCTGTGTTTAAATTATACATACATTCAACAGATGTTACTTTGTGACCCTTTATTTAAAAAGTATATCACTGACAAGGATTAGCAACACAGGCTGCAAGCTAGGTAGTAAATGAGACTGTTTCCACCTACCACACATATTCAATAGTCTAATTACTTAAAGTCACTTTCCTTAGATGGTTTCGACAAAGGTATGAACCATATAGAAAGCTTTCCTCTCCCCAGCCTGGATTTCTTCCAGATTGGTATATAAAATTGCCCATTCAACATGTATTCTTAGATATGCAATAAAAACTTAACATATCCACGATCTTTCTCTTCAAATATGCATGTCCATAATCCTCCCTATTTCAGTAAACCGTAACTCTATTCTCTTAGTTGCTCAAGCCCAAAACTCTGGAGTCATCCCTAACTCTCCCATTCTCACCACTGTTAGATGGTTCTGATCCATCAATGAATTTTAAGGCCTTAAACTTCAAAATATATCCAGAATCTGACTGTTAACTACTACTACTAGCTAGTATATTATCTCTCGCGTGGATTATTCCTATAACCTCTTACCCAGTCTCTCAGCTTTCCACCTTTGCCTTCCTTGTTCTATTCTTCACAAAACAGTCAGTGATACTGCTAAAAATCACTCACTCTTCTGCTTAAAACCCTCTAGTGGCTTCTGACTTCAAAGTAAAAACCAGGGGCACTTGGGTAGCTCAGTCAGTTAAGTGTCCAACTTCGGCTCAGGTCGTGACCTCATGGCTCATGAGTTTGAGCCCCAGGTTGGGATCTGTGATGACAGCTCAGAGCCTGGAGCCTGCTTCAGATTCTGTGTCTGTCTCTCTCTCTGCCCCTACCCCACTCGTGCTCTGTCTGTTTCTCTCTCTTTCAAAAATAAACATTAAAAACATTTTTCAAAAAAAATTAAAAGTAAAAACCAGTCTGGGTTGGCCTACAAGGTTCTATTTCCTACTCCTTTCCCTCTTGTTTACTCGCTTTAGCCATAGACAAACCAAGCATGCTCCGCTTCAGAGCCTTTTCACTTGCTGTTCCTGGAACATTCTTGCCCTTGATATCCACATGGCTTCTTCCCTATGTCCTTCTGAGACCAACTCCAGGCAACCTTTTTAAAACTGCAAACCAGTTCCAACCCCCCGCCCCCATTCCATCCCTCTCCTATAATGTAAGTTCTGTGGAAAAGAGTTTTTGGTCTGTTTTGTTCACTATTGTATTCCAAATCCAAAGTAGAACCTAGCACCAGTAATTATTTGTTGAATAAATAAATGAATCCCCAAAGAGTCAGGAAATACCACACCACCACTAACTCAAAATTATCTCCAGAGAGTGTTTCTGGTATTTATATTTGATGGTATTACTAGGACTTACTGGTTTAGTTTGGCTCCAAGACTGATTCCAAATTTTTGTATACATGGTTTACCAGCAAGGGAAGTATGTATTAACTTGAAAAACTAGCAGTTAATGACTATATTAAAACAAAATAACAACAACCCTCATTCCTTTAATGAGGAATAGTGGAAACAGCAGTCAATTTCAGATCAGGAAACCCAACTTTTAGAGGTGATACTGACACTAATTAGATTACACTTTAACCTCTGCAGGCCTTATTTCTGCAACTGCAAAATTGCTGGATAATTCTGATAATTATTTTATTTCTGTTCTAAAAAATAGTTGTCCTGGATGAAAGCATCTTCCTTTGGTCTTTCATGGTAAAGTTATGTGAGAACTTATTTAAGGAGATAGGAAAAACATTCCAAATTTGGCGAGGATCAAAAGAAACAAAACTTAATTTGTGGGCAAAATTGCAAATGCAAACTTGAAAATTCCCCACGAAAGTAGTATTTTATTTCAGATAATTAAAGAATGAAGGTAGTAGTGAAGAATATAAGAAGCACTGAACTGCAATTAGGAGCTGGGGTTTCACCAGTAAACTCACCATGGAACCATATGAAAGTCCCTTAATTAATCTCAGAGACCCCACCTGTATAATGAGGGGCTTGGTCCAGACCAGTGTTTCCTAAATGCTGGTTGAGGAGTGTAAGAATCAGAGTCCTAGAACTCATCATCAAAGAGTATGATTCAGTAGTCAAGGTGGGGCTGAGGACATTTTGTGTTTTAAATAAACAACTCATCCAGTATTGATGCAAGTGACTCACAAACAGTGTTGGTTACTAGTCTGGATGATCTCTATACCCCATTCAGATATGTACACATTATGACTTTCGGTAGTACCACGCCTGAATTTCATGTGGTAAAGAACTGATTTCTCATGACTTTTCTTAAACACACACTTTCTTCTTCACACAAGGTTTCTTAATCATACTGCCTCAAATACAATTGCAAAGTAACACTGAATTCATTTTATTTTGGCATAATCCTGTTTTGGTATTTTGTTGACTAGCAAATAAAAAAGATCTAAAAAAAACAGAGAACATGTACAATTTCTAAGTGTTACCGTGGAACTTAATTAAATCCTTCAAGAGAGTGTTTTTACTCCACTTTTAATGTCAAAACACATAAGTATTTTCTACTTTATCATTTAAAAAATATTTGAGTATTAGTATTTTCAAAGTACATTCATTATTTTAATGCAATGCAAATTTTTTTATTAAAATAATGCTAATAACATTTGTATGAAGCTGTTTTTAATAGCCCTTTTTTAGACCTGAGAAAACGGAGGTTCACAAAGGCTATTTCTTGACCAAGAGAAGAAACGAACATTGAGTCTCCACTATTATTTCCACATAAAGCTTTAAGCACATTTACATGTTGTCTCCTGTTTGACAACTTTTTAGTGTTGTATCTGTCCTACAGAGGATGAAAATAGGCAAGAGTGGTTACGTAATACCAATAAAATTACCTAGTATTAAGGGGCAAAGCCAAAATTTGTACTAAGATCTTTTTCTTCTAAGTCATATGTGCTTCTCATTTATATCAGGATGCCTCTAAATATAAATTTCAACATAAGATCATAATAATGTTATTGATGCCTTTACTTGCTCTAAAATTTTCAAGTAAAAAAACCTATATGTAACACCCAAATGCACAAACAAAATGACCAATCCTCTGCCCCCAAATTAACAACCTGAAGCATCAATCTGGCTGCCAAAAAAAGTAGAACCAATGGCTACTAAAAATTTACACAGTACAAAATTTCCGGTTTTTTGTTTTGTTTTGAATTTCCACTTCAATTTTGCAATGCCATTTTGTTTCAATTTCCCTTTATCCAAAATGGCATATCATTTGTTCTCATTCCATTTATAAATTGAGTACAGAGTACTTTGTCGGAATAGATGGAGCTGGACCAAAACAATGCTGTATCACTGCCTTAGGAGCAATAGCAGAACAGTAAGGGGATGAGCTCTCCCATTTTGCTTGTTATGCAACGGAAAAGTCATCATTAAATACCCCCACAGCACATTTGTAGAAATCATGCCAGTCTAATTATCCCTGCACTATAGCACACAGGGTCAACTCATGACTCCCCTACTTTACTATGAAATTATATCTCTCTACAAGTTGGCCATGAAAGCCCTATAAGCTTTTAGGCAAGTGATTCATCTCTAGTTACTTTGGCACCAGCCCTGAAAATAAAGGGCAATGCACAACAATGAGGACCTGGGTGTGTAAGAGACAGATATGGTACTCAAAAGATTAAGGTCCTGATACACCTGTTTAGTTGACTTTTTGTTGCTAAAAGATTTCTTTGTTGCAGAATATTTATCTGAAAAAAACACTATACCTGGAGGGATAATTCTACCTGTTATTCCTATTAGCTAAGAAAAAGTTGTCTTCATTGCATCTACTTCTCATACGAAAAGCAATCAAATGGGCTTTTTTACAGAACAAAGGCTAGCCTAATATTCTTTAATTTATTGAATCCCATTTATTGTAAGAAACTTTTTGGTTTTTTTTTTTACAAATAAGATTTCTGAAGATGGGATGCATCTAATAACCTAGATATTAGGCATCTCAGACTTGGTGACATACTATATGTGGTAACATGGACATTTCATTAAGAAAAGCATGAATGAGCTGAACAAGTAAACATTCTACAAAGAACTCCCGAAAACATCCTCACTGCAAAATAAAGCAAATACTCCCTCCCTTCTATAAATCAATATTTGAGAGAGTTCTCTTAAAATTGGGAAAAGTCTAAATGTCTAGCAAAGAATATTTTGGTACTCTAAAACACTGGAAAAAATAGGCCCATGTCACATACAAAATAAATCACTTGACATCCTTGTGATAAGAAATAAAGCTTTTCATATAAAATAAATATTTTGCACGCTGTCCACAATGATGAGAGAACTATTACCAATAGTGTAAAATTTTCAATCATGTCGATGCTTTCTTATAAAAATGATATTAAGTAATTCTTCTGCGTTATTCTCAAGCGCTCAGCCGCTTACACTGTGTGCGTGTGCTTGACAACACACAGCCATATTCCCATCTCCTTGGCTTAATCAGAGATGATAAAAATCTTTGAAGTATTTCTTTGTGACTGTATGAATGTCTGACTCTTCTTTTTACCTCTTATTGATGGGATACATTTCATATCGAAAGGCTATGATAAAAAAAATTAAAATTGAGTTCATGCATAGGAAAAAATTAATTAAAATTAAAAAAAAAATCAGGAACCTAAGGTAAAAGAACTGGGAGAAGGGAAGGGGGGTACTAATCCTTGGGGAAAGGTAAGGTTAATCAACACAGGACTATGAAGACAGAAGAAAAATTCTTTGTGATTGTAGTGGCTTATAACATTATCATGAGAGTGACACACAACTTTCATCCTCAGTCCCAGCACTGGTGACATTTGGGGCCTGATAACACTCGGCTATAGGAGGCTGTGCTTTACGTGGCCACTACTCACCAGATGCCAGCGGCATCCTGCCCTCCACCCCATCAGTTGCAACAACCAAAACTGTTTCATCTGAGGGAAAAACCTGCTCCCTGTCAAGAACCACTGCTCTAACCTTACAGTCACCAACTGAAAAAAAAAAAAGGTTACCCTAGTTTCTCTGAAATCACCTGAAGGGTAGAAAACAATTTTTAAAATCCATTTAAAATTTTTTTTTTTTAACGTTTATTTATTTTTGAGACAGAGAGAGACAGAGCATGAATGGGGGAGGGTCAGAGAGAGGGAGACACAGAATCCGAAACAGGCTCCAGGCTCTGAGCTGTCAGCACAGAGCCCGACGCGGGGCTCGAACTCACGGTCCGCGAGATCATGACCTGAGCCGAAGTTGGACACTTAACCGACTGAGCCACCCAGGCGCCCCTAAAATCCATTTAAAAACAACACTGATTCAAGTGAGTTTTCCAGCTACAGAAGAAAAAGACTGGGACATTTATTTAGCTTTTGCCCAGGAATTTAATTTATAAGGATTTACATAATGGATATTGTAAAAATCTGAAATATCAAATAAAGTCAAATAAAGTATCTTCTTTTTCCCTTACTCATTCTTATTCCCATATGCATTCATAAAATACTACCAATCAAGCAGCTAGAGGTAAGGAAATATATTCATTTTACATTAATGTCATGGATAATATCAGAGATACCGTGACTTCACATAACTTATATTATTTGATATTTACAAAGAATAATTAAGTGTTTAATCTAGGTCAACTATTTTGCTAAATGCTTAATATATATGCATTGTCTCACTGGAAGAAGAGATAAATCTATTTAATATCACTACCAGGATTTACAAAATTCCTAACAGAGGTTTAGTTGTAGCCAATCTTCCTGGTAAACTTTCAAAGAATTTAAATGCCAGTAAAATACAGTAATCAGCATATGAACACAACAAGCCATACACCAGCATGGCACTGATGAAGAGAAGCTGTATCAAAGTCTTGGAGGCTACTAGGGTAACAGTGATGGCTAAATCACCACAAGTGACTAATTAGCGGAGTTCCTACATTACTCCTAAATGCTTAACTTCTAAGCAAGAAATTTTGGAAAACAAGTACATTCAGAAACCCCAACATAAAAGAGAAAAGGAAGAAAGGTCTTACTATCTAAAAAGCAACAACAAAACAAACACACACTTATACAAAATAAGCACTGGATTCTCTTGATTAATGCGTTTAAAAATTAAGATGAACTCCCTTATCTTCAATAGCTTTTTTTATTGACATATGCTTCACACAAGGTCCAATTCACCATTTAAAATGTTCACTTGAATGGTTTCCAGAACACCTGTCTTGCTGTACAACCATCACCTCTATCCACTCCAGAACACTTCCATCACCCCAGAAAGAAATCCCATACCTGTCAGCAGCTAGCCCCAACATCCCCTCACCAATCACATAGCAATCACTAATCTATCTTCTGTCTCTATATATTTGCCTGTTCTGGATATTTCATGTCATTTTTGTGACTGGCTTCTTTCACTTAACGTAATGTTTTTAAGATTCATCCATGGTGTAGCATGTAACAGTTCCTTCTCATGGCTGAATAATCCCTTATTTTTTGCAGCAATTAAGTGAAGCATTTCAAATACTGTGTTTAGACATGTCACCTGAAACATTTTCAGCCATTCCTGGAGGCCTGTAGGTGGTTGGACAGATGTAATTCGACGTCGTTGTTGCCCTTGGCCATTGGCTGCTCGCAGGTCTCCAAAAGTTGTTGGTGTTGCTGAACATGGTACAAGTCCAGTGGTACTACAAAAAAACACAAGAGTGGAAACAAAGGTAGGTATTTGTTAAGAATAATGGGCTCTAATTTAAATAAGCATGTGATGTGGCATATGTCAAACATCAACAGAATTATTATTTTTATTTGCTTATTGCCAGAGAGCAAGGATACACAAAATCTATTCCGCTATTCTTAGAGCAGGTTTCCTCCCTCCTACATAGCCACCTGTTATTATCCCAGCAATGCTAACTGCAACCACATGACAGAATCTCTATGGCAAAACTGCAACTTGTTGATACATACAAATAATGTTAAAATATTTCTTTAGAAGATACAGGTTCTACCTCTGTTATGACTGGTCTTCAGTGACTTAATTAAATAGAAGTTTAAATTTCCTGTATAAAAAGGGTGTGAAACTTATTAATGGTTTAAAAAATTCATATGTAGAAGCAGTATGCTCATATATTTTAGACATTTCACCACACACATTATTCCTTAATTTTCAACTCAGATGCCTTCTAAATTATTTATAATATTTATCTCTCTCTCTCCAACTTTCCACTGTTATTTATAAAGCTTAGTCTAAATAACATTTGACAGGAAAAAGCCTTGATTAGACATGTATTTACTCAAAACAGTAAGTATTGAAAACTTACTATATGATATGTAAAATTGAATCAAATGAGATCATCTGAACACTTTCATAGAATAATTTAAACTCTGAGACATTACAGAAAATAAACTTTCAATTCTGCCACTAGTAAAATCAAAGAGTTAAGACTAAATGATCTATCTCTAAAACTGTCCAACTCTCCTAAAAATGACTAATAGCAGAAAAGTATAGTTATAACCAAGTTATTAATATATTAAACTTTCTTCCTAATTTCAATATATAATTAAATTATTTAATTGAGGTAAATACTGAATATCTCTATTTTGGAGACATTTGAATAAAAAGTTCAGGAAGACTCATAGTTACATTTGTAAAATAATCTTCAATTTATTGAGCTATGATAATAAAGTGTTTTATATCTGAAGAACATACAAATTACAGCCTATTAGCTGAATATCTAAGCTCTGATAAATTACTAATGAAACAATACCCTCAATCCTTTTCTATCCAGCGTATTTCATTATTTTGTTAAAAAATGTATTTTAGTCACCAGATTTTACAGAGAAATCTTCATATCTACCACCTTTAAACCTTTTAATATTATACATCCAAGATAATCTCTAACATACAACAATTAAATCTATTTTCCCATCTATCAATTTTTTTTTTTTATGTTTACTTATTTTTGAGAGAGAGAAACAGAGAGAGAGAGAGAGAGAGCGCGTGAGCAGGGGAGGGGCAGAGAGAGGGAGACACAGAATCCGAAGCAGGCTCCAGGCTCTGAGCCATCAGCACAGAGCCCCATGTGGGGCTCGAATTCACAAACAGCAAGATCATGACCTGAGCTGAAGTCAGACACTTAACCGACTGCGCCACCCAGGCGCCCCATGCTGGCTATCAAATTTCAGAGGTAAGCTCTGTCTTCCTCTCCAAAATGAAACAGAATGTGATCATAAATTTTCTAATAAGGAAGACAGAAAATCATAGTTTCATTCTTATTATTAGAAAATCTGTCAAAAAAATTAAAAAGCATCAAATATATACTGATAAAGTCTCCAAAAAGACATGGAAATCAATATGCAGTTTGGTTTGCTTTGGTAAGTTATATGTTAAAAGGCTGAAAACAGAACTTGCACATTTTCAGGTATTTTCTCACAATAAAAAGTGAGCAACTAAAGACAGATTTTCTTAAAATGTGTTCTGTAGTAAAAATTCAGCATTTGTTTACAAGCTGCCTTAAACACAACTGAACAATTTAATACCTTTGTCCTGGTATCAGCCATATTAATAGAAGACCAAAATGATATGGTTCACTGCAATCTATACATTAAAAGTAGTACATTTTTAACATTAAACTCAACGTTCTCATCCAAGAAATACTTTCTCAAGACTAGAAGGAAAAAGCAAAAATGAAGAGTTTCATGTGTCCATCACCCACACCCTCTGGTGGAAGTGCCAAACACAGTGGAATTGTCAAAAGGCAAAGGGTAACTAAGAGGGGAACAATTAACATGGGAAATCATACTGAAAGCATTTCTTAAATAACTAAGAGATAGTTTTATTTCTCTCCTCTGCATCATCTCCGCATTTTTTGCATAGAGAACTATTTAATTCTATGATTTCTAAATTTCATAGAAGAGCATTTTAAAAAAGTATTTTCCACAACTGGATGAAGTAAAAATATAAACTCTTTCTTTAAAAGAGAGAGAGAGAGAGAGAGAGAGAGAGAGAGAGAGAGAGATGCAATCTCTAGCAATTCTCCATCACAGAAACTTAAGTCTGAGCAATGTTAAATTTATTGCATCTTATATAATAAACGTAACTCTAAATCAAAATATTTAAGGAAAAAAGAAGAAATGTTACCATCATGAAGTTCTTAGGGCTTCTATAGCTAACTTTTAATCAGTGATTTGAAGAAGTGACAATTATGCAGAAAAGACCAAAAAAAGCTCTGAAGATACTTTTGTCATTTAAATTTTAAAATACCACATTCCAAATAACATCTAAAGCCATTTTTAATTGGCTGGGTAATAGATATTGTGCTTAAGTTAGCCTAATTAGTGTGAAAGTGGGAAAAGTTTTATACTGATGCAAAATCCAAAAAATGATGGAATGGTGCACAAAACAAGACTACAATTGTATTTAGTTGTTATGGAAACCTAATTTACTGGTGTGGATATGGATGTGTTAAAAACATAAGATATACCAAGAAAATAAAAGGGGATTCCTAACACAGGAAGATTTAGTTAGTAACTGTGAGTTTTATTTCACTGCTAATAAATGTATCTTCAATTTTGCATATATAAATATCTACCCTAGAGCAGCTGTTGCTATAGTAACAAGATATATTTGCTCATATTCATATTTTAGAACTTACTTTTTAGAATTCCTTAAAAACTGTGATTTAAAAATTCTGCTTATAAGAGAACTTCTGCTTGTGTCTTATTTCAAAGTATTAGTAAGAAAATATAAGCTACGGCAGTAGTCATTCTTCTTATTTGGGACTATGTATTTCTCAATGTTCAGTGATCTCAAAATGTGTTACAGAGTCAACAGTACCAGTAACATTATAATTCTATGAGAATAAACTGGAAGAAATGCTTTTGGAATCATCAACTCTTTAAAGAAACATAAGAATCATGAGAGAATCAATTATGGTTAATATTACCTTGTATATTCTGAGACTTTGCATGGTTTCTTTCCCAAAGAAAAAGAGCGGACCTCAGAACCATGGTCCAATTTTCTTTTCATCTATAAGGTAAAGCAAATAAGATAGGTTTAAAAAAAAAAAAAAATCACCTGTCCAACTGTCTTAACATTAGCATTGGTACTAGTGAAAAAAATTTCTTAAATTTGTATAAGCCTAAATTTTCATTAATTAGGCATAGTTAATGTATGTAGAAAATAAATGTTCTATGATTTCTTCTACTAGTTCTACTTTGTTTTACTCTTTGAAGACGAGAAAGGTGATTACCCACCCCCCCAATATTTTGTCCAGAAGAATACCATATGGTGATTTAAAAACTGATATTCATCATACATATTCCTTGAGAGTCATATATCTTTCACGTTTCCCAGTTTAAGAACACAGGGGGAAATGTCATGTTAATGAACACATTGAAGAACCATATTTAACGTATCTCTCTTAGTGATCATCACTTTCCTTTCAAGTGATTTCAAGATAAAACATACAAAAAAACTCAAAATTTCAAAACCCGAATGGAAGTAACAGTAACCGAATTTAAAACACATATTTATTATAAAAGTGTGAAGAGAACAATGTAAATAAGATGATCTTGAAAAGTAATTATAATAAGGCATAAAGCAATGAATATGGGCAATGAGAGTAAAAAAGTAAATCTGTAACAGGAGAGAGGTCTGGGGATGGTATAATAAAGGTGGAAAAAAGCCATCAATTGATATTTACACAGAATATAACTTCACTGACAGATGCTCACTCAGGACAAAATATTCTAACTTGAAAATTTCAGCAACATCAACAAAAACATTTAAAAAGAACGAATCGTACATCTTTGTAAGGTATATATATCCAACATCTATACTTTTAAAGTATCTCTTTATGCTATATATGTATAATACCGTAAATACATTCAGAATTGTATGTCAACATCAATATTGAAATATTTATTTTTTTTATATTTCACCATCTGTTAACTGAGGTCATCTGACTATAGATATGTCATAAAAACTAGAAAATAAGACCTAATAAGATGCAACTTTTTCTATTTTGATTTGTGTCTGCTAATTAATTACTGTACTATGGAAAATTATGTGGCGGAGGTAACCCCAGAGTGATAGAGAGCTATCCTCATTTTTAGAATAAGGTAAAAACCCTTGCTTTGCACCAGACTTAGTTTCTTACCTACTGCCTCACATGGGAACATCATAAAACAGCATGCTGCATTATAAATACTAAAGAGAACCATCAAGACTCTAACAAATTTTGAACCACACTATGGATAATAAAGACATTTTTATCATCATGAAAAAGTCTTCCAAAATACAGTGATGATCTTATGATATCAGGAGCTAGAGTGAGGGTACAGCAAGCTTGTCCACAATTTATGCCTTAGTTCAAGAAATACCTACTGGAAAGAAATGGAATTGGTCTTAATTCAACCCTTCAGAAGTTTCTGTACTCATTACGTTGTTTTAAAGTGATTCCTCTCAAAAACCATTATTTTCTTTCTCCAAATAATTTTAATAAAAGCCAAAAATAAATATATAGGATTTAATATATAGATAGCCACGTGCTTGCATACATATAAATCATAGACACACACGTACACATACACGCAAATGTAGCTCTCAGGAAGGTCAGTCGGTACAGATTACCTTAAAAATCTAGCTTTTTTAATAACTTGCACAGATTCTTATTTTCAAAATTGATATGAGAAACTTTGATATTCATTCTAATTAAGTTGTAATACTGGCTTTCAGAACTTCCCTGGGTATCTTGCAAATACACATTGGTGCAAATGCCATTTGTCACCAAAAGCAAACTTTATTTCCATCTTAGAAATCCTTCAATGGATAAAAATGCCCCAAATACATATCAAGGGAACCATTTGGAAAGGATTTTTATTTTCAGAATATTTTACAAAATAAAGGACTTTCTGTAGGACTATAGAAGTCTTTTAAATATTATACTGTTTACTGAAAATCCTGACTTTAGAACCAAACGTTAATTCTGCAATTTTTTAAGGGGCACAGAAAGTAAATACGATCTTTTAAAATAGAAGTCCTAAATATTCTAGTGATTCTAGACTTTAAAAGAGTCAACTAAAGAAAAAGAAAAGAAAAATGTATAAGATACAGAAAAATTAAAGGCAAAAGACTCACTAAAAGCCAACTAAGGGTAGAGTATTTCCAGGTCAGCATTTAACGGAGCCACATTTCTAAAGTCTAAATATATTTTAGTGGAAAATTCCCGGATTAAAATACACATTTTATTTTAAATTTAAAGCTGTTTACAGCTTACGTTGTCTTTGCATTATTTGCTTACATTCACCATATAAAACCGAATACCAGCCATCCAGCCACCCACCAAAATTAGAGGATACTGCAGCCATCTCTGATGATACAGATTTTCCTTCTCAGGCAGGCACACACACACACAATCATACAACACAGGAAGAAAACAGATTACTTACTTTGTAAAAAATCATTTTGAGTGTGCCGTAGAAACCCATATTTTCTGTATTTTTCCCCTTCAGTGATTCTGTGCCCCCGTGTGTCCGGCTGCTTGGCAGTCTCTGACAATATAAACCTTTTTCAGGTAGGTATGTCACAGATTCTAATGTGGACATGCTCAGGCACGTCAGAAAGGGAAGATTAGGGAGCAGAACCGGCAACAAAACTCCACAGTAAAGGCAAATGCAGCTCAGTATCAAACCGCTTCTCGGGACACACATACATACATGCAGCTTGACTGAGGAGAACTCGAGGGAATAATGAGAGAGAACCGAGAAGATTATTGGAGGAGACTATGCCCTGTCAAAGCCTTGACTGAACAGATTCCTCCCTCAGCAGCAGAGGGATCAGATTACATCTTCCCTTGAACACAGAATGGTGCAGTCCAGGATTCAGCAATGCAGACTGCACATCAATTATATGGTGATCCGCTCCAGGGAACCCGTAAGCACACAACGCACTGAACAGAGGGAGGATGTGGGCAGCAAATGAGCCCGCCCCACACGACAGCCCCCTTCCCCTTTCAAACTTTCAGGAGATTATTTTGTATTTTGTAAAACCTGCATTTCTGAAGAGTTTTAAATGGCAAGCATCCTTTCCACAAATAAGTGCTTTCAGAAACATTTTGAAAATGGAATATATTTTCCATACAGTCCTCCCAACAGAGGCAGGGCAGGCTATTTCCACTAACTGTTACCCTATTGCAGTCCTGGCACAGACTGATCACATTTTTCAAGTAGCTTAGAAGATACAAAATGAGCAATCCCGAAGGGAGAAATTAAATATTCTTTGTTGGGGGGTGGGGAGGATTTACAATAAAGTAAGCCAGTTTGGAGCTTGGAGCATTTGCAGAAATTATATAATAAGTTGTATCTTAACCTGCATACTTCTTATATTGGCATTTAATGAAAACGTTCCCTATGTTTTTCCATTCCCTTCATTTCAAATATAGTTTTCAAGAAAATTGCCACACTTCATCAATTCTTGGTAATCATGACAATATCTTAAGACTATCAGACTAGTATTAAGTGTGTAAGTTTGGCCAAAATGTTCTATTTCTTCAAAGAAAGCAAAAACTGGGCTTATTGGGAGTCCTACCCTTATTTGTTCATTTAATCTTGAGTAAACAGGATGTACTGCACTTCTACCTCCAGAATTACTTTGACAACGTGTATTGCTTACCATTAAAAAGGCATTTTACATAATAATAAATACCAAAGTTTGCCTGAAGGCAACCTTTTTCTCAGAATGACTACTTCACAAATCTAGATATTTTATCTTGCAACTTGCTACACAACTAGCTTCGGGAGGGAGGCAATTGTAAGATTCCTTGGCCCATTATTAAGGGTCTAGTTAATTAACTCCTACCCTCCCCATTAACATTCTTTATTACAAGTAAACTGCGTGCCTATAGTTATTTAAGTACCTGAAATGTTTCTTCAGAAAAAAAGAAATAGTATTTGGACTTAGTACATTTTAATACTCTCTGCTATAGTTAACAAATGACTTTCATTAGGAAAATGATTCTAAATGCTGCATAAAGTAGTCTCATAATTTAAAAAAATAAATGTTTACCTTTATAACAGACATTAAGTTAGTGTAGTATCTTTTACCTAAAAAAACATAAATGAAATAAGATAATCCAAAATTTTATGAAGATGTACATCTTGGATTCTTCTGGAAAGTATATTCTATATATTATATTATCTTTTTAAAAAAATCTGACTCTTAAATTCTTGCCCTCAGATACAATATGTACAAGTACCCAGCAAAAAGTTAATTTTCTAAATAAACAATCAGCTTACTTCAAAGGAAAGTTCTTTCTCAAAAGAAGTCTCTCTTGGGGGGGGGGGGGAATCCAATGGTTAGGAAGAGACCCATAAAACCCTTTTGTTAGAAGATTCAGAGCACTCAAGATTTTAAAAAATACAAAGCCAAAAAAAAGTGATTTCCCCTCCACCATCAGCCTCCGCTCCGGGCTATCTGAAGAAACTAGCTAATTATAAAATGAACACCTGACATTTTCTCTAAAATTTGTCAGTGGTAACCAGCTTATTAGAGGACAAATGAACTTCCCACCAATCATGTAACAGTATATATACCTTGATTACAATTGAAATCATGTCCTGTCTTTAGATGAAGTAACTTTTTCAAATTAAGTCTACTCAGTTGAGGACATAGATCAACTTTAATAAAGCAGGGATACTGCCTCAAAACCTAGGATATTTAAAGAAGAATATAACATAATTTTCTATATTCAAAGGAATGGCTCCTTTGTATGGTATGAAGTTAAAGGGACACCTGACCTTCGCAAACATATATTTACATGTAGGTATGTATATTCATGTTTTATTTTTGAATAGGTAAAATATTTACACGATTCAAAAATCAAAATGATAATCAAAAGTATACACTGAAAAGACTTTCTACCACCCCACACTCCCCACATTCCATGGGTCCCATTTGATAATTATTTTTATTAATTTATCCTTTAAGTGAGAATGTAATAAACATTACATAAGTTAAGTACTCATGAAGATTTTATTTTCCTAATTATTTCAACAATTCTCCCTACTATCTTGTTACAATGTTAATTTGAACCGTGAAGAAAGAATTTGGCAAGCAAAACTAGCCAACTAAATCTCTTACCAGATTTCAAATAAATAAAATAAAAATAATTTTCAATATTCTCTAAAGTTCTATTAATGAAAGTTGTGATCTATTAATTTCATCATGATATATATATGAACAAAAGCAAATAAAACCATTCTCCATTCACCCAGCAATTGTACTACTAGGCATTTATCCAAGGGATACAGGTGTCCTGTTTTGAAGGGACATATGCACCCCCATGTTTATAGCAGCACTATCAACAATAGCCAAAGTATGGAAAGAGCACAAATGTCCATTGATGGATGAATGGATAAAGAAGATGTGGTATATATATACAATGGAGTATTACTCGGCAATCCAAAAGAATGAAATCTTGCCATTTGCAACTGCGTGGATGGAACTGGAGGGTATTATGCTAAGTGAAATTAGAGAAAGACAAATATCATATGACTTCACTCATATGAGGACTTCAAGAGGCAAAACAGATGAACATAAGGGAAGAGAAACAAAAATAATATAAAAACAGGGAGGGGGACAAAACCGAAGAGACTCATAAATATGGAGAACAAACTGAGGGTTACTGGAGGGGTTGTGGGAGGGGGGGATGGGCTAAATGGGTAAGGGGCATTAGGAATCTACTCTTGATATCATTGTTGCACTATATGCTAACTAATTTGGATGTAAATTTAAAAAAAATAAAAAAAAATTTTTAAAAAAGCAAAAAAAACCCAAACATTCTCCATTCCTATTTCTGAGAGTATTGACTAAAATACAGATATTTTTATTATTTGTTTATTTGTTTACTTTTAATTTTTGTTTTGAGAGAGAGAGAGAGAGAGAGAGAGAGAGAGCGTGTGCATATGGGCAGGGGAGAAGGGCAGAGAGAAAGAGATGGAGAGAATCCCAAGCAGGCTTTATGCTCAGTGCAGAGCCTGCTGAAGGGGTCATTCCCACAACCCTGGGATCATGACCTGAGCTGAAATCAAGAGTTGGATACTCAACCAACTAACCCATTCCAGGTGCCCCTAAAATACAGATATTTAGAACTTTATTCAGAGACTTAAGTTTTTCAGTAGTATGAATGAAAAAGCCTTTATGTGTGTATCTATCTATCTTTTCTGACCCTTGAGGTAGACAGAAACATTTCAAACTGAGATCAGTCCACAATCTATGTTAAATAAGTTTAGGAAAAAAAGTATTCTACGCTTTATGCTAGAATGTTAACTAGTAAGTTCACCGAAAAAAAGACTAGTCAACCATTACTGCTGAGACAATACTTGTGTTTGTCATCCAAATTTTTAGAATCAATACTCAATGTATTAAACATATTTCCACTACAATACAATACACCTTCATGTAATTCCAGCTAAGCAATAAATTTCCCGTTGTATAAAAAAATACTTCTTGTGCTGATTGACAACCTGTAAGCCTTACTGGAAATCTATCAGCAAGGGGAGTGACTGCTAACTCAGATTCAATGCTCATCTTATCACAACTCCATTGAGCTACGTGTATGAGAATGGATGAGAGCAGCAACTTAAGAAAGAAAATAAATAAATTAAAAAACAGTACAAAGATATGAAGATGCACCGCCTCAGAGGCAAAGCCTCTGGGAAATAAGGTAGAAGAATGATTAACTTGTGAGCTAGCATAAGAGAAATGGTTCTTTCTGAGCAATTAGTTGGGATGACTAAGTTTTTAGAAGGGCAAGTTGTAGTCACTGACAGAAACCAAATAATTCTACCAAATTATTCTAAATAGTGAGAAAAATATAAACAGTCAAGCAGTCTTCACTGAATTATGTATCTTCAGAGAAGTATGTACCTTTATACAGTGTCAACAACGGAAGGAGTAATAGAGTACTTTTCCTCACCTTGGGTCTCAGAGTTATTTCCATTTTAAATAAATTCTTCTATTGCATTCATCATACCTAAAAATTATTGTCATTATTTTTATATATCTTTCTCCACTACTATCTACTCCTTGAAGGCTCCCATCTTATTCTAGGACACAATAGAAAAATGATACATAACAATAATTAATGTTTTTGGATAGCTGGCCATACAAATAAATAGTAGCAACCAGGACATCATTTTTCTAAAGCACAAATATGTTATACTCAGTACTAAAAAGTCTTATCCATTGTACTAGAATTGATGATATTATGATATTATTGGTTCTTTTCATTATCTTGCTAACATTTAAAAATTTACTTCCATTTTATAATAACAGAATGTGTTTATACGTCAGTGATTTTCTTTATTATCAAGACAACATTTTTCACTCTGATATTACACTAGAAAAACTACCTACCACAACAATTGGCTGTCTTGCCCAAGCATAGAATTTAAATTAGAGACAGCTCAAACTTTCAACATCAAAGGAATGCCAAGCATACTGAAGCTAAAACAAACTTTTTGAAATCACACTAACCCACTGTCATTAACTTTCTGGGATGGGAGTTCTTACTAAAAGGTTCACAACTGAAACTGGCAAGTTAATAGTCTGTCATATCACGGGTATTGTCAATTAAAATAATATGTACGCCCAGCATCTACATTTTCCCTAATGCAAGTAGGTGGCAGTACTGATCAATAAGCTATTTTCCAGTCTTATTCATTAATTAAGCATTTATTTAGCAACCTAGAATTTGTCAGGCACAGGAGAGTATGCAATTAAGCAAATGTTTTTCTTCCTCCACTGAATTTAAGACAGAATAGGGTAATATACACACTTCTGACTCTTAGAATTCACATTGATATTAGTTCAAAACTAGTTATTTGAGAACATGTAAAATAAAACAAGGTAAGCCAGATTTAGTTTGAAACTATCATCCAAGTAAACAAATAGTGAAATATTACTGTAAATCAAAATGCAAATCAAAATATAGCTCAGACTGCTTTAAATAATTTTTAAGATAACTATAATTTTAGGAGTGGTACTTTTATAAATTTTTCTTTTTCTTGAAGTTTCTGGTATTTATAGCTCTCTTTACAAAAATACAGTCCTTGAGGATTTGACACAAACTGCAACATTAATTCAAGCAGTAAAAGCTTTTTTCATCCCTTCTAATTGGGCCAAATTAGTTATCTGATAAACATATGTGCAAGTACATATATATACACACATACATACATACCAGATGCAAGTTAAGAGTTTCATTTATCAGAACTACAGAAGAAAACAATAAAGATGGGAATTTTGCTTGTTTGCTCTGCTAAAATTCATATTGTGGTAGAGCTATCAGATTTACTTCATGCACCAAAACGTTCCTTATATCTCTATACAGATGGGCAATACCTGCAATAATTGACAAAGTAAGTCACTCTGGAATGTATCCTGACTTCTTTAGAAATCAATTCATCTTTACATCTCATGCTTCAAATCCAAAATCAACCATCAGTAAGTATGTTGAATTCATATCCGAAAGTTCCTTCTCAAAATTCTGTTGTAATTGTTTTATAGTAACCCTTCAGCAAAGTAAGGAAAATATCATGAGAAACTATAAAAATAAGGTTGATTGCAAGAAAAATAAAACAGCAAATATAGAGAAGGGATGAAATCAATATTCTCTCAATAGAAGACCTAGAACTCTATTCACTCTTCTACTTTCTTTATCCAGTTCCATATTTACTGCTGCTGGTCGTGATGTTCAAATACATTTACCTACTCGGAAAAAAAAAATTTCTGTAGGTGTGCTATATCAATCTTATATTTTAGTATTAAAATAGCCTTTTGTTTCAAGGTTTGTTTAAAATTCTGGAATTAATGTCTTAAATAAGTCACAGATTAGTCATGACTTGAATTTAGTTATGACCAAAAAGTTTTGAGAAAGGGGCTAAAAGCTAAGAAGTAAAAAAAGTTGTACATACTGAGTCAACAACACCAACATTAATAACAGGAAGCCATAACGTTTAGAACTAGAAGAGAACTTGGAAGTCATCTAATCTAGTTCTCCTTCATTTATGAAATGAACATGGGGTTTGGAATTGGAGAAACCTGAGTTTAAACACCAGCTTTGCTGTTATTAGAGTGGAACCTCCATAGGGGTTGACCTTTTAGCAGTTCTAGTTTTTGTAATGGTAATTACCACCTATCAACTTTACTAACCTAGCCCACAGAGTCTTTGTGAGGACCTAGTAGATGCCCAGCATATAACAGATATCCTATAAAATAATAACTGCTATTAACAGGTGAGAAAGGTGAGGGTAGAGAATTAAGTGTCTTGCTCAGGGTTATACAGCTGTATTAGAACCTTAGACTCCGGTCCCAAGTTCACTACTTATTAATTGATTTCCATTAGATATGTGATGGCTCAAAAAATCAGACACTGCTAAAGAAGGAAGCAAAAAGTTATATTTTGCAAACAGCAATTGCATATGCAAACTATGATTAAATCTTGATTATTCAGTTCATGGAATGATTATCTAGATCCATCTGACTCTGCTTCTGCTACATGTGGGATATCTGAGGCAAAGACATGGTGACTGGGAAAAGGTGACAGAAACTGAAAGATTTAGGTTAAAAGAAATCAATTAAAAAATAATCACTTATATCCCAATCTCTACAAAATGCTGAGGACAAATAAAAACATTACAGTAACCTTTCTCCCCCGCCAAGATACTTAAAATCCAGCTGGCAAGACAAGAAACTAATAGAGAACAATATCTATCAAGTGCCAAATTGGGTAGTGTAGGAGGTCAGAAAATGAAGAAATCATTCAAATAGAAAATTTCATATAAAATAGTCTTGCTTCTGAGTTTGGTAGCAAACAGAAGTTTTTTTAGATGCTAAGGAAGAAAAAGGAAATTATCATCTGTGGACTAAAGACATGTGGAAATAACACTATCACTACCTTGAAGAATTAACATATGTAAGACTTCTAGTACTCACTGGTCTTATAAGGTGCATTAAGGAGTAAACTATTTACCAACACACCTCCTAATCCAAACATTTAATATTACAGTTAAAATATTCTTTAATTTACTAGTAACGGTTTCTTCAAAAGTACTTTCTGCCATGACTCATTCTCCCATTTTAGGGATAATATGTGTCCTTCTGTACAAGGATAACTTTACTGTGTGGGCGTAAAGACTGTTGA
Source organism: Panthera tigris (assembly GCF_018350195.1). Taxonomy (NCBI): domain Eukaryota; kingdom Metazoa; phylum Chordata; class Mammalia; order Carnivora; family Felidae; genus Panthera; species Panthera tigris. The sequence goes on along the minus strand of NC_056663.1, from coordinate 74,766,043 downwards.
CTTTTTATTTAGTTATAAACACTGACTAATAAGGGGTCCTTCTGTTTCAATAGGCACTCCTACCAGATCATATACACAAACGGCTTGTACTTTTGAATATAGGGGGGAATGAAGAGACTTCAGAAATAAACATTCATTTAAACATGATAATCTCCCAAAAACTTGATGAAAAGACAATAAAAAATGTAATTCAGGGCAGTAGGGTACATGATTCATTGATTTTCACCAATATGTGGGGAAAGGACCTCTGGTATTCAAAAGTGCATGACATACTTGGAAAATTAAACAGTTTGTCTTGTTCTGCTCCCAACCCTTTCTCCCCATGTCCTGCCTCTCCAGCCCCCAGACTCAAAGCCTCCTTTTAAGGAAGTCTTAAGGAAAACACTTCATTGCAGAGCATTCTAGCTCACCGTGTAACTGTTCATCATGTAAAGAACTAGGGGAAGGGCTACTGTAAAGTAGAAGGTATGTGAGATTCAAACACATGATATAAAGTATGGTCCAATGTAAAATATATATGCAAATATTTAAGTGTGTGTGTGTGTGTGTGCGCACACACACACAAAGAAAAGCCTATGTAAATATATTAAAATATTCACAATGGTCATCTAAGAGGCTTAATAAGAGATTTTCCCTCTTTTTTCTTACCTGTCAATAAACAAGTTCACTTGCATAACCTTTTGAACCCAGTATGTGCCAACAACTGTTTTAGGCTCTAGGTATAAGGTGGCAAACAATGCAGATGAGCTCTCTACTCCCCTATAGTATAACATTCCAGGGCGGGGTGGGGGAGAAGTCATCTAATAGGCAAACTAATACATGACTAAGATAATTTCATATAATGCTTAGTTCTAAGAGAGAAATCAAACAGGGTGCTATGAAAGAAGTAGGTAGCTAGGGTAGTAAAGAAGTGTGGCTAATTTTGAATGGCATCACCCGGGAAACAACTTTTAAGTCAAAATGATAGAGTAGAGCCTGGGATCCGCAGGAATAAGGCCAGTCTAGCTAAGATGAAGTGACTGGTACACGATGAAGTCAGACAGGTAACCAAGGACCAGATCATGTAGGATCCTGTAGGTCATGGTCAAGAGTTCAGATTTAATTGTGAAGTCATTACAGGATTTTCAGGATAAGAGTAAATACAACAGAACTTCTGTATATATTTTTGCCTATATTATTTTTTATATTTTCAAAAATATATATAAAATTAAATACTGCTTACAAAGTAATTCTCAGTTACTGATTAAAGAAGATATAACTCTTTTCAACTCTTTCATGCAGCAATTACTCTTTCATTTCCCTCACACTTACTCTCAAACTCAGCAGCTATCCCAAAAGATTCCTAAACTTGGAAAAGAGAATTATACTACTTTATTAGGCTACACCATGTGCCAAGCACTATTGTAAGTCTTTATATCTCATAACTCAATTCTGTAAGAATGAAGGAGTATCTACTGCATCATATCTCTATTACCTTGCTCTTCTATTCTCTATGTCCTGATTTTATCCTTACATTTAATAATTTACTTTTTTTGAGAAAGACACTGATGTTGGGCTCAGATCTCTACAGATGGACAATGCATCCAGCCTTATTATAACAAATGTCTATAATGGTAAATGATATGGTTACCTTTAGTTATTAGAGACAAAAGGATTTTACCCATGGTACACTTTTTAAGACTGCTTATCTGTGATCATAAAAAAAAAATGCCAGAACATAACCACAGAATCTCAAAGTTGGAAAAAGCCTTCAGCTAAAGCTAAGTACAGCCTCAGGTGCAACCCTACTTATTAGGTACACTCTCATTAGCATGTTGTCACACAAGATCTGCTTAATCTAAAATACACATTATTCTCAACTCGGTAATCTTTTATTGGTTGGCTTCCCAATTTTGATAATTATGTCCAATTATAAAATTTGGCTAGCAGACACATAAAGTCCAGATTCAAACTTATTGTATTTTTTAAAATATAGCATCTCTTCTCATCTCAATCATCTTACGTATTTTCCACAAGAATTTAAACTGAGAAAGGATAACTTTCATCTTTTAAAACTCTAGCTATGAATCAAAGTCTGTGGACTTAAACTTACTTCACTTATTCAAAAACACTTACTAGTTCCATATTGGTGCGAGGCCAATATGAAACATAAATCACACCAGGTTCTTGCTCTAGCATCATGGTGATCTTTAATCAATTCTTTACTTATTTTCGAGTACCTTGCCTGCTCTTTAAGTATTTGTTTGATGCAGCTGTCAAGTAAGGAGAGAAGAACCCAGTAATCATTCCCCCACTACACTTAAAAAGGAGAATTCTAAAGAGTCATTTCAGAAACATCAAATTATATTTTAAAGCAATAATTTAAGAAACTGCATTCATTGCTTTGAAAGAATCTAGAATTATCTGACTAGCATAACATCTACATGATCCCCTAACTTTTTAGGAGATTTCAACAGACTCTAAAGTTTCAGTAAATAAAAGTAGAGTACAAAGAAAGATTACTAGAAATAGATGGGTCATGAGTAAGGTTTGACATAATTTTTGCCTGTCATGGAAATGTTTTCAAAATAACTGTTAATGTGAAAAGGTATACGATTTATGGTAGTTTTTTTTTATTTGCAGTGAATGTAAGGTCAATAGTCAGGAGCACTTTGACATCTTGGCAAAACTATTAGAATAGAAATATTTTATTTATAGGGCACCTGTGTGGCTCAGTCATTTAAGCATACAACTTCGGCTTAGGTCATGACCTCACGGTTCGTGGGTTTGAGCCCCGCGTCGGGCTCTGTGCTGACAGTTCAGAGCCTGGAGCCTGCTTCGAATTCTGTGTCTCCCTCTCTCTCTGCCCCTCCCCTGCTTGCACCCTGTCTCTGTCTCTCCATCTCTGTCTCTCTGTCTCTCTCTCTCTCCCTAGAATAAACATTAAACATTGTTTTAAAAAGATATATTTTAGGGGTGCCGGGGTGGCTCAGTTGGTTAAGCTTCCAACTTCGGCTCGGGTCATGATCTTGAGATTCGTGAGTTCAAGCCCCGCGTCAGGCTCTGTGCTGACAGCTCAGAGCCTGGAGCCTGTTTTGGATTCTGTGTCCCCCTCTCTCTCTGACCCTCCCCTGTTCATGCTCTCTCTCTGTCTCAAAAATAAACGTTAAAAAAAAATTAAAAAGATATATTTTAAGTTCACTTTCTTTATTAAATTTCTTTAATATTTAAGAACATATTTATCTATAAATACTCAAGGCCTCCAAATGTTTAAAAACTAACTTTGAAAGTTTGCCGCACTTGATACAGGATTCTAAAATGTTCTTTCTGCAGGATGGGTATCATGAGTTTCCTTCCAGTTGTGTGAACTCATGGTGTGTAATCATGGCACAATGACTACTAAACAAATGTGCATTACAATTTAAGATCTGCTCTGTGTATACAGCTGGTCTGTTGAGACCTGCTACATGGTGATTTGAGAACACTTTAAGAAATTGAATCTTAAATTCTTTTTAACTGAGTCAATACATGTTCAAACTTTTACAATATGAAAAAAAAAATCCTATGAGGAATAGCTTAAATCTACCAAATTACATGAAGTCAAAGCTAGCAAAAAGATGTTGAACTACAGAAAATTCTTAAAGTTGTAATATTTTGTTAGCCTTTGTGATAAAGACATGCACACACACACACACACACACACACACACACACACACACACACCCCTCTCTTCATTTTCAGACATTCCTGAAAAGTTATTCTATCAAGAGACAAAACAACATACTAAGAACTTAGAATAACTTTCAAGAAATGTTAAATAAAGACAGGTTAATCATCATGATCACAATGTAAAGGGCAGATTAAAATTAAATGGTATTTTTCAGACATTTTTATTTAACTAGCTTTTATTAAGCAATTGCAATAAGCAGATTTTGTTACTGGGAGCCTGGGTGGCTCAGTCAGTTAAGCATCCAACTCTTGATTTAGGCTCTGGTCATGATCTCATGGTTCATGGGTTTTGGCCTGCTTGGGATTCTGTCTCCCTCTCTCTCCACCCCTCCCCTGCTCACTCGCTCTCTCTCTCTCTCTCAAAATAAATAAACATTAAAAAAAAGATTTTGTTAGACCAAGATGTCATTTATACTCCACCAATTCATTTATTTCAAAGACTTTAACTTTGTGAAATGTACTGTACTTGTTTTTCTACATAGGGAACACAGAAAAAGGAAATTATGTGAGAAAAATTTATGGGGAGCCTCTAACCTCAAATTCCACTGTAATATTATGAGTCTCATCCAAATGAATCCTGAGTCATATAATGGTTCTCTATTTTCTAAACAATGAAACAAGATGGGAGAAGAAAACCAAACAGTGATTCAAACATTTTATTTTGGTAGTCCTAGATCTGCTGCATTCAAGAAATATTTAGCCAGGGTTACTAAAAGCCAGACACTAAGCAAAAAGAACTGAGCAAGATGTAACCTCTACCCTGGAAGAACTCCCAATTCAGGAGGAAGAACAGACAAGTCAATAAAAAAAAATGACGAATCAATATAATTGATGGATGAAATTGCTCAATTTATATGACAATGCATAGAGCTAGAAAGAGGGAGAGATATTTTCAAGAAACACAGATGGCAAAATTTTAAACCTAAGGAAAAAGGAAAAACAAACACTACATTTAATCTGATTTGAATACTCCTTAACTGCCCACCATCAAAAAATACTGTAAACTAGTCAAACTTGAATAAGCAACTCTTTAAAAAAAAATTTCTCTTAAGAAAATGAAGTATACACAGAAGAGAACTTCAGGCACTCTTCTAGGTACTTACATAAACTCATTGAGACTGTCTAACAACCCTGTGAAATAGGTACTATGATTATCCCATTTTACAGATGAGGAAACAGACACAGAGAGCTTAAGTAACTTCTCCCCAAGGTTAGACAACTAAGTAGGGTGGCTAGGATTTGAACACAGGCAAATCTTGGTCTCCAGTTTACAGAAAATGAAATAGTGTTTTCTACATACATAGCAAGAAGTACTGGTAGTTAAGAAATCTCTAGGATGTTTCCCGAGCTGTTTCAGTATCCAAATATGTGATTATAGATGAGATCTATGTTAGAATCACAGCAGACATTGAGAAAGAAGAGACAAACTAGGTAGCTAATTGTGTACTCTGATACACTTTACTTCCGGGAATTTACCAAGAGCAGCCTGACAAAGAATTAATACACCACTGCCAATGCCCCCTTGGTGAAGAACTGCTCCCATTATCTTTGACATTATATTGAAGGTAGGCAGCCATCAGTAGGCACAGTGAAAGAAAATCTATCTGATGAACAGTGTTTACAATAATACATGGGTTTGCTTCCTTTCCTAACCCCCCTCCCCCGCCAAGAACCATAGCCTACCCTCCTCACTCCCTCATGTCCTATACTTTGTATCTCTAAAACATGAAATAATGAAAAAAAGCTGAGAACAGAATACACCAAAGTCTCTCATTGGAAAGTCCTTTTGAAAGGGCTAATAGTCTTTCACCCTTACCCAAATGATCTGAACACTATAGAAAACTGACGAAAGTTATGTATCATAACACTAAAGAAAGTGTTTTAAATGCTTATCACAACCCCACAACACTTAATTCCCTCAAGTTCCCTTAAAAGGGTATTAAGACTTTTACTTGATTTTGAATTTTTTAGTTTAATAGACTAAAAATACCTAACTTATTAATACGTAGTAGTGTTGAGGGGGCACTTTTTGGAGTATGTATCAAACATATGCTTCAAAATGCAGTTATCACTTTATCACTTTGGCCCTGTTTCTTAATTTCATCACACACATCTTTTTTTAAGGAACAATCCATCTTTAGTATCAGTTTGATCCATGTGTGGTTATCACTTCCTAGGAGTAAACATCAGTGTTGATAACACATGCCTATCTCTGTGATTCTATCCTACACTGTTTCAACTATCTCCAATTATTATTCTACCTGGGATACGTAATTAAAACAAATATAGATTTATATGGTTATTTTGATTTCCCACACTCATTCATTCATTCATTCAACAGTATTTATTTGGGTGTCTATTACACATAAGTTAAATTAAGTATGGTCTCAGCTTCATGGCTACAGTTTACAGTGTAGTAAGAGAGGAAGACAAACAAAACAAAGCCAAAGTAAAACTATGGTAAATGCTATAGAGTTTTAGAAAAATGTGTAATGTTAAGGTTTTGACCTATTCTAGAGGTTCAGAGAAGAGAAGTCTTCTTCAGATAAGAAGAAGCAGTCTCTTCAGAGAAGAGAAGCAATGACTAAAGTGTGTTGTGGTGGGGGAAGGGCACCCCTAATGGCTGCAAGGCACAAATAAAGGCTCTATGGCAAGTGCAAAATGAGGTTAAGAGAAGTAGACAAGGGCTAGATTATGCAAGACCTCATAAAGGATTTTGGTCTTTACCATAAGAGTAATGAAAAGCTAATGCTGCATGTTAGTGAAGGGAAAGAAATAATCAGATAAGCCTCTTGAAAAATCATTCTAAATGTAGTATTAAAAACAGAACGGAAGTGAGAGTGGATGTGGAGAGACTATGTGAGGAATTTATTCCACCAGGCCAGGCAAGAGATAACAGTGGGTGAGACTACCTAGGTGCAACAGAGACGGGTAGAAGTGAACAGTTACAAGACATTTAGGACATAAAACTAATAGGATTTGATGACAGACTGACTAGTCATGAAAAGTAAAGGAGGAGGAATTATTAAAGATGACATTTAGGCTTCTTATGGTTCTTAGGTTCTTAGGTTTCCCACTGGATGGGACATGAGAGAGGATACTAGACAAGAGTGTTTGTTTGCTTTTCCTGGGGTAGGGAGGATCACGAATTCCATATTTGGTCATATTTGATTTGAGGTGTCTTTGAGACATCCAGGTGAGGATATCATGCTCCAACTAGCTCTGGAGCTCAGAACAAAGGTCTAGATTGGAGATGAAAACATGGGAATCATCTGTGTATAGTCCTTCTCTGAGCCACCTCCTCCCCATTCTAAAGCTGTTAACCACAGTGCTTGACCCAACGCCTTGTCACACTGTAGGCACATTAATCATGTCATGTCCCTTATTAAACTGTAAGTTCCATGAAAGCAGTGACCACTTCTATTTTCTTTTACATCAACTCCTCACATAGGGTGAGTGTATCCTGCACTTAACAGGGTATCAAAAAAATAATATTTGAATGAGATAATGAGCAATGTAACACATACTTTAGTCAATAATGACACAAAACTACAGAAAAAATAACCGTAAAAGTTAATTTTCAGCATAATTTGAAAAGCTCATATAATTTTAAATACAAGGGAAGGTGATGTAGGTAACATATTTTATATATTATTTATATAGTATGTGTTATATATAGTTTTATCTATATCATCTTATATATTTATATATGTATATTCCCCCCTCAGGGAAAAGTAATACAATTTTCTAGATATTTATCAGTTACACAACTCAAGCATAAACTAAACTGAAAGAAAATATACAGTTTGATATACAACAAAAATGCAATTATCTTTGTTAAAAAAACCAACCTGGTTTAGAACTTCCTGTACCTTTAAAAATGCCCAACAGAATATAAACTTTTACTATTAAAAGGAATATACACAGTTTTAACAACACTTAATGTACACTATATCCCACAGATCTCAGTATTTTATTTATTCATTGGTATTAACCCAAGATATATCATTTTTGAATCTCCATTTTACTGACAAGAAATCTGAAGCATGGAAAGTTTTTGAGAGTTACCAAAACCATTTTAAGTAATATTTGCTTTAAAAAAAAAGACAAAACAACCTTTGGCAATATATATTTTAATCTCTATGAACAAAATAGCAAGCTAAGTGACATTTCCATTAAAATTAAATTGAATATTATGCATTTTACACATAACCACCTATCTTTATTTTGCTTTAGTTGCTTTTTATCATGACCTCCTATTGAGAAAGGATCTAGCAAGAAACACTACACTTAATGAAAAGGGCCAAAAGGACTAAGATCCCACTGAAATACTTTAAAAAAAAAAAAAAAAGTTCCTGATAGTTATTTCATTGCTACTTCATTTGGTTTTGTGAATATGAAAAGCATTTTCATAATAATTTCATGATAATTTTAACAAAAGATACATTTTGGGGCATACCATTCACATCTAACTTTGGAGATAGAACATAATTCATCTTAAACCTCACTGGAGTCAACACTATATATATGCATTTCTAAATCCTCTTTGGTTTTCATCTTCTAAGAAATATTTTAACATGTATATATTAAAACTGAAGAATGTTATTACATTGTTCAAAGTATATATACTTTTGTATATAACCATGGTCTGGGAATTTTAAGTAAATATATTGAAGACTACAAAATACAGTGCAAGATAATGAGAAACACTAGCGAATAGTATCAATGCTTTGTAAATTACATTAAAGAGAAAATATACTAAAATGAAAAAGGAAAAACTGATAAAAAATATTTTGGGTGATGTTGTGGTTAGCCATTTATTACTTTTTTGTATGAGAGTTAATTAATATTCTAAAAAGGTCTACAAAAAGCTGAACAACCTCTCAAGCTCTGAATTCATGGCACTGACCTTAGGACTTTCTCAGAATGATTTTTAATGCACTCTGTTATTAGTAAAACCTGTTCAAACACATGCCCCATCTGCCAGCACCCCATCTGCAAGAGAGCTTCTTATTCTTGTAGACAGTACAACTTCTGCTTGCTTCCTTGTCTTCTCTACACACCAGCTGTATGGTAATGAGTATGAGCAGCTGAAAATACCGCATGATAACAAAGCTAATATGAAAACAGCGGAACAACACTTCCCCTCAATGAAGCAGTTGCAGCATGAACACAGCAGATAAGCTACTCAACAGAGGTGGGGTGGGTGAGAATTTCATTTGCGTGTATGGGGGGCCTGGGAGTGCTTGTAGGTGTGTGTGCGTGTGCCACATCCGCACGCATGTATGTATATGTGTTAAATATGGGGTTTCCACGCAATTAAAAAATAAAGAGAACCAAGAGCAGCACAGGGTACCAAAGACAGATCTAAATCTCTAAGAACTTTTGTTAAGACCTGCGAATCAAGTCCTTAAATGTTTTCAGTCTCAATTCTTATACAGTAACGATATACCAGGGGCCATTTTGATAAGCTCGTTTTCAAATATGTTAGCAAGTATGTTCCATTTCTTAATTAACTTATTTTGAGGCCTCTAGGGAAAGAAATGGAGTCAGAGCTTAAAATCATAATGGGAACTATTTACTAGACATTTTAGCAGCTAACATAATATGTGAATCAATACACTCTTTTTAATTCTTATACAGCGATTTAAATTGTTTTAATTTAATGGTATTGAAGCCAACACATTTATTCTAAACATCTGAGAAACTCCAAACAAAATACTAAGATAGCACAGGTTACCTTAATTTAGGAAGACATAATGGGGTTAATTTTTACATAGATGATAGTCACAGTGAATGAATCTACATAATGTAAGTAGAACAAATCACATTAATTTTTCACATGCAGTAGCTTTCCATTTAGAGATTAACAGTCATTCAGGAAATTATTTAAGAAAATGACCATTTAAAATTGGTGCTAAGCATTTTCTTTCACAGTTTGAACAAACTAAAAATGAAAAAATATTCAAAACACTAACTGTAAGTAAAAGAAATTAAGTACTATCATATAAGGAGATTTAATTATAACTTTTACCAATACACTGAAAAAGCCTTATGCGGACTTCGTAATAGTTATTAAGTTCTTATTACATAACCATACTTTCTATAGGTCATTTCATTTTATTCTTACAACAACCCTATGAAAGTAAGTACTTCTACTATCTCCATTTTACAGATGAGGCTTAGTAAGTGGTGAAACTAAGAATGCAATCCCAAGTCTAACTGACTCCATCATCTATGCTGTTAAGCACTCAGCTATTCTGATATAAACTCCACAAGGATGAGGATTTGAGTCTGTTTCATTCACTGTTGTACTCCAAACGCCTAAAGCAGTCCTTGACTCATAGCAATTATTGAATGAATAAATAGAAAAGTGGTCAGTTGTTTTTAAGTGTAAATCAATTTAAGTGGGAAAAAAACTATCAATTTTGTAATAACCCGAATTGTTTTGATACTGAAAAAAAAATACTTCTTAAAGAAACTTAAAATAAGACTGTTTAGTAACCTAAATTGTGTTCACTTGTTAGATTCAAAAATTAAGACTTTATTTAAAAGATTCTCATAGTTAAACACTCATGTCTGAAAAGGCTGGTACAGGATGAATACGAGCAAAATTGCACTCATTTTGGTGCTCACTTCAGCAGCACACACACTAAAATTGGGACGACACAGAGAAGATTAGCACGGCCCCTGCACAAGGATGACACACAAATTCCTGAAGCTTCCATATTTAAAAAAACAAAAGAGCAAAATTGCACTGATTTTACTATTTTTGCATATTTTTGTAAATCCACTTTACCTGTCTTCATTTCATTGTATAACTATAAAAATGTACTTTTCCTGTTAGCTTAACATATTCCTTGACTTCAAATATAACAAGGCCATGAGCTTCCCTAACATAAAAGATTTGTATACTATGCATCAGAACCTGAATTGAAAGGATAGTTCCAACTTAATAAAATACTCCCAATCATCCCTTAAAAAATAAGACATACAACTGCATTTTCTCAAAGAAGAACGAACTTTTAACACCACTTAACCAATTCAAAAATCCCACAAATTCACACAAGATTTACAAAAACAGTACTATACTGCCCCTACATGTTCAAACTAGTAGTAACAAGGACATTTTAAAATCCAAAGTGATAATGCAGAGATTTTTCTGGAAAACTGAAAAGCTGTTTAAGCTTAAATTGTGCCCAAGTGAACTATACGTAATCACCCACATATAAAAATGTAATTAAATATAGGAATAACCTACAAGTTTTGATTTACATTTTCAATACTAGCAAGGAGAAAAAAATTAAGAGAATTTCACCCAAAATTGTATTTTTTCTCTCAAATATAAGATACATGAAAATATAAAATAATCAGAAACAAATAACTAGCTCTGTGTTTTTGGAGTCAGTATTAATGTATTAATGTTTGAGAAATACTTATTGTTAATTGTTCTTCCTCTAGCCCTAACTGTCAATAAAGTTTATAAATATATAAACATTTATATATAGAGATACTACCAAAGTCACAAGAGAAACCTAGTATCAGATTCACTTTTTAAAAAAAAAAAAACCTATCTTACTTTTCACAATTTAGGGATAAAACACTATATATGCAAATAAAGAGATGTGCGGCATCATGAAAATAACTGAACTGTAACTTTTAACATTTAGAATGTCATTGGCTTCACCATAAATGGTAGTCCTTTCCGCTCTTACTTTCTATGGTAAAGTTTCTATAATATTAAAAAAAAAAATCTTAACTTATATCTAGCATTTATATCTACCATAAATACATCTCCTATAAATTATATCTATCATTATATAATTGGTTTATATGTGAGACACATATTAATTTATGCAACTTTCCACAAGTCAGATAGGGCCAAGAACTCTAATTCTGACACAGGAACAATCCAGAAAGAAATCACTAGGTGAGCTTGATAGGATATTAAAGTTTCCTTCCAAGAATATGAAAAAATGGAAGAAAATAGAATCGTATTTAATCTTTCAGGACCTCAAAATACTATTCTGTGCTAGATACTATCTAACAGTATTTGAAAACCAGTAGATTATACATTTCAATAAAATTACCAACATAATCCTATCAAGTCAGAGAAAGACTGTGTCTGTATATGAATGCACATGTATGTAGTATCTATACAAACAAATGGAGAAACTATAAGACAAATTACCCTCAGTTGATTTAGAAAAGAAAAGCGTACAATTGAATAAAGGAGTCTGGTGACACACTATATACTGGAGCACACCAAACACGCTGTCCCCACCCAGGCAGAATTCTCAGGGTCACCGAAACGTTAAATTCTATAAAAGGTAGGACTTTTTCTGCTTTGTTCGCTAATGTATCTAAAGTGCCTAGAATTGTGCCTCGCAATTAATAGATGTTTATTTGTTGTATAAGCTAATTAACCTCTGATTTTGATATGTGACCATAAAGTGGGGACAATGAGATAAGTCTCTGGACAGAACAGCATCTATAGCCTCCTTCGAGGAAGGCCTCTGCCTTACTCATCTTTGTTACACTAGCAACACACACAGAAAGTATGCCTAATACATATTAGCAGAATAAAAATTAATTTAGTGCTATTAGTTTTATGTAGCAATACTAGAAGAAGTAAAACAGTGGTAGAGGTTCTCATTCCTCATTTAATGTATAAGTTGGCTAACAGGAGTTGCATTTAATCCCTAAAGAAAAATAATATATAAGCTCTGAATTATCATTATATATTATATGGAGCTGCCTATAACTAGGTTAGTAAAATTAGATATCCATTTATATAAGGTATGTTTTACAGTACTTAAATGTGCATGTGCCCAGAGACTTAAGACAAGGCTTTGACTACTTTGACATTTCAAAGTGTATTCCGTTTTTTGTAGGTGGGTGACAGCTGTAAAACTCAAAGGTCTGTGGAGTCCCACAATTTTGCAGAAAGCTGTATTGCTGACTTCAGAACTTTTTGGAGTTTAGAAAAGTAATACAGTGCATATGTATTACTGAACACTTCCAGTACTTTATACATTAATATTTTTGCAACAAAGTATAGGACCATTCAGATAAATAATAAAAGGGTCTTACGTCAGTTACAGTTAGAGTTGGTTAACTTTAAAAAAGTTCTTAGTTCTCAGGACTTGCTGGATTTCTGGTCTGCAGACAAGGGACAGTAGATTTATTTCATATATGTTTACATTACCAGAACTTAGTACCAAGTTTATTTTTTAGCATATTTTTCATCTGTCTCCCATACTAAATTTAATAGCCTTGCCCTGTGATGTTAAATTACTGAACTACTTAAACAGATTGTTATCTATCAACAAAAGGGAGAGAAATTCATGGCAGTTATTTCTACAATGTAGTTGTAGACCTCTAAAACACATTATAATTTGTTTTACATTCATATTTGACAACTGAGACACAGCCTAATACCAAGACATCACTTGATGACAAAAACCATCTAGAAAGCAATGTTATCAGAGTTAGATACTGAAGCCATCATAAATTGTGGGAACAGAGCTAAGAATTACATATTTAAAAACCCAGCATTACATAGCAAAAGTTAACCCTTAAAACATTTGGCAACTAAGGATGGATCTGTTCACTCAACAAACCTTACAATGGTCAGTATACCATAGTGTTTGTGATATGACAGCCAGATGCCTGAGTTAGGATCTCAGCTCCGTTGCTTATTACCTCAAGGGCAAGTTATTTAACTTTCCTGTGCCTCCTCAGATTCCTCATCTGTAAAACAGGGATCCTATAATACACCACCTCTTTCACAAGGTTATTTTAAGGATTATATGAGTTCCTATTTTAAGGATTATATGAGTTCCTATATGGAAAGTATAGTGCCTCCTCTGCATCCCAACTTAGACTATATACTATTACCTGATTTTACTGTCATCGAAACATTGGCATTAACAACTACTTCTCTGTTTCCCTAAAGTAGAATCTAAGCACCATGAGGGCATGGTCCCTGTCCATCTAGTTCACTGCTATATCCACGGGTTCTAGAAAAATTTCCAACCCTGTTCTAAGTATTTCATACATATTTTTGGCTGATATTAATACTAATAAATGTCATGTCAAGGGGTAAGTGAATTTGCAGAAGTATAAATAATGTGAAACACCAAGATGTGAGCCCAAGCAATAATATAGGTTCCTTCTGTCCATCACTTCTCTGATCATCTGCTTAGCAAACATCCTTCATGTTTTGATTCAAAGTTACTGTGAAGCCTTTCTTGAGCCATGTGCTTTGAGACTTCGGTGACCCTCTCGTGCTCCCACAGTATTTTGTACATGGGTCCATTTAAGCAATTATCTTTTTAGACAATAAAGATTTGTTTATGGTTTTTACCACTTGACTATCTAAGATGCTTAAAGGATTGTGATTTTTCACCTTTGTATATCCATCCACAGGTACCGGGGATGAAGAATCATCACCTTTTTATTTATAGCCAGTACCTTGCACAGTACATAGAATAAGACCACAAGAAAATTTCTAATTTATATTCTGTTTATTTATGTTTATGCATGACACATGAAACATTCCTAAGAAGAAAAAGTCTGACATGATCTAAAATAGAATGGTCTGATACGTGGTAACTAATTCCTTTATTGATAAAATAGTGATAATAAAGACTATCAGATCATTTGAAAATGTCAATTCTTCCCCACTTCCAATGGAATATATGTGTAAGGAAAATAACCCTAGGAAGTAACATTTTACTAGTTTACTCAAAAAATAATAATAATAAGGTACCCTATTAAAATATCTCTCCAGACTTGCTCATATCACCACCCTGTTCTTCCTCTTGTCCAAAAGTACTGTAATATTTTTTCTTTATTTCAGCATTTTCTGACATTTTTGGGCTACTGTAGACTCTTGAAAGTAGCCATTTAAATGACTTTACCCTATGTTTGTTTCTCCTTCGTTTTCAAAATTGGTAAGTAGTAATTACTTTTAAAATTAAGTGTCAAACTGTATCTGAGTTTATTTAAATTTAGAAAATGAAATATTCAAAATCACAGCTGCAAAGTCATTTAAAAACATTTAGTAAACAAAAACATGTCATATTCTTAACAGTACAAAAACTCCTTCAGAATCTTCCAAGTTTAACACACACTTCAACGAATTAGTCATAGGAATATTTGTACTAACTTTCTTCTGCGTATCACTAGGAGCATAAAAAGACAGACATTAAAGATAATTTCTGAACTCGAAGAGTTTATAGCCTAATTGAGGAGACAAGATAACTATATGAAGGTATCAAATAACATCACTGGGCAGTACATATATGCCTAAGGGCCAAAGGTAATGGCAACAATTACAATATGTTCCACTGGTGTATGAGGACAAAGGTAGATGCAATCAATGCCAGGAGAAAGGTTCCAACCAGACAGGGAAGCTAGACTGTGAGGTCATATAAAGGATCTAGAAAGACAGAAGCACAAATATAGTTGGTGGACACCTGAATAGACCAATCTGGGAGAGAAGTGGAGGATGCTGGCTTTTTAAAGGTTTCATATTTCTGTATGTTAGGTAAACATCCATCCATTTCTAATTGCCTAAGAGTTCCATGAAACAGATATTGAGTTTCATGAAATGTCTTTCAGGCATCAAGACATTTTAAAAGACCAGACTTGCTACAGCTACTTTCAATGAGAATTAATCATGGCTAGACTAGATTTAAAAAAAAAAAAAAAAAAAAAAAAGTAAACCTGGATTGGGGCTAAAGGCAAAGCTATGTCAGAAATGTAAAAGTAAGTAGTAGTGCTATAAGAAATAGGCAACTATTTCTGGCAGCTGCTCTTGTTAGTATGAGAAGTACTCTTGTCATACATATTATTAATAGCAGTACACTTTGAGAGAGGCTGTCACTTATACTGTGCAAATATCACACTATAATTCAGAAATATAAAATGGTAAATTAAGGTGGTGCAAAAACTGAGATAACCACAAGGCTTGCGGTAAAGATAATGTGTTAAATCAGTGATAAATCATAAAACTACATATGCAGATCATCCATTTAGATAAAAACACAGATTGTAGTTTTAAAACAATGGGAGGAGAAGAAGAAAATTATAGTTGAAAATAATAGGTGACAGGTCTACAGCAAATATTTTCCAAAAAGAATAAAAAATAAAATTACATGAGCAACAAATGATTTCTTGGTCTATTTACATATTTTCCTCCTGAAGCTATTATATATAAACATATCTCATTATTTTCTCAAAATGAAAAAGATTCCTTTGATAAAAAACCTAGAATACTAAAATTGGAAATAAAATAATCTAGTATTAGCTAAGTAAAATCCACAAAACTTTGCCATGTAGGAATAAATCTACTTAGAATATGATTTCTTAAGGAGCACCTGGGTGGCTCAGTCCATTAAGCTTCTGACTCTTGATTTCAGCGCATGATCTCACAGTTCTTGAGACTGAGCCCCACATCGGGCTCCATGCTGAGGAACTTGCCTGGGAATCTCTCTTTCTCCTTCTCTCTCCTTCTCTCTCTCGCCCTCCCCCACTCTTCTCTCTCTCTCAAATTTTAAAAAAGAAAGAATATGATTTCTTTCTCTTAAGCAACATTAGAAATCCCTCGTGCTGGTTTTTAATTGGTACAACTTTCTGGAGAGCAATTTAACAGTATTTTTTAAGAATCTAAAAAGGTTCATACTCCTTGACCCAATCAATAATCCTACTTCTAGAAATCTGTGTATAGAGATGTTAAAGATTTATGTACAAAAAAGTTCAAAGCAGGTCACTGTCTAAATCAACAACAGTAGAAAAAATTATGGATGTATTTAGTAGGTTATATATTAATTAATAGCTTTATTATACTTAACGCTGTATATTAAGAAGAGAAATAATAAGCAGTATCCTAAAATTGTAGCAATTAGCCACACAAATATTTTTTTCTACATAACTACAAAAGAATTAGAAAAAAAAAAAGATGATGGTTTTAAAGGAAATGTAAGATTTATGGCTTGAACTAACAATCTCATTCTAAAAATTTACCATGAGCGGAAACTCATAAACAAGCAAAAAAATGTATGTACAAGATTTACTGCAGTATTATCATAATCATAAAAATCTATCTTCACTGTTTTATAAGCAAAGTTTCATTGAAACACAGTCCTGTCCATTTACCCATTCATTTAAGTATTGCCTAAAGCTGCTTTCATGCTACAATGGCAGAGATGAATAGTTCCAACAGTGACCATAAGGTCCACAAAGCCCAAAATATTTACTGGTCCTTTGCAGAAAGAGCTTGTGGACCCCTAAATTAAACTAACCCACAATGATAACAACATGCAGGAGTGATATTAACGTTTTCTCAAATGACACAAATATTCTAATTTTATTTCTATTTGCATTTTAAAAAAAAATTGTTTTAAATGTGGTATTTTGAACAAAACTTGATATGGAATATACTTCCCACAAAATTGTTTTCAATTATCAGAAATCCCAGTCGTACATTTCATTATTGCTTGAGCTCTTGGGTTTCGGGACAACGAGTCCTTGTCCCATATCAACCCTACCTCCCTTCCCACCACTCCCACCAGCAGTCCTATACCACTCTCCTAGCGGTGTTGCCAATACTTATGCTACACAATCAGTACACAGTTCAAACCCAGGAAAATACAGGCATTCTAAACACAGTATTTTGTCTATAAACCAGCATAGTCAGGTATCTTTAAAAGCCCTGTATAAACCAACAACGGCATGTCATTTGGAAATTTCTACCAAAACAATAACAATGAAGAGTAATTTACAAGAATATTCTAAATGCTTAAAAGTCTCCAAACAAAATGAGTTAAGAAATGAGATTTAAGCACTGAAGTACATTTTCCTCCTCTTTTAGTTGTAAAGATATTATTTCTCTAATCACTAAAAAGGAAAAAAAAAAATGCTGCCAAATAAGCTATAAAATTCCATCAAGATGTATCTTGAGGTACATTTTTTTTGCATTTTAAATATTTCTTATATATGTTTAAAATGCAAAAAAAAAATAATGTACCTCAGGATTTAAGAAATGCAGTAGTATCATAATTAGGCATTCCAATTTCAAAGAAAATTCAAAAATTTCAGTTATTTTATAGATTAAGTAAGCTTTTCCTGTAAAATTTCCTCTAAAGGACAATCAGTTCTTTTAGAATAAAGTTATATACTAACTAGTCCTCTCAAATTTTCCTGTCTGGATTACCTATAAGACTTTGAAAAATACAGATAGATTCCTGAGCTTTAATCCAGATCTCTTACATAAGACTATCCAAAAGAGGGGAACCCAGGAATCTACATTTTTAACAAGAATTTTAACAAGTATTCCTCATAATAAGTATGAGGACCTTAATACTAAAAATATTTTTATTTACAGTAACTGGTTAATAACTTGACTGTTATTTCTTTATTGTTCTATTAAGTCCAAACTGCCTCTAATGAGAGACTAGAATAATTTATATAATAAGTTAGACTACCAATACCAATTTTACACTTAATATGAGGTAAATAAATTTTCTGAAAACCTTTCAAGAGATACAAATTGAAGTTTAAGTTACAGCAACTATGTTAAAGGATTTTTCACAATTTTCAAAGTATTTTGTTGTGCAAACATTAAGTGGATCAACATCTATGAGGGATGGAAGGACAATACCATGTTTTTCAAATTTTACTAGGTCAAGATTGCTAAAGTCTTATAAGAGGTCACTGTAGTGCACAATAGCTCACTACTCGGAAGAAAAAAAAATGGCCTACAGAATACAGAAATCTATCTGCTTTGTGTACTTTGTTGTCAGTAGAGAACAATCTGCTTGAAAATAAAATGTACCCAGTATGAGATATACTAGATGTTACACACAAAATACGATTCATTACATATCATACCAAGACTTCCTTACATCTTTGATAAAGAAAAATACATTTTTTAAATGTTTATCATCAATTTACCAAGGGAAAATTAGTAAATTAAATAGCAAAGAGCATTCAAATCAATTAAAAGCTATCTAAATTAACCAGGCACAGAATTCCAGGGAGGGGAGGGGGATATAATTACGCTATCCCTCTAATATTTCTAGTAGTCAGATTCAATGAGTTATGCAATTTTAAGTTACTGGCAGGCAGGCTGTCTAAAACTGAATGTGTTTTTTAACTATTCCAAAAAATGTTCTTGTGTGAATTTTATTTTTCGAATTTAGTTCTCTTCTGCTATTACAAATGCAAGGCTATACATTAACATAACATAGTAACCCAGAAAAGTCAAGCTGCATAGTGACCCTAGGAAGACCTCAGGGAAAGCCTTGATGTTCTCTATTAATTTTTCTTACAGAATCTGTTGCTGAGCCTTTTAAATTTCATGTACATGTTAGAAGATAAAGGCAAAAATATACACTGTGACATAATGAAGTAATCTACCATATATTGTACCTAAGTTTATTAAAAACAGCAACAAAGAACAAAATCATCTTGATTGTTAATATCTTAACCTTTTGATTTAAAACACCATTTCTTTTCTTCGGTTTAAAATTTTACTTGTATTGGTATTTTTTTATAGAAGTATAAAAATAATAAATTAGTTTATTAATGACTTTGAAGCTATTCGAGGCCTCTGTGTAAATGCTTAAATCAGAACAGTGACCTCATTCAGAAGTTATAAAAGTGACAAAGTGAACGAAGACAAACACTTTCCAACAACATAGTAAAGAAGAAAATAAGAGGGTGGTGGAGATATCTGTATTCTATTTTCAATGTTTAAACTGTATTACATTTAAACCTCAATCAAGATGTTTTTCAACATGGCTACCACTTGTTTGGAGTAGAAGAGGATACTCCTCAAAAGGAGCTAAGATAATTAGAAAACATGTTCTTACAAAGGTTATTTAAGTCCCAGCAAATAAAAGATTCTTTTTACTCAGGAGGAAAAATACTTTTCAGGTGTTCTGTGTTAATCTACTTGTTCAATAGAATATCTCCCCATTAGTTTAAAAAGAAAAAGAGGTAAAAAAGGAAACTAAAACATTCATAGCACTGTTACATGCAATCACCCATTTAATCTTGGGTTGTTTTTGTTGTTGTTTTGGTTTATTGGGTTCAGGATCATAAACATATTTTAGATCTAAAAATATATCACTCTAGTTAATAATGCAAACCAGCAATACCAAGTAACTCAGAAAACACAAAACTGCTAACATTAACAGGGTCAGAACTTGGCAAGGGATAGCAGAATGTCATCCTAAAAAACATCCAATAGATCATAACCTGATTATATGTTAGCACAAGTTCTACAAAATGTTTGTTAGTTCAGGATTGTCTATATATAAACTGTATCGTAACTGCCACACAATTGCATGCTATTTTTATTTGATATAACAGCAAAAAGTAATGTCCCTATTACATTAAGTTTGAATTAAAGAAATGGCAATTTAAAATCATACAGTTCTAAGGGTCAGATAAATCTAGGGAACTTGGAATACTCTTTAAAAGAGCTAAATGCTGTAATTCCCATGTATAAGAAGAATACCACCAGCTTTTTGCTTTTCTCACAAAATAAAAACTACAAATTTGGGGTTTTAGTATTTGCCAACATACTTAAGACACGCTTTTCACATTTGCCAATTTTAAATAAATTTAAAGGATTCTAATATCATGAAAAACAAATGAGAGAGAAAAAAAAAGGTGGATTGGGTAACCTTGCCCTCTAGGCTCTCGTTCTATTATAATTACCACTTACATAAGTTTTATCTAGCTATATAATGCGCTGATAATTTATAAATATCAATTGAAATTTGGAGCATTTCTTCACTAAAGAAGACAGAAGAACTTCATTTAAATAAATATTCCTATTTTTTAAATGTAAGACTTACCCGTCTTCGACAAAAGGGGAGGCCTTGGGCAATGATGCTAATGCTAAATATCTTCATCACAGTTTGATGTGGTAGAGGCTCTTTTGCACTTTTAAGATCAACAGGAACCAAGCCATGGTTTAAAGTAGCTTTTCCTGGTTTTGACATTTTAAAACTCCTCTCAGTTGATGAATACTTTCTACATGTAATACAGGCACATTACTAAAAATTCTAGCCACCAAATTAAAATATAATTTTCTAATTAAAAAACAAAACAAAACAAAAAGGCTGAGAACCCAAGGCCTGCAGCTTTTGTCTTTCAACCTTCTCCTACCAAATGTCCTGACCTGTCTGAGGCTTGGTGAAGTGCAAACTATCCTAGAATAGCCAGGAATTATAAACTACTGAAGTGAAAGCTCCTGCTCCTGCCAGTCAAACAGCTGGTGAACCTCCCATACAAAGTCAGTAATGGGAATACAACCAAAGCAGGGCAATGCTGTAGGGTCCCTTTTCAAACTTCTGCAACTACTAACTCAGGTATTCCCTAGAAAGTGAAAGTAAAGTTTTCCTTACGAAACTCCAAAAAATAAATACTGTATTTTCTCTCAAATATCTTGAGTCTTCCTTACCCAAATATCAGCATTAATATCTTAGGAATGTTTTTCAAATGTGCTTCACATTTAAGGACAGTATGCATGCACACATTTGTTCTTAGATATATTCAGAATGAGCACTATATTCTCAAGCATTCATCTTAAGCATGCTCTCTTTTCCATACATACCATTCTTTATCTCATACTAAAACATTAAATTCACTCTAGCTCCCTAAAGCTATTAATATGCACTTCACATTAATCTTATCAGTAGACATTGTAGTTGTTTGCAAATGTCAGTTCAATTGCTGTAATTCTGAAAAACTCAGTGATTCCACTTGAAAGTATATGTCATGTGATTAAAGATATATATATATATATATATATATATATATATATATATATATAAGCAAGTACTTACAAATGTAGCCTGTGATGGGAAATTATTATAGTAAATAGTAACTAAGCCATTCATCGCAAATCGCTAGTGCCTAATTTCTCCAACATGCCATGGTCAGATAAATCTTCCTAAAACACAGAGAGAGAATGTGGTGTACAATCCAAACCTCAGAAACTTTCAATGGTTCCTCAATTTGGAGACGAAGACTCTCCTCAAAGTGGTCCCAAACTAATCTTTCCAGCATTACCTCAAACATTTCCCTAAATTAACCACTTATGCCAGTGTTACTTAGTTATAAAGCGTAGTGTTACTACGCTTTATATTCAAACCCATGAACTAGACTGTTAACGAAGATAAGAAAAAAAAAACTGAGCGTGAGAATTAATAGATGGTAGGTAATCGACACGAACTATGTTCACAACGCTCGGTTAACTAGTTTGTTTTCTCCGTCCATTCCACTGTCCTTTCCAAAAGCCAGTGATCTCACTTATCTCTCCTTCCAATAGCTTTTATTGATCTCTATAAAGGGAACTTAGAATGTGATATGGAAAGAATTAGAAAGGAGAATGTCAGAAATAAGTGATTTCTTTTTTTACATTGGAGAGATCTGTCTTTCTAAATATAAAGTGGGCTACTAGGAAGCCAATCCATACACTAGAAATACTCCTAGCCCCACCAAGAAGCTATTTTATTAAACTACATTTTCCTTTCATACCACAATTTCAAATGCAGTTAAAAATGCAAAATCATTATCAGAGGTGACATTTTTAATTACACAAAAGTAAACAACCAAATTTCTCCAAAGAAAATACACAAATGATCAATAAACACATGTAAAGATGTTCAATATCACTAACCCCTAGGGAAAAGCAAATCAAAGCCAGAATGAACCACTACTACACACCCATTAGGATGGCTACAGATATACACACACACCATAAGAAATGGTAGCAAGCATGTGTAGAGAAATTGGAACACTGTTTACTGTTGATGGGAACTTAAAATGTAAATGCTGGTGGGAGGTAGCTACTGTAGAAAATAGTGTATCAGTTCCTCAAAAAACTCCCACATGATCCAGCAATTCCACTTTTGGGTAAACCCCCCCCCCCCCCAAAAAGAGAACTGAAAGCAGGGACTCACAAATAGGTATTCATACGTCGCAACATATTCACAATAGCCAACAGGTGGAAGCAACCCAAGTAACCACTGACAGATGAATGAGCAAACAAAATGTGGTACATACATACAATGGGATATTATTCAGCCTTAAAAAGGAAGGAGACTCTGGTATATGCTACAACATGCATGCACCTTGAAGATATAATGGTTAAGTGAAATAAGTCAGTTTAAAAAGGAGAAATATTGTATGATTCCACTTACATGAGGTACCTAGCATGGTTAATTCATGGAGACAGAAAGTAGAATGGTGGTTGCCAGCAGCAAGTGGAAGAAAGGTCTAGAAAGTGAGTTTTTAATGGATACAGAGTTTCAGTTGGAAAAGATTAAAATGTTCTAGAGATAGAGATGGAGATGTTCTGCCCAACATTGTGAATGTATTTAAAGCCAGTGAATCGTATGCTCAAACATGGTCAAAATAGTAAATTTTATGCCATGGATATTTAACCACAACAAAAAAAATTATTTTAATAAAAAAGTAAATAATTTAGAACAATAATCACCCCTCTCCCCGCCCCCCTCCCAAAAAAAAAAAAAAAAAAACCAACCCAGAGATCTAGGGATAGAAGAGAGTGTACTGGGAATCGTTAATTTGATATGGCCAAAAAAAAAAAAAAAAAAAAAAAAAAAGGTGAGGCTGATATCTAAGATAACCATGTCTCCAGCCTCACCAATGGGGGCGATAAATATCTCCAGCCTCATTCTAGTCCTATCACCTCTTCTGATGCTCACTTTATTTCTTAACACAAGACTTTTTTTTCCCCCAATATAACATGATCTTACTCCTTATCAGAAAAATCCCTTTGTTGCATGCAGTAGCTCCCATGGAATGCCCCTTTCCAAGTTACTATCAGTATCCACTTTGTTAATATTATATATCATTTTATGTATACTGACATTCTTTATTCTCAAAAAAATTCTCAGTGTTACCTTTGAAATCAGTTATTTAATTAAACCTTCAAAATTCCTTTCTTTGAACCACAAAGAAGATATAATTTAAACTATATGTTATTTTAATGCAGAAAAATTAGAAGAACATACTGCATTCCACAAGTTTAACACATTCTTCTGCATAGAAACATGAATCAAACAGATCAACTCCAAACTTAACTTTTACTTAATCCACTGATTAACAGAGATAATATAATGAAAATTATAAATTTTTCACTTTTATATTTAAAACTTTAAATATAAACTTTTTTATATTTTAAATTTTTTAAAGATTTAAAATCAAAGAACTTTACAGTTACATGTATTTACATGTAGATAGTCTTAAAGGAAAATATGAAGCTCTCTAATTTCCTTGGAGTCTGATCCTAAGGAGAAAGAAAAAAAAAGATTTGGAACTAAAAAAAAAATTTGGACTAAGAAAATTAAAATTAAAATGAACAGTGTTCTTTCTCCTGCTTGTAAGAGGGCAGAAATTGTTATGAAGCAGAATATTAGTTTTTCATTTTTAAGAAATTATTTATGATGATAAGAGTAGTAAAGGCTATTTGTATATTAAATGTGTTTTACATTAGATAACCAAGTTTTGATGAACACAAAGTAATGACATTTAATTCAACTCATTTTTTTAAATCAGTAAATAGCTGCCCTCAACTGGATAGTACAGAGTATTGCAACACTAGCAAACCAAACACTAAATCCAACTATGTGCTACAATATATGTCTGTAAAAAAGAGATATTACTAGTAACTGAGCAAAGTGAGTATTAATTTTCCAAAGTATATACTACCAAGTTTCATCATTTTGGGGGATTCAAGTTAACAGTACTTCTAAAGTAATGTTCTCAATCAGCATGAAAACATTCAAAATACCAAAATTTTAAATACAGAAGAAAAAAAAAAAAAAACAATGAGGGAAATTATAGACCATGCATAGAAGAACTCTAATTGTTAACACTTTAAAATGCACCTAGTTCCATATGTTCAAGAAAAAGTAAAGTCTTGGTCTCAATCATATTTTTAAAAAAAATTTTTTTTAATGTTTATTTATTTTTGAGACAGAGAGAGACAGAGAATGAAAAGGGGAGGGGCAGAGAGAGAGGGAGACACAGAATCTGAAACAGGCTCCAGGCTCTGAGCAGTCAGCACAGAGCCCGACGCGGGGCTCGAACTCACAGACCGTGATATCATGACCTGAGCCGAAGTCGGACGCTTAACTGGCCGAGCCACCCAGGTGCCCCAAGTCAATCATATTTTTTAAAACACTTAAGATATTCTTATTTATTAACTCTCCTCCCAAGCTCAACTCTTCAAAAAGACAGACTCTTTTTAAGATGTTATGAACAAATATTAACGAGATGCTATATAGTAAGTAGGAGCATCAATACTAGAGCCAAACTACCTTAATCCAAAGCCTGAGGTTCTACTACTTATGAGTGGTTTGACCTTAAATTTATGACTCTATGCCTCAGTTTCATCTATATAAAACCTCCTCCCAGGATTTATACCAGTATTGACTTAGTTAATGTAAGTGAAGCACATAGAGCAATGCTTCACATCTAGTAAGTGTTCAGTACTGTTAGCTTCCATTACGATTACGACCACGACGACGACGACGACAACGACAACGACAACAACTACCACTACCACCACCACTACCTACCGCCACTCCATTAGGATCAAAAATCACATAGAGCTTTGTATTCTGTCTCAATTTTAAAAGTCACTAGGAAAGCAAACAGACATTCTAAAATCCATCTGTAATAACTTTAAGATAGAATATCTTAAAACATAATCATCTACAAGTTTTAGAAAGGCTTCCATAATTCTGGCAAAATTTTTACCTAAAAATGAAGCTGTGATGTCTTTTAAGATTCCAGATGTCACTGACTATCCATCCAACAATACAACATTAGGGAACTTGTGGTAAAGAGAAGATCTCTGTAAGGTATTTTGCCCACGCGTCACTTTCTGATTTTCTTTCTTCTAAAAGTTTTTATTGGTCAAAGATGATTATATATAAATGCTAGTGTACCAAATATCACCAATATGGTACTTCTAAAATGTATTACGGTCCCATACATTCCAGTTCTCTTACAACAGCTACAAAAAGATTTACAGCTGTTTATTCTGGATTTCTACCTTTTCTTTCATTTATTACTATATTGAAGGCTAGGATTTAACTGCTCTTGACCAAAGGCCACAGTAGCTTAAAGATTTTCCATTTTCATAAACTATTCTTGAATCAGCTGAAACAACTCACTTGGAAGATAAGTTTACCTACAAGTATGAATGATTTCATACCAAGAGTTTACAAAGTCTCATATCGAAAACTTCTGGCAGGAAGAATATCAGCATACATCATTTAAACTCCGTATCATTCACTACCTCTATGAATTTAAACAAGTGACTTGACTTACACTTTGGTAGAAACAGAAAAAATTCCAGATGCTAAATATTATACCACTATAAAAGTGAAATAAATCAGACTCAAGATCCTTTTGAGACAAGAATATGGTATTATAAAACATATTGATGTATTCAGGGATACAGAATGAGACATTATTCTCTGTATGTCAGTCATTCTTTTCCATCTTTCCTAACACCTTAGATACCAGAGTGTTAAAGTGTCTTCCTAGTCTAAGCAATCTATGTAAAAAGAGAGCAATTTAAACAGAGGCAAACAATGATAAATCAAGAAATTAAGTTCTTTGCTTAATGATAAATGAATGGTCAAGCTTGTAAAAACTGCAAAAAAAAAAACAAAAAAAAATCTGAACAACAGACTGTTACTTCAATTGTAGAAACAAAAATACAATCAGATTTAGAATGCAAGAAACATATAAATATATGGCATTCCCTTTAAAATTTTATTATTCACAAAAGGCATAGGTCAAATGAATAGAAACATTTTATAAAAATTAAAAACATTCAAAATGACTCCTTAAAAAGTTATAAAAGACATTTAAATGCTCAAAGTGTTCAACTAAGATTACAACTTCCAATGATAATATATTTGAGATAGTCATGTATACATTTAACGGAGCAGTCCCTTCCTTATCCAGCATTTCAGTTAACCATGGTCAATTGAGGTCCTGAAGCAAATGATCTTTCTTCTGGCATATTGCCAAAAGGTCAATAGTACCTAATGCTTCACCACAATGCCTACACCATTCACCTCACTTCATCTCATCACATGAGCATTTTATCATCTTACACCATCACAAGAAGAAGGGTTAGTACAATATTGAGAGATCATATTCACATAACTTTGATTTTAGTATACTATTATAATTATTCTATTATTAGCTATTGTTGGTAATCTCTTACTATGCCTAATTTATACATTAAACTTTATCATAAGTCTGTTTGCATACGAAAAACATAGTATTTACAGAGTTTGATACTATCCAGGGTTTTAGGCATCCACTGGGTGTCTTGAACGTATTTCCCTGCTAATTTTCTTTACGTGGGCACCAAGGGCAGCCCCTAACTACGTAAGAGAAATTAGCTTGAGTTCTGAAACAGCACATGCAGTTTATACAAGTGTTATAAAAATGTGACCCGGCAATCAGACATTTGCAAAATAAAAGCATTATGTATGCATCATGTACATACTTTACAATGTCAAAGTAAAAATGCTACAATAGCAGATTACATAAAGTATTACAACTGCTTTGATTTATACACCCAAGATCTGACTGCTGGACATTTAGGTTGTTTCTGAATTCTACTGGAATTTTCCCGTTATTTCTAAATGATTGGCTAAAAATAAAGTTATAAAAAGTAAAATATAGAAAAACTGATCAGACAAGTCCTTCAAAATGATGACAAAACTATCCCCATGGTACACTAGAAATTTCATGATTCAAAAAAACCCAACTATTCATGAACTTATTTACAACTAAATTATTCTTGACTAAACTGTTGCATCTATCAACTCTCAGCCAAATTACTTGCAGTTGATACTCCAGGGAAATGTATCAGTATCCAAAAAACATTGGGTGAATTTTAAGTTCTAGTTTCAGCTCCACCACTAACCAGTGACCCTACATAAGTCTCTTAACTAGTCTCAGATTTCAGATTTCTAGAATGAGGAGGCTGGACTAGATGACTGAGAATGAAGTCTCTTGCAGTTTTAAGAGGATATTACAGTTCTGTTGGTACCACGTATAGAGCCTTCTTGGAATAGTGTTGGATTGTCAATTTGGTGAGCCTTCCTTTATTATAGTTTGGTGAATAGTATAGTTACAAAATACATCTAGATAAAATTCACTGCTACAATTCATTTGTGTATACCTTCTAAAAACTATCCCTTTATTGTGAATATATGTTAGTGTTGTATAATGATGAGAAAATATTTTCACTGGAAAAAAGCTACATGATGTAATCAGATGAAATTCAAGAAAAATAATCTTTGAGATTTTTCTGGTTCCATATTATACCATAATAATTTATATATTTTTTTATTTCCTACTTACCATAGCAGCTTAGTGACATCAGAATATATATATTTTTTTTTTTTAAACAAGCAAACTTTGGATTTTACTGCCATATTTGTCTTAGAACTTTGTTATATTAAAATGAAACTTCTCATTCTTTCATTAAACATTTAAAGAAATATTTGTGATAAAACAAAAATCCAACTATAGGATTAAATTTTTTAAGTATTTCAGAAATGCCCAGTATGAAGTCCTTAATGACTTTAACATATAACTTGCCTCATGATTAAGTTTAACTCTTACAGTCTGTGCTGAGTTAACCCCAGCTGTTAAAGTGGTCTTGCACAGCTGCTCACCAAGAATTCAGTTGATGATTATTATAGTTATACCTTTAAGTCAACTATGACAAAAATGACTCAGTAATTACAGGTATTTCAGTCATGCAAAAGCCTCATGAGATGACAAAGTGATTTAAAGCAACTTAATTTTCCACAATCCTCAAAATAAAATTAGGTGTAAGAAAGAAGACAAAAACTAATATTGGTTTTTGAAGACACGTCATTTAAGTTACTTTTATGAATAAGTTTAAGCATTAAAGGTTCATTAACCCTTCAGTTAAACTAAATATTACTTATCAATTATTTATTTCTCCTACAAAAATTCTGAAGAGTGGGGCACCTGGGTGGTTCAGTCGGTTAAGCATCCAACTTTGGCTCAGGCCTTGATCTGGCAGTTCCTCAGTTCGAGCCCTGCTTCGGGGCTCTGTGCTGACAGCTCAGAGCCTGGAGCCTGATTCAGATTCTGTGCCTCCCTCTATCTCTCTGCCTGCCTCTCTCTCTCTCTCTCCCTCTCTCTCTCTCAAAAAAAAAAAAAAAAAAAAAAAAAACATTAAAAAAAAATTCTGAAGAGTGCTGTGGGTCAGGGAGTCATAAATAAGGGCATAATATTAATAAATCTTTTAATAGTAATGATGATAATAATGTCATGCAGGTGGTTTTTCAGTACAGCTTTGAAAATATTAAGCTCCAATGTAGTTAAGTTCACCAAATTGATGGTTTAACACATTATAGAAACTTATCCTATGAAAAATAAAGAGCTGAATCTATGGAAACGTAAGATACTTGACCGTGTTGACAATTTAAAAAGTAAAATCAGAGGGGGAAGACAACTATGTTTATTTTACTGTTAAGTTTGGCACAATTATAAATAAAAAACAATTACTTTGAGATGAACATAGTTCCACAATTTCACTTATATAATTCTCAGTAATATGCTATGAAAGCATGTGAGATTTACCAATATTCAGTGAATACTGACAAAGTACTCATTTATCAATATTCACTTTAACATCAAGTTTAAGTATAGAATTATTCATTAAGCATAGAATATACTTTAAGTATACAATTAAGCTACAGAAAAGACATATATAGGGTCTCATTCCTGCATGGGCTGACAGCTGATACCACTGGCCTTTTACATTGTCAAAATTACACACTAACATTAATTTTATAGCTGAAGTTTAAAATAAACTGTAGTCTAAGTTTTCATTCTTCCCAGGAAATAAAACACTAACTGGTTATTAAGAAAGATTAAAAGTAAAATTCCATCCCTGTAATTCTTGGTTATGCATAAAACAAAGATCACAGGATGGAAGCAGGAAGCCCAGGGATGCTAGGAGACTATCAGAGACCAATAGGAGATATAAAGGAAGTTTACGGCTACAGGGCTTAGAAAATATGATGCATTTTTTTCAGACTGATACAGTGATGTGGGAGAAGAATTAAACACTGACAGAGTTCTTAGTAGATCATGTTATATTTCACTTAAATATTACAAAAGACTGGGAAGTATCATTATCCTACATCTTATAGACAAGGAAATTGAAGCTCCAAAGGGCTTAAAAAATTGTTCGAGGCAACAGAGCTGCAAGGCAGTGGAGTTGAGATTTTTACCCTAGCATGTCTAATTCCTAAACTCATGTTCTGTATTAAAAACATATTCTATTCTGGGGTGCCTGCCTGGGTGGCTCAACTGGTTAAGCATCTGACTTTGGCTCAGGTCATGATCTCGAGGTTGGTGGGTGTGAACCCTATGTTGGGCTCTGTGCTGACAGCTCAGAGCCTGGAATCGGCTTTGGATTCTGTCTCTCTGCCCCTCCCCGACTTGCACTCTGTCTTTGTCAAAAATAAATACTAAAAAAAAAAATTCTTTTTAAAGCATATTCCATTCTATAGAATGTTAAGCCTAACTTACTTGTGTACTTTATAATTGGGCTGTTTGGAGTTTTACTTTTTACGATACAGGAAACCTTGGTTTGTGAGCATAACTCATTCTGGAAACATGCTTGTAATCCAAAGCACCCATATATCAAAGTGAATTTCAAGAACCATTGGCTCAGCTGTGATCATGTGATGCTTGGCGTCACATACTACTCATATTGCAAGACATCACTCATTTATCAAGTTAAAATTTATTAGAAAGGTTTGTTCATCTTGTGGAACACTCACAGAACAAGTTACTTGCAATCCAAGGTTTTACTGCATGTTTCAGGTATGTAAGTTTGCCAGATAACGGAGCTCTAGATAACTGAAATAAAGTATTGTGTAAGACACATATATTATATATGGAATCTGCTTTAATGAGCCTGAATTTTATGAAGTCCAAATGAAAAGAAAAAAAGAAACAGTTATAAAAGCAAAGATATTATGATCCCCCTATAGCAGACTGTATTTTTCAAAGATGGTCATTGCAATATCCCCCATCTTACATGCTCTTCTTACAATGTACTCTGACACGCATTCCACTGACAAGTGAAGTTTATTTAAAACAAAAGAAAATGTGTAAGTTACATTATGTGACTTTCTAGTATAAGTCTTAAGAGATTCAGCTTCCACCTTACTTACTGAGATACTCACATGGTAGCCCTGTTTTAAGTAGCCTAATTGCCCTGAGGCCACCATGCTGTGAAGAAACTTAAAATAGCCCAGGTAAAAAGACCACACATGTAGAAGTCCTGAGACTATATGAAGACAAAAAGATTCCTTTTTATTTTTTAATTTTTTAAACGTCTATTTATTTATTTGACAGAGAGACAGAGAGACAGAGCAGGAGCAGGGGAGGGGCAGAGAAAGAGGGAGACACAGAATCCGAAGCAGGCTCCAGGCTCTAAGCTGTCAGCATAGAGCCTGACTCGAACTCACGAGCCATGAGATCATGACCTGAGCCAAAGTTGGATGCTTAACTGGCTAAGCCACCCAAGTGTCCCAAGAAAAAGATTCTTGGCCAGCCCCCAGCTGTTCTAAACTCTTATTTCCCCTGTAGACACCATCTGAATGAAACCCTGAATTAGCAATGCCCAAGTGAGCCCCTCCCAAATTCATAACCTAAAAGAACAATAAAAAATAGTAAATGAGTTGTTGTTTGTTATAATCTATAAAGCTTTGTAATGACTGGTTAAGTGACAACAGATAACTGAAACATCTTACAATAATACAAGGAGCACCATGAACACTGGTTTACTGTTGTAATATGATAAATATTATCGTAGTAGAGTGTTAACTTCAAAACTAAATGAGAATGGAAAGGATAACAGGGGATCCAGGATGAAAATTTGGGTATTTGGAGGGTGGCAAAAGTTTTGGTGACAAATTCTCACCTTGATGATACCCAATTCGAAATGAGGTGTTAAGCAAGTCTCTGGCTATTTTAATAATAAACTTGACAAACTGTTACACATTGCCCTGGTATGAATGTATATCCAAAAGAATTTGATATGTGACAAATAAAGGAAAACTCAACTTATTTTTGGATTTCCTAAAATCATGCTTGTCTTTATTCAAACCAAACTCAAATGACTAGAGGAGCAGGCAGCAAAATGAAGGAAACAGGTCAGGTTTAAGACCTGGAAAGCCCATTTAAAATTGCAAATGATAGTTGTTATGTATACACATGAGCTTAGTAAAGCCAGATACTACACATCTGCAAAATAAAAAAATCAATATTTTTATGTGAACTCTCCAGATTTTCAATTATTGGCAACAAATTTGAGTGTGTTAAAAAAATACTATATAAGCAATTTGCAATCTCTGCTCTGTTCTGGAGTGAAAAAACACAAAAACTAAATATAAGATTATTGATAGCTAAATGATATACAAGAATTCTCTTAAAATTTTAATCTCTTCTATGAACCAGTTAACAGAGTGAATGAGTATTACAAAATAAACCTGAAAACTGAAACTGAAAGTGATAAACATTATGGATGCACTTCAGCATATTTAAAGTTTTCACTCATTAGACCCTAAGACAGATGGCAGCATATTGGCAAAGTACAAACAATTCATTCTTGAAAACGAAATTTATAATGTAGACATATAAAACCAACATCTGGAACTAAGCAAATGAATAACTTATTTTACAAATTCACAAGTGCTTTCTTCATACTTCATTCCTTATTTGCATCTGATCTCAATAACCAGAAATTTCCACTTAAGACCAACCAAAAACAGAAAATTAAAGCATTTTCACTTTGAAAGTCAAGCTGCTTCTAAAAGCAATTGTGATTTCTAGAGCAGAGAAGCTACTTTCAATAACAGCATCGGTAAAGACCAAATGAACAGCAGGACATGGTACATTTGAACAAAGTAAATCCTTTGCTTAAAAAAAACAAACAACCAAACAATAATAATCTTATACACTATTTTTAGCCCTGGTGATCTATAAAAACAATCATCATTCTTCTATTTACTTTTTATATAATTGGAAGTTAAAGTTTACATGCAAGATGCTACCAAGGATTCTTACTACTAGGAGGAATCAAGTTAGCATTCTGTATCAGATGCAGCTAGTAGCTATACCAACATTTTACAAAATGTGCTCTCTAGAATGCATCCGAAATAGAAATAATTTCAACCTGACTGAAAACTATTCTTCCATTCATAATGACTGCTATCATTCGTTTATAATCATCTCTTAACTGCGAGAAATTTAGGTATTTCTGTAGTATTAAGCAGTAATTAATTATAGGATTTCTATAGAAGTACCAAAGAGAATCTTCTTTTGCATTTATTCTAGTTCCAGCTATTCAGTTCAAGAACACCCACATATCATTATAGAATAGAACTAGCATTTCCACCTCTTCTGAACATTTTCACATGAGGACCCAAAGCCCCAATACCACCAAAATTTACTTTCAGGTTCTCTTTCAAATTCCTTCTAGGGTTAACATTAACAACCAATTAGAAGGAGAAAAAAAAATCTGTTAGAGAGCAAAAGTGCTTCATGGTTAGCAGGGGCAAAATTTATAAATATCAAACAGCTGGACTCAATGCTAAAAGTCACAATAATTTAGGCAAAAATCAGTGGAATAGTTTCAATGTATCTAAGAGATAAGTATCTTTGGAAATAAAAATACTCTGCATAGCATGTTATCTAGCCTGAAGTAGTTAGTCAGTTTTAGTATGATCGTGTAACCTGACAATAATAAATCTTATGAAATATAATACCTAATACTCATTAAGGACTTACTATCTACCAGCCACTGTTCTAAGTACTTTATGTATACTGTCTCATTGAATCCTCTCAACACTGTATTACTGATGATGCTACTATCATCCTTAAGATAACTCTACAAGAGAAGTTAACAGTTTGCCCAAGGTCAAATTGCCACGAAGTTACAGAGCTAATAATTGAAAACTTCACAGTGTGACTACAGAGATCACAGTCTCTGCTTACTGCTATTCATAAGCATTTGTATTTGTTATAGATATGTTATTGAGGGCACAGTCTATTGAATCACTCATGAAGCCCCATGTGAGAAATTCCTTTTATATATTAGGAAAAGGGGTTACATGTGTGTGTGTGTGTGTGTGCGCGTGAGAGAGAGAGAGAGAGAGAGAGAGAGAGAGAGAGAGAGAGAGAGAGAGACTGACTTGTTTTCTCTTTCTTAGAGAGGACCAGCATATCCTCCTCTTCATTTTAATCACAACGAAACAGAGAGACAAGGTTATCGGCCAGTATTTTGCCAACTTTAATCTGTATTAGAATCATGGGAGTTTATTAAAAATGCACATCCCAACCCAAGCGATTTGGTTAAGTAGTTCTGAAATGTAACCCAGCAACTTGCATCGTTAGTAAGCACTCCAGATGTTTCTGACACATCTAGTATAGGGTCACACCTTGAAGAATACTGGTACAGGCCCTTATGAGTGGCCAACCTTACTCCATTTCATCATAATTCTTTCCTCATCTTTTCTCCTGGCTTGGTCTTCATAATCTACTCCAGTATTTTACCTGGTACTAATTTTCATGTACATTTGATCATTTTATTCTATGTGTTTCTCCTACACATAGGCCATCTCAAATTACCTGTGGAAATTAGGATACACATTTCTTTGAAATGAGGCCAATTTATTTGGCAGTTTAACACCTAAAACTAGTACATTAAATTCATAAAGAAAAAAGTCCTCAAGTCACTGGTTAAGGCACTTAATGGGCTATGTAAATGCTGTACTTTTACTCCAAACAACCTCATGCTCTTAATGGATCTACACTGATGCAAATTATTTTAATGATGCAATGAGTGATGAACAGCACACTCTTTTCCCTCGTATCATGTCTAGTGAAAAATTGGTGGTCCATAGGTCAAACCAGCCTAAGAAATGCTTTTGAAAAACTTGGACCTGGTGAAAAACACCAACTTATAAAAAACTTAACAATTCCAGAATTCCAGTGACTTTTCAAAAATTGAAAAATAAGGCAATATTAGGATTGCAATTTTCACATTAACCCCCTTCAGAAATGCTCTGGCTCTCTGGGTCTTATGTTTAGTCAATTAAATTAACTTAAATTACTTTTCTGACCCTGATGATATCTTGAGTTTGTGTCTCCTATAAACTGTGATATAGGGAAGTGAGCTTAAGAAAGTTCTCTGGTTGAAAATCATTTCAGTATGATCGAGGAATCACTGATGGAAACTACTTACAATACAGGTGAATGAGATTCTAGAAATGTTTCTACTACTCATACTAACCTGATTTTCCCAAACCTTCTGCCTTTTGAAGGAATCAAAGTGATCTTTTACCTTTGTAAAACACCACACACATTCAATTCTGCACTTGCCCCTCTTGCATTAACCTTTTAGAAACGAAATGCCCTTACAGTGGATGCAGGTATTTAGCATAGTAATGTTAAATGTCACACATTTCTCCCTCCCATTCCCACAAAAGTTAATATAAAATTGTGGCACATCTTAGAAGAAAAATAGCAGTTCTTTCGGTGCAGTCATATTGCTAACCTGAACTCAATTTTAACTAATAAGGCAATGTTTTCTCCAGATACATGCTGAAAAGATAATAAATACTTTAATGTCTTCATCAATAGCATCTAATATCTCTCCTCAAGGAAGAAGCCATTCAAGTGTCTCTCACCATAACCAGATACTGATCTCTTCTTTTTACTTGTTTTATACTCTGGACCACAGAACATTCACCAAGTAGATTATACTATGAATAGCTAATTTCATCACCTGAACAAAAAGATCAGAATTCAAGCTCAGTGTTTAACCACTTAAGCTCATGTCTGTCAAAAAGACAGCAATAAACGTTTTGAGAAAACTAGACAAAAAACACCACAAACACAAAGAAAATATAACTTTACCAGTTAAAGAATACATTTACAAAGCAATGATTTTAAATTGAATAGAAGGTCATCAGTATTCAACAGGACTATCTCCTCAGGAAAAGTCAGAACTCAAGACTACAATTTATCACTTCATTATAGTACTAATTTGAGATAACGATTTAAGATATTAAAATTAACATATCTAAGGGAGAGAAACTCAAAAGATAAGGTTAAGTCTTTGAATGTATTATTGCCCCTTCTGTCACATGAATCCTCTTACATGCTCCCTTCTACCTGTAAACAATGTGTTTCATTGAGTTCTACCAAATCTTTCTTTACAAAAAGTAAAAATAGTAGCTAAAGAGAAAATGTCCTTATTTTCTCCTCTGAAAACATAATATAAAAATTAAAATGACAACTGATAAGCACAATAAATAATAACTTGTCATTATTTCTTTAAAGTATATTTAGGGGAAGAAATAAAAATTTAACCAAGGCTCTACTTGAGATGTTGAACTTCTTTATAAGGTATCAAAGATCAATATGTCAATTATACTTCAATTAAAAAAAAAGAGAGACGAAAAAGATCAGTTGTAGTCTATAGGTTAAATGTAACTCAAAGCCAGTTTCTGGAGCCTGTACAATGTTTATGGGTTTTTTAAACTGAATATTCACACGTTTTTGGGAAGACACACATGCACAGTAGCGTGCACGTGGGTCCTGACACATACACACACCCAGCAGTTCCTAAGAGCCTGAGTAATCTTACTGGCTCAATCATGACTTTCTCCACACTCATTCATCAGATATATTTGGACCTTGTGGATTACAGTTTTCATTTTCTCACCCCAAGCAACCAAAAGAAAATGAGGAAGAACAATCATCTGTTCAAATATTCTTTTTTAGTTCAGGATGCTGAGGTGATTACACCATGCAAAATTACCTCAATGCTCACACAAGAGGAAATTTGGAGTAAATCGCTTGGAGGGATCATTCTTTCCTCACATGTATGTTGAGGAAGCCCAGAGCAGTTAACAATGACAAGACTTTTGGGTTTTATTGCATTTATGTGCAGCTACTTGAGAAATTTCTTAAAAACATTCTTATATTCTCAAAGCAAAGTTTATGCACATATGTACACTTATCCCAACGTTTACTTTCTTCACTTTTTGTTGTTATTGCTGTTTAAAAACAGCCAGATAAAGATATACAGTGCCTGGTTAAAAATAAAAAAGGACAATTCTAGGTATCTCACATATCAATGCACATAACCACTCTAAATATTATTTTCAAATTCTGAGCAAGAAACAGTGTACTAGGACACAAAGTAGAAGAGAGACAAGCAATTACTAAATATATTTAAATACGTTAAAAGCAGCTCAATCAATAACAATAAGGTACTATATGGCCCTCTAGTGTTCAATGAAGAAACAGATGAATTCTTAATTCTTATATGATATTTCATAGTAAACTTTCCCTGATTTACTAAATATGTTTAAATATACTCATGTATGACTTCCACAAAAACCTAAGTTGTACCTCTTGTGGCTTTAGTTGCCTGTGCCTTCTTTGAAACTACTATCCACATTTAGAGTGTTCACTAAAAGAATTCTGAAATGCTTTTAAACATTTTCCCATTAAAAAATCCCAATGCTAAATAGAAAAAACAAACAAACAAACAGCATTTCTCAGTTAAAACTAAACAGCACTGAATTTAAGGCCATTTTCAAAGAAGAAACAAAAATAATAGTATCATGACTACAAATTAGGTATTTAAAACACAGCTAATTTATATTCTCTAACCATACTTTTTCTCTGTGTTCTACTTCTATAATTCATCCAACCTGGCTTTTCTCTTTATCATAATTTATAGATACGAGATTCAATATAGCAAACAAAGCAAGGAAATACATGAAAACTGTTCCCCAGAAGAGAGGTCAAAGAAGGATTGAGATTCTAGGATAAGAGTCAAACTAAAAAGAAGACTTATAAGCAGAAAAGAATCTTGTTAATAAGATTCTTAAGATTGTAATCACTGATAAAAGGCTTAGTAATCAATAACTACTGTCTAAATTAAAGTTGGTGAAACACTAATTTCAAAATGGACCCAAGTTTATTATAGATTTGTAAATATTTTTAAAATTTATGTTGCCTTATTTTTTTAAATATTGTTTTTACATACTGAAGTTTTGGGGAGGAAAAGATGGGGAGGGGGTGACTGGTATATGAACAAAATCTAAATTAAACTCTCTGCTATCTCATTCACTTCATGTAACATTAAGCAAATAATATTT
The DNA here is from genome assembly GCF_018350195.1 of Panthera tigris. Classification (NCBI taxonomy): domain Eukaryota; kingdom Metazoa; phylum Chordata; class Mammalia; order Carnivora; family Felidae; genus Panthera; species Panthera tigris. Next base: position 74,728,013 of record NC_056663.1, on the reverse strand, counting down.
CCAAGTTAAAACTTTAGAAACTATGGGAAGATATTGTGAAGTTCCTGTACTTGGCACCAAGATCAGTCCTCTAAATGTCAAGGGAAGGTAAGTTGCCTATGCCATGGAAACTCTGTAAACAATCTTTTAAAGTACCCATTAGCTATTGGCAAACCATTAAGAAACAAATTGTAAACAAAGAAAATTTAAATAAATTTGCCCAATATAAACCCACACAGACATCTGGAATATATTCAAAGAGTCACCTAGAAAGGCTCTATACTTATTTCCAAAACTTCCGCCACTATTCAAAGTTATGATTCCTTATTTTCATTTCTTTATAGCCTCCCACAACACTAATTCCTACCTAGCCTTTAAGGTCTCAACCTAGCTTTCATTTCCTCACTGAAAATATCACTGATTTAATTATTTGGATGTGGATACATATGCATTGAGAACTACAGAACTGGGAGGAACATAGAAAATGCTAGAAGACAGAATCTTGATAAAATAATCTTGGTGATGAAATAATCCTTCATTAAGAAGGAGTGAAATGGAAACTGAGTGAGAATGGAGGCACAATGGAAAATTACAAATTAGAAAATCTAAAAGGGACAAATTTAAAGTTTTATCCTCAGGTTCAAAAACCTGTAAATGTTTACATTAAGTGGAACAGGATTAAATTGGACAGTGTTTGTCAAAATACATAAAGATTTTGTTTTCTGAAAGTTCAAGTTTTTTAAGCATTTTCTGTATGCAGAGTACAAGGTCCTTTAAGACACAGAGAATCTCAGAGAATCAGGTCTGTCAACAATCTAAATACACATAAATTTTAGGAAAAAAGTGACTATAATTACCACAATATAAGTTAAAAACAAAGAGCTAATGGAGATCCAGAATTTTGCTCAGATTTCTATGAAATATTCCTAAAGAAGGTGAGCTCTGAATGGATCTTGATGAGGACAGAAGACATTTAAAAGATGAGGAAAAAGCTTAAGCAAAGATATCAAAGTAACCCAAATTCCTCTATGCTCAGAAATATCAAATAAACCTCCACTTCTCAGGTAGAGAGTAGGGTAGAAACAAGATGAAGGAAATAAAAAGGTTTTTGAATTTTGTATATATTACACATATAATAATTACCTTTAAAAGAATAAAAGATACAAAGGCTCTTACCAAACTAGGAATTGAGGAAAAATTCACCAACCTGATAAACATCTGAAAAACCTGACAACTAATACCACACTTAATGGTAAGAAACTTTCCCACTAAGATCAGGAATGAGACAAGGATTTTCTTTCTCACTACTACTTCTCTGTCTCTTTTTTTTAAATCAAATTTTTTTTAAGTTTATTAATTTATCTTGAGAGAAAGAGAGTGAGAGAGAGCATGTGTGTGCGTGCGAGCAGGGAAGGGGCAGAGAGAGAGGGAGAGAGAGAATCCCAAGCAGGCTCCCTGCTGTCAGTGCAGAGCCTGAAGTGGGACTCAAACCCATGAACTGTGAGATCATGACGTGAGCTAAAACCAAGAATCAGATGCTTAACTGACTGAGCCTCCCAGGCACCCCACTCTCTACTACTTTTCAACATCATACTAGAAGTCCTAGTTAATTAAGCAGTTAAGACAAGAAAAGGAAATAAAGGATTTGCAGATTAGGAAGGAAGAATAAAATTGCCTTTATTCATAAATGAGAGTATCACCTATGTCAAAAATCAGAAAGAATCAAGAAAGAAACTCTTGGAACTAATAAGCAATTACAGCAAGAATGCAGGATACAAAGTAAATACACAGAAGCCCATCATTTTCCTGTAACAGCAATGAACAGGCAAATCTGAAATTAAAAACACATTACCTTTTACATTAGCACCCCCCAAAATAAATACTTAAGTATATCTAATAAAATATGTATAAGATCTGATGAGGGAAACTACAAAATTCTAATAAAAGATATTAAGAGTTAACTACGTAAAGAGACAGTCCATGTTCTTGGATAGGAAGAGTAAATATTGTCAAGTTGCCAGTTCCTCCCAACTTGATCTACAGATTCAATGCAATCCCAGTCAAAATCCCAGCAAGTTATTTTATTGATATTAACAAGCAGATTCGAAAGTTTATGTGGAGAGGCAAAAGACCGAGAAGGGCTGAGGAGAACAAAGAAGATTGATACTACCCAACTTCAAGACTTACTATAAAGCTACAATAATCAAGACAGTGTTGTATTGGTAAGAGGACAAATCAAAAAGGAAAATGTCATTTCCTTTCCAAACTTGCTTTCTTGATAATGCACAAGTATTGTTCCACTGTAAGTAGATCTTGAAACTTGCAATAATGAGCTTATCTGCACTTACGTTCACCTCTTATCGTGTTGAAAGGAATCCCTCACTGATCACAAGGGCAAAGATGCATATCTTGACTGGAAAAAAAGAAACCCTAAAAGTAAATGAATAAGAAAAAATAAACGAAGAGCAACACTGGATATATCCCTGCCTTGTTTGTGGTCATGTCACCTAACGTAGAAATAAAGAGGACAATAAAAATGATCATCTCCTATGTCTGTACGGCTTTTTCAAATTTGCAAAGCAGGGGCACCTGGGTGACTCAGTCGGTTAAGCATCCCAATCATGACTTCGGCTCAGGTCATGACCTCATGGTTTGTGAGTTTAAGCCCCACATCAGGCTCCACACTGTTCCTTCTCTCTCTGTCTCTGTCTCTCTCTCTCTGCCCTTCCCCTGCTGGCGCACTCTCTCTCAAAATAAATAAATAAACTTTAAAAATGTTAAAATAAATAAATAAATAAAATTTGCAAAGCATTTCACATTTATTGTCTCATTTAAACTCCATACAACACTTTTGCAGTAAGGGCAGCTACCCTATTCCTGTTTAATGGTGAAGAAACTGAGGCTCAAGGAGGTTGGTGGATGAGCCCGAGGACTATGCCTAGTAAATGAGAGAGAGCAGACAGACAGCTCTTCTTACCTCCTATTCTTTCCAGCACAGAAGTCTGCCTAACGTTACCGGCCCAAACTATACACTCGAGGGTTGGGATTCAACAGAGAGGAGCTATCCAGTGATGACTCCCACAGGTTACCCAGAAAAAATCTTGTGGATACAAGAAACAAACAAACAAAAAGGAACAAAATAGCCCAGAAACAGACTTACATAAATATATTCAACTAATCTTTGACAAAGAAGCAAAGATAATACAATGGGGCGAAGACTGTTCAACAACTGGTGCCGTAACAACTGGCCATGCACATGCACATATCAACTGAAAATGGATCATAGACCTAAATACACAACACATACTAGAAAACTCCTAAACGATAACATAGAAGAAAATGTAGATGGCCCTGGGGGGGTATGATGATGACTTTTAGATACAACACCAGATGCACAGTCTATGAAAGAAATCATTGATTACCTGGACTTCCTTAAAATTAAAAACTTCTGCTCTGTGAAAGACAATGACTAGAGAATGAGAACACAAGCCACTGACTGGGACAAAAATTTGCAAGAGACAATATGACAGAGGCCTGCTGAACAAAATATATGAAGAACTCTTAAAACTCAACAATAAGAAAATGAACAACTCAATTAAAAAATGGGCAAAAAAAGATCTAAAAAGACACCTCAAAGAAGATGGCAAATAAACATATGAAAAGATGTTGAACATCATGTCTTTACAAAATTTCAAATTAAAACTACAATAGGATATCACGACACACCTATTAGAATGGCCACAATCCAAAAGACTGACAACAAAAGCTGGCAATAGCAACTCTCATTCATTGCTGGTGGAAGAGCAAAATGGTACAGCCACTCTGAAAGACAGTTTGGCAGTTTCTCACAAAATTAAACATACTCTTACCATATGATCTATCAACCATGCTTGTTGGTATTTATCCAAAGGAGTTGAAAACTTATGTCTACATAAAAACCTGCACATAAATGTTGCTAAAAGCAGGAATACAAAACGGCATATACACTGATCACTGTTTATGCAAAATACGTATCCATGTAGTCAAGGACTTTTAAGTAATATGTAACTTTATTCACTATTTACTGACAAGTTATTAGGTAATGGGGCATCTTATACCTGACAAATATTATTAGGCAAGATAAATAAGTCAAAGGGCTTGAATAACAGGGAGGCAGCAAAACAATTTTAATACAATGTGATATGAGTCATACTAAATATACCATGGGAGCAGAGATTAAGTTGGGGTAACTTTTGGTGGCATGAAAACAAATGTTAGGGTGGTAGCCTTATGGGTTAGTCAACAGTCCACCTCCTCCTAAAATTACAGTTTCACTGAATTTTCAAATTTTAACAAATTGCAATCTGGACCCAGAATGATACCTGGGTTCAAATCCTAGCTCCACTACTACTAATCAGCTGACTGGCCAATGATGAATTACTTTACCTCTTCTTTCTCATCTCTGATATGGGGATAAAAATTAGAACTTACGTAACAGGATGAGATTCTATAAGGAAAGAATGTACCACAATGTCCTAACACAGAGTAAGTGGTGTTCAATAAATGGTTTATTATCACTATTAATATCATTATCAATGCTATTTCACTATATTGATGAGGTTCAGAACAGGAACAGTAATAGTCAGGCTCTACTACATGTCAGCAGCACCACGTTGACTATGGGACATAACACTTCAAGAGTAACCTGTCCAGAGAAGAGCAACAAGGAGGGTGACCTTGGAAAACTCACTGAAGGGATTCAATCTGGAGAAAAGATTATGGATAAATATGACAGCCAGTCTTCTAGAAGAAGGGCCGTCACTGCTCTAGATGGAAGAACAAGGACCAAAGAAGAGTAACAGATGTCATCATGTAGAACTGTCTAAAAATATATTACTTCACACTGTAGTTTTTCTTTGTGATGACTTCATTTTGAAGCCCAAGTCTATTGCTAAAGCCAAAGGCACAAGTTTGGACTTGGCAACCTCAAAGGTCCCCTCTCATTCAGACATTATCTCAGGAGGCTTAAAATTAGGAGGAAAAACCTAAGCAGTTTAAATACATTACTTAGTTTGAAGAAACGGGGTTGGGAATAGCAGAGGGGAGGGAAAGCACTGGTGACTTCCCGGTAGAGCACTTTAGAAATATGTTTTAAAAGACTCAGAAATTGCCTATAGAAAGATTTTTAAATGATATTCACATTTCATGGACAGCCAAAACTGCTGTCAAGGCTATTCTAAGTAACTCTCTAAAGAAACTACGTATTAAATAAATGTCCTGGGGCACCTGGGTGGCTCAGTCAGTTGAGCGTCTGACTGCAGCTCAGGTCATAATCTCACAGTCCGGGAGTTTGAGCCCCACACAGACTGGCTGCTGTCAGGACAGAGCCCGCTTCAGATCCTCTGTCCCCCTCTCTGTCTCTACCCCTCCCTCACTCATGCTCTCTCTCAAAAATAAACATTTTGAATAAATAAACAAATAAATGTCTTGAAAATTAAAAAAAGGCACTATTATACTAACTGTTACTCTTGTAATAATGTGGGAAGTTGACCTTAGAAAATTGCCAGGGTGGTACCTGAGTTCCAGAGATACGAAGAATTGGTTACACAAAGAACTCTTAGAGTTCATTGCTTTCCAGTATATTCAGTTGCATTTTTATGAAGAGATCATTATATAATGCCCTTCTGTATGAGGGGTCCTTTCTGTTCAATCTTCTATTGGAGCATTATTATGGAAGTTATTCAAAGGACTAAGTAAAATATGAACTAGTTTCCAGGAGATACAGTTTATTTCTTAATAAATCATAGTAATATATGCTTGTTGTAGCAAGCTTGGGAAATTCTGAAAAGTATATAATATATAATAGAAATAACCATATTCAGAGGGAATTCCTAACATGTGGTTTCTTCCTGATCTTTTCCCATGCATATACAGGTTTAATGTATGTTTCTTTCATAAGTAGGATCATAATGTATACACAGTTTTGAGTTCTGTATTTTCAGCAAACATTATATTTTTAAGTATTTTCCTGTTGTTAAATTTTCTTCAAAGAGATGATTGCTAATGGTTATAGAAGTTGCCTTCAATTAATTTCTGCATCTTAGCAATATGGTTCTTAAATTGGAATTTCAACTTCTCAGGAGAGTCTTACCCTAGAATGGCTAATTGTATTGTAACATTCTTCAATGTAACTATCTTTATATTGCATATTTGAGTTTTAATCAAAATTTAAATGCCATGCTTATTTATAATTTATAGTCTAGCCTGAGTACATCTTAAGAGGTGAAATGAGAATTGTTCACATTACAATTTGCGAATTGTAACTCTCAACCTAAATTAGCACTAGAGACAAATACATCAAATTTCTACTGTTCAAAAAAAAAAAAAAAAAAAAAAAAGTAGGAACTGTCAACTCAAGACAAAACTTACCCAAAAGTCATAAGGCAATACCAAATGAACTGTGTAATGTAAAGAATCAAAAAGTAGTTCAATGACTTTTCTAATTCTAAGAAGATATAAAAATAGAGATGGAATCAGACCTGGGTTTGAAGGATCTGGCCAGCTAGAGAGAAACAGGGATCATTAAAAGCAAGTGGATCCATGGAAATGAAATCAGGTAGAAAGACACTACAGTATGATTGTGAAAGACTTCAAATGTCCAATTATGGATTTGACTTCATTAGTGGGAAATCAGTCACCAGATATTTATATTGAGGTTACTAATCCATACAGAGATAAAAATCCGTTTTTTTAAAAATTCATCCAATCATTCATACTGCTAGCTCATTGTCAAGCACATCACACTGTAGCCTAAGCAAAGAAACAGAAACATAAGCAAAGATGCTGCTAACATTTTTAAACACAGACTGTCCAATTTGGATCTTACAAGCACCTGGGGGTAAGTAAAAGGAAGACCAAGTATTCAAGTCTGTTAAACTCTTCAGTGGGCCTATAGGTTTAGAAGATAAGAAAAAGTCAAACCATTTTTCCACCAAAGGACCAGAAGAAAATCAGGATACTAACAGAGACCAGAAAATCTGAGGAGGAAAATTAAAAATTGGTATGAAGAAATAGTAATTTTAGCATTCAGTGGATCACTCAGATGACAATGCCCAAGAGACAACTGGAAATGCAGGACTGAGGCTTGGGTGAATGAGGAGCGCTCAAGACATAATTTTGGAGTTATCCAGCAAAGTGAAAACAGAACCCATGATGATATACACTCCTTTATCCTCTTCATACCATCTTCCCCATCACCAACAAAAATGTTGGCTTTTTGTCTCTGGTCTCTCTCAAAAAATAAATAAACCTTAAAAATAAATAAACATGTTTTAAAAGAATGAAGTTTAGAGAAACCTGACAAATTCTAATTAAAGGAAATTGCATATACCTATCAACTGGGAAGATCTGTGAATAGCATTGCCTTGGAAATTTATGTCACATTTTTATCAGAGATGCGCTCAGCTTATTACAGTTTGTTCCCAATCCACAACTATACTCTTTCAAGTATTTATCTATTTATTTATATTTTTTTCCACTAGAGGGTGATATGATGACTGAACTCTAAAGGTCATTAAAAAAAAACACAAGACTTATTTCCTTTGTGGGGAATGAAGTGTATTTGTGAGATTAAGGGTGAGGGATAGGAGACAGATAAACAGAAATAAGGTCACAAGCCTTCATTTGTCAACTGACACCTGAGTGTCCCAGGCACTACAGTACTTACTTGCTTTATATAAATATATTTTTTACTTAATCCTTATAAAAACCCTGAGAAGTAGGTATTATAGTCTTATTTTACAGATAAAGAAACAGTCCATGAGATCATTGTCATATAATAGGTGGCAAAATCAGAATTCAAGTTCAAATCTGAAAAGTTACTTTCACTCTACCATTTTAAGGGAAAACCCATCTTCTCCAGGGTGTCCCCTTCCCTCCACTTCCACTATCCTCTCCACATGTTTATTTTTTAAAGTTTGTATTTAAATTCCAGTTAGTTAACATACAGTGTAATATTTTCAGGTGTACAATTTAATGGTTCAACACTTCAATACAACACCCAGTGCTCATCACAAGTGCATTCCTTAATCCCCATCACCTATTTTCCCCATCCCCCCACCCACCTCCCCTCTGGTAACCACCAGTTTTTTCTCTGTCGTTAAGAGTCTGTTTCTTGGTTTGCCTCTCTTTTTTGCCTTTGCTTGTTTGTTTTATTTCTTAAATTCCACATATGAGTGAATCCACGTGGTTTTTTTTCTAAAGTTTTAAAAAAAATTCTTTAACGTTTTTTGAGAGAGACAGGAGACAGGGAGAATGCATGCACAAGTGAGGAAGGAGCAGAGAGAGGGAGAGAGAGAATCCCAAGAAGGCTCTGCAATGTCAGCGCACAGCCCGATGCAGGGCCCGAACCCACAAACCATGACATCATGACCTGAGCCGAAATCAAGAGTTGGACACTTAGCTGCCTGAGCCACCCAGGAGCCCCAAATCCATGTGTTTAAAATTGGGTTAAACTGGGCAAAGTGAATATTTCTATGGTATCCTCCTTCACAAAGGTGGGAAGCAAGGCTCTATTCACTGGGCTATGTTTACTAGTGGATGTTATTCAAGATGAGTGCCTTACATAGCTCTTGTTGCTCTCTGGATGTATTTACACCTAACAGAATTTGAATTTAAGTTCTTTGTCTTAACAAGAACAAGACAAGGAAGGCTAGGGACTTCCTGAAGCAGACATCACTCTCTAGAACTCTACATTCAACAGAATAGAATTTACAGCCTGTTAGATTTCAGATGTTAGTCACATTGTCCTACAAAGTTTCTCAGGAGCTCTTGTTCAAAAGAGTGGTTGGAGAATGGAAGACTAGAAACAAAACTGTCATTCTGATCCCCTAATTGGCTAGTGATCATTGTGCCCAATTTCTCTACTGTTTAGAATCTAGAAACAAGAAAAAGCCTCAGACTTTTGTCAATTTTAATAGATATTTATTTCTTATTTGAGGCAAAAAGGATAAAAAAGCTGTTTAGTTACTAGGAGAAATCTAACAGTCAGGATGGGAAAAAATAGACTAATTTGAGGTTAAGGAACAAAATTATGTGACAACAGATGGAAGACAACAAGACAGGCATGGAAGAAGCAGAAACTGGTGCTCAAGCATGGTTTTGTTCATGAAAACATCAGGAGAATACAAAAGACTTGGTCTAATGGTAACCTCATTTGCTTTTCATTTTAGTGGAAAATGAGTTGCTACTCTGCATTAAACATGTAAAAAGAGTTTTATGTATGGGCTGGGCATCTCTCTAGAAAACAAGATCCTCCCGCCCCCCGCCCCCACACACACACAAGCAGGGGAGGGGCAAAGGAAGGAAAAAGAGAATCTGAAGTAGGCTCCACGCCCAGCACAAGCTCAATGAGGCCTCAATCTCACAACCATAAGATAATGACCTGAGTGAAAACCAAGTGTCAGACACTTAACAGATTGAGCCACCCTGGCACGCCAAGATTTTTTTTTTTTTTAATATAAGGCTGTACGGAGGGAGTTAAAACTGAAAAGTTGAGCATTCCTATCTGAGGAAGCAAGTTGACTTTAGAATTTATAGGCAGACTAGTCAAATTTACAGAAATAGCACAGAACTCTTGCTTAAAAACATGTTTGGTGTACTCTGGAAAAGTGATACCTGTTTTCCAATCTCAAATTTCACTGTCATTTCTTCTTGTTACAATTTTAGCCTTGAACCTTTATATCTTCAATAATTTTTGTTAAATACCACACGGAAAACCACTTAACTGAGCCCTAATGATTTCAAATGCGACATTGTATTAGAAAGTTATCCCACTCCAGAGTCTAGAACCTGAATAGACTTGTAGTTCTGCTGAAAATCTTGTGTAGCAATATTTTCCAAATTCTACCATAAGGGGCAGCATACCACATGGAAAGAAAGGTGTGGGGTTTTTTTGTTTGTTTGTTTGTTTTGTTTTGTTTTGTTAAATTAGGCAGATCTGGATTAAAATCTCTGGTCACTTACAGTGTCATTTTTGGTCTCTCTGTAACTTCTACTTACTTATCTATCACAGGAACTTGCAAACAGTATACGGGCTTAATAAATACCAATTCTTGACTGCCCTTACACTTGACTTTTAACATTAAGATGGTCTGAAATTTCTAATGTACATTATTACGTAGGTTCCCATATGAACAAATCTTTGGTGACTGGGGGAAAAAAAGACTGCCCTAAGAGTTTTGATAGTTTCAGTATGTTTTCAAAGAAAAGACCAAGGCAAGGAAAGACCAAAAGTGGATTTTCTCATTAATATATTTGCATATACAGCATGTTCAGGAATGATTGAATAAGTAAGTATAGCTGGCTCCAGGGTATATTTAAGAAACTGCACCCCCCCCCCAAAAAAAAAAAAACACGTGAAAGATATGTTGGATAAAACTGTAAAGTAAAAGGCTAATCCCATATTAACATTAAAAGGGTTTTTTTTTTTTTTAATGATTCTTTTACCACTACTCTTCTTAAAAGTCACAGTTTAAGAAGACTTAAAAGAAACTGTGGCCAAGGGTAAAATCTGTTGAAGTGTTTTATGTTTAGAATGATCAAAATTTAAAGCTGCTCTAAAATAAAAATACGGTAAAACCTTGGTTTGGGAGCATAATTCATTCTGGAAACATGCTTGTAATCAAAGGACTAGGAAGTATATCAAAGCGAGCTGTGATCATGTGACATTTGGCATCACATGGTACTCGTATTGCAAGACATTGCTCGTTTATCAAGTTAAAATGTATTAGAAATGTTCGCTGGTCTTGCGGAACACTCACAAAACAAGTTACTCACAATCTACAGTTCTACATTTGAAATAATGAGAGCGTTTCCTTATTTACTATATTAAGATTTATTATATACATGAGTGACCAACATTTTCTTCTTAAGCAATGAAGTAACAGGTGACATCTGTAAAGTATTGGTGAGAAAATAAAGCACTCTGGGAATGATCCTAAAGAGAGTTTCAAGAATAGAAAAAAGGAAAATGGGCCAAATGAAGCTCAAAATACCTCATTGCAGAAGGGCATTGCTGCCTTGGCAGTCAAATAGTTTATATTCTTCTTGCCATATTTGTGAAGGAAAATGACCTCAAAATAAACAACATATCAAAAGTATGTACACAGCATACCTATACAGACACACACACACATACATACAGACACTCATGCACATATACACATCTATCCCTGTAGTTGCTAGTACTCAGTCCACTCCTGTGGCCTTGTGTGGACTGCACAATATCTTGCATTTCATGACCTGAGAGACACTAGGAAAAAACTGCCTTAAAATTGTTACTTTGTTTTTAAGGAGGTAACGATATAACTACATAAAATACACCTAAAAGTTCTGTTTACAGTTTCATCTTGAAGGGAAAAAAAAAGATAAAACATCTGTTCAAACCTGTGTACTGGTAGTTTTCCTACAGAACAATCTAATGACTTCTCCTTTTGGAAAACTATATGTTTTGTCCAGCTGGCTTTCTTGTCTTTAAAATATAGCAGAACTCACTGATAGCTTTGCATTGTTCAACAATGCTTAGTTTCAATTAAACTTCCTTCTTAAACAAGATAATGCAGTAAAATATTAAGCCCCATTCTTCCACTTGAATCCTCAGGAAGAAGAGAGGTAGAAACCCCCTCTTTTAATGTAGTAACCTTGAGGGGGAGAGATCAAGAGATCTGGGGGACAGAAGCTGGGTGGACTGCACTGTAAAAGGTCTTAGCCTTACCAACAAAGCAGGCTGTAGCTATTAGGGGTAGAGATTCAAAGCACTTCAACACCTTGAGACAGAGATGGCAGAATGGATATAAATCACTACTGAAGTCAGCCCCTTCTCAAACCAACTAAATAAAATCTAAACTTGTAGACAGGCTAGGTAAATTAGGGATAAACATGTTTTAGAAGGAGTTTAAAGTTTCACAGCCTTAAGCAAAAATGATACAGCAATTCAAGTATTAAACCTAATTCCTGAGACATTTTATTCCAGGTCAAGTTACATTAAGGGAGACGATGTTACATCTGTTTGTATATTTTTTATGGGCTAAATCACTGATTCACTATAAAATTTAAAAATAAGCAAATAAGAACAAGAGGATAGACTACTATGGACATTATTCATTTTAATGTCTGTAAAGTAAGTAAGCTATCATTTGAATGAAAATATTCCATACCAAAGAACCGTTTAACTTATAAGTCTATTCTACATGGACAGTCATGATTTTTATCTAATTTTCAAATGATAAATAAAGAACCAAACAGCATGCAAACATAAAGATTTATGAGCGTAGAAGCCTGGTTGGGGGGGGGGGGGGGCAAAAGTTGTGTTACATAACTCATTCATTCTGAATATAATTCTTTTCACTTTCTCTCCTCTTTAAATTTAGACCATAGATAGCAACACTGCCTAAAATATTGATTAAATTCTAAGTCCAGCAAAAAGTACCTGACGTCTTACTGAATTTCCTGTAATTTCAACAGCACCAAAATACAAAGAAAATAAAATTCAATGAGGAGGAGAAGTCAGCACTTACTTGACTTAGGAGCTAGTCAAAAAGACCAAGTATGTAAAGAAAACTCCTATTTACAACTTTATCATTTTCTAGGGTTAGTGTGTATGTGTGTTCATATTCCTTACAACTTACAAATGTTTCGATTATAGAATATTTTAAACATACTTTGAAAACCACACAGAAGAATACTCATGAGCCACCCCCACCCTAATCTCTGTAACCTGGCCTCAACAATCAGCAACTCATGACCAATCTATACTGTCTCCTTTTCTCCCCTTCAGTATTATTTTGAGGTAAAGCCCAGGCACTATATCATTTCATTTGGACTATATTCGATTGGGAGGGGAGGGGAGAGACTACAACAGAAAGATTGGGGAGTGAGAGAAATAATGCTGCTTCTTTTCTTCTACAATCCCCACCCTTTGTCATAACCACAATTTTAAGGAGTAGCCAGGAGTATTTTGAGGAAAGAAGTCCACATGCCATCCCAAACAAGCACCGGCAATTCCAAATTTACTGCAACTGCCCAATCACTTCCTCCTTCCATCTCAGTCGGACTTCAATGTTTCAGGACCTCCCTGCCTATCTAGTAGCAAAGATGACAGACAGTATGACTGACTGGTATACTTCAGTCCTTAATTTCTGGCATAGCCACAAAGGACTGCATCCAATGGAAATGTTGTTCTAGCACTAGATTAATCAACAAGTCCCAGAGTTGATAAGATTTCTCTGGTTTAGACAGAAGTCTGCCTACCTTTTGAAACAAGACTATGGCTAACTCCATGGGCCACCACTAGCTGAATGAGATAAGAAGGCACATACAACAGAGCTGTCTTCTAGGAATGGGAAGGAAAACAAAAACTGCAGATAAGGGAAGTGGTGGCAGAAACTTGACAATAACTTGTGCCTTGGAGTGACACCTGCGAATACACAGCCCACCCCAGCAGCTGCATTTTGTAAATAAGAAAAGTTTCTTTACGATTTGATTTACACAAATCGTGTTTCACTGCAACACTCTCTGCTGCACACAAACTACTAACACCCGTCCTAGGGATAAAATTTATGGTAAAATTTGATATTAATGATTTTTCATAGTAATAGGATCAATTACCCTTCCCTTCGTTTGTAATAAGATTGTGCCATTATCAGTACTTCTGTTTCTAATACTTTCTGTAAAACAAAAATTAGTTCATTTTATTACTACACACCTGATGATGAATTTTGTGGTAATAACAAAGAGTGTGAGGACAGTTTCATTGCAATGAATGTGGATAGGTAAACGTCTCAGGGGAACAGTGAACTAAATATACTCACTTTTGTTGTCTTTGTATAGAACGGGGAGGAGAGTTGGTGAATAGGCAGGTCCACGATACTAGTGGAGTTTGTGACACTGTTACTATGTGTATGTTCATCTTCCCTGCTACTGTCATCAGACTGATCAAAATCATCACTCTCCTGGTCCATTTCCTCTTCCTCTTCATCCTCCTCATCTTGCTCACCAGCATGTTCTCCGTCTTCTTCTTGTTCTTCCTGATTTCCTGAGGAGTCCTCATCTACCGAAATGAATCGATTGTTGTTTTCTTCCAACCGTCCTTGCTGGGAGTCGTTCTGGTCTCCAAGCCTAGGTTCTGCTCGGATGACTTCACCATTCCTTGCGGTGTGCTCCTCCTCTTGTTGTCGGAGCTGCTGCTGCTGCTGCTGGTGCTGTTCCTCCTCTACCACGCGGTTCATCTGCTCCTCATCTGCCTGGCTTGAGGAAGGGTTACCTCTCAGAGAGCCTCCAGTTCGTCGTCTTTTGCTGCCCACAGAGAGCAGTTCCTGATTCATTTCCAAAAGCCAGCTTGCTACTTCTTGGACCTTGGCTAGACTATCAGAAGATGCAAAGGATTTCACATTCTGTAGGGAAAAATGGGGGGGGGGGGGGGGGGGGGGAGGGGAGAAAAAGGTTTGTTCAATCTATATTATCTTCCACTTTTATGTCCTAGGTCTATAGTCCAAATTTCATTAAAGATTATAAAGTATCTGATGCCATGGAGACATTAAGATGTTCTTTAGAAATCAATAAAATTTAAAATGTAGAAATTACGACACTTTATAAAGACAGACACAAAAATCACATAGTGACAGCTTTATTTTAATCTTTTAAAAAACAATTTTAGAATGAAGCCTGATAATTTAGTTGCTTTGACCAAAACATAATTTAACCAATAAAATCATTTTCAATTTTAAATCAGTTCATAAATGATATCTTTTGTAAAGCTTCCAGAAGATGTTATGAAGTACATCATAAAAAAAAAAAAAAATTCAATGCTCAGTTAAGTTCAGGAAATGTTGAGGTAAACCAAGATAAAAAGGCCTTCTTACCTTAGGAATTTCCCAAACTTCTCTGATCATAGAACCTTGCCTTAAGACATAGTTTTCCGACAGGCACCAAGTATAATTCATTATGATTTTCATCGTTCACAATGAATATAAATTGAATGGACAGTAAATAAACAAAAAGTTTTACTTTTATTTTTTTAAAAAAGGAAAAAAAGTTCATAAGTTCATACCCTCTGACCCAGTAACTCCACTTCTGGCAATCTATCCTAAGGAAGTAATCCTAAAACAGAAAAAAAAATTATGCAAAGGATGCTCACTGCAGCTTTATCCACAAAAGCAAAAAATAAAAATAAATGTAAATAAAAATAATCAAAACCCAAACGTTCAAGAAAAGGAATCCATGAGATGGGATACATATAGTGCAATTCCTAAACACCATGTTCATTTTTAAAGATTTGAGGGCATGGATGTTTATATTATGTTTATATTATGCTAAGGGAAATTACATGATCACAACATTTTTAAACTGCATAAATACAAGATTTCAAAATACAAACTGCTTTTGGGCGGTGGTATTGTAAGCACCTAAAACTTATTTTTTAACTGCATTTTCAAATGCTATATATCAGACACATTTGCTTTTATAAAAGTTTTATAGACTGACACTAAAATTTGATCTGATATAGAATCTTTTCATAATGGTCATTCCTAAATTTCACCCTTTGCAGATACCTATATGGACGTGTTTGAGGTCATATAAAATAATGCCAATACACTGCCCAAGTTCATATAAAACTCCTTTTAAAAATATCTTTATAGGTTTATGAGATAAAACAAATACAACATACATCTTCTATCATGCCCTAAGAATAACTACATTATATCACAATGGTCTTTATTAAAACAGCCTTATCTACTTTTCGAACCCTTGCCACTAGATGGTAAATCTCCCAAAGTGCCTCAGTTCTCACTGCAAGTTTTGAAATGGGGTTTGAAAGTCTGAAAGATAGCTTTAAAATAGCAATATTTCATTTTACTTTCTATAATCTACACTTGCTAATAAATAAGCTGTAGTGTGGGAGGAAAATTCTTTAATTCTAATTACAACTAGAAGTGTAAGTATAGAAAGAGATGAGTTCCAACGACTGAGCTATGAGACACTCCAACATTCAAAGAGAAGAAGACTAACCAACAAAGGTAACTAACAAGGAGGACTGGGAATGGGTGGTATCTTCGAAACATTCAGGTGAAGAAAGTATACCCTGAAGGACAAAGTATAAAATGACAACTGTTGATGATAGATCAAGTAGGATGAACAGAAAGAATTGACCATTGGATTCAGTAACATGGAAGTCACTAGTAATAGGAGTTTTGTTAGTTGAAATCTGATTAAAGTAGATTTAAGAGAGTAGGAAAAGAGAACAGAGATGGTAGGTACAAACAAGTTAGGAATTTGCTGCAAAAAATAACAAACAAAAGGGAGTGGTAACTGGTAGGGAAAACAGAATTAAAAGAAAATTTTTTATTCTTCAAGACTGGAGACCTAGCAGTGTAGTGTATCTGTATATTAACAAGAGTGATCTGGTACAAAATGTGGTGTTCTTCTTAATTAATTAAAAGGGGATGATGAGAGGGGCGCCTGGGTGGCTCAGTCGGTTGAGCGGTCGACTTCGGCTCAGGTCATGATCTCGCGGTCCGTGAGTTCGAGCCCCGCGTCGGGCTCTGTGCCTGGAGCCTGTTTCAGATTCTGTGTCTCCCTCTCTCTGACCCTCCCCCGTTCATGCTCTGTCTCTCTCTGTCTCAAATAAATGTTAAAAAAAAAAAATTTTTTTTTAAAAAAAAGGGGGGGATGATGAGAAAGAATTCAAAAATGGAGGACTAGTTTTAGTTAAAAAAAAAATGGAAACTTTATGGCAAAAGATAGAAAAGAAGTGTGGTATCACAGGTACTTTAAATTTATTTCTTTTTACCATATTTTTCAATGTGGAAACAGCTGGAAATAGGTGGGTTTTTACAGAGGTAGAAGTCTTTGGAAATTCTCTACTCATTCCTTCAACTGTTTTCCTTCTTCTTTCTAAAGTAGGAAGCAACATCATCATTGTCATCATCATCAGAGTGATCTTGGGAGAAGAGTGTTAGAAATTTGAAGAAAGAAGTATGAAATAGTCCTTCAGGGAGAGAGAAGGAAACTTTCCTAGGTGCATGAGATTTCGATGATCAAATATAATCAATAAGCTATGATGTAATACATACTAAATATGGCTTTAAAAAGTCAAGTCGTTCGTATTTACAACTCAGACAAGAACAACAACAAAATTTCTATTTGAGGTGGAAAGTAGGTCTTAGGAAAAGCACATTAAATAATATATCTGTTGTTTTCTACAAAAAATTAAAATTAAAAAAACTACAGAAAATAAAGGTCATCAAAGTCTTATTGGCTAGTATATGTAGAAGACAAACTATGAAAACATTAGAGAGAGGCAGGTTAAAAATAACATGCTGAAAAACACTGACCTACACAAATGAATATATATAGTATCCCAATGTATATAAGGTAAATCTACTATTCATAGGTTTCCTTCAAACAATCAAAATCTTGCTTTCATAACTGTATCTAAAGTCAGCTCTCCTAACATTAACAGAACATTTTTCACTTGGATGTTTATGCATAGAACAGCACGATAACAGGGTCAGTACCTTGGGATAATGCAAACCCCAACCAACTGCCCTTTGTGTGTCCAACCTAACAGGCAAATTTTTAAGAGACTGAAACAGGTTAAATGCCATATTGAAAGCAATTCATAAAGTGCAAAAGGTGAAAGAACAAAGGTCATAAAGCTAATCATAAAGAATATGTGAGAAGTAGGGAGGAGACGGTTGGTAAGCAGTCAGCCTATCAACAAATAGAAAGTGTATGACTGGTATTTCTAAAATAGTACTAGTACTGTCACTGGTGAACACTTCTGTTGCCAATTATGAAAACAAAAATTCAAATCACTATCATTCTGTAACTTTAGTGTTACATTGGGAAGAACAGAGAATAAAGTGTCTTAATTTAAGCCAATAAAGTTAACTGACTCATATTTACAACCATGGCATAGAGATAGCTTTCAAAATAATACAGATTCTTACAAACAGACCTGGTCAAAAATGGTAAATCCAAGTAAAAGAATCAGATTTAAAGCACAGCCAATATAAAATATGCAATGACACAGCTAAAAGTCAGATTAGAGGAATCCCAGAATATTTGAAAAGGCTACAAATATCTAACTGACAGACTTACATAAAAATTTGTCCAAGTAGTATATATATTAGACTGGATTTCTCTGACCCAGTTTGGGAATGGAAAATAGGAATGAAAATTTCATCTTCTATTGGTATTCATAAACACAAAATTAAACAAAAAAATCCAGTGTTTTTAGGAAATTAGTTCTAATAATAATCTATTAAAGAAGCTAATGACCTAATTAAAATAATAAATATTTATCCAATAAGATCAGAATCGATTAATACCTATGGGGGGGGGGATCTTTTAAAAAGTAGTTTATAAAACCCCACATTAAGAAAAAGAAAACAAAGTTGACCTAAAACTTAAAACTGCCATATAGGAAAAGCTAATAAAATATTAACAAAAAATGCACACTTTCACTTTTAAAACTCTAATTCTGTAGAATTAGAACTTGTAAGAAACACAAACATCAACAAACAGAATCCTGTATCCTAAAAAGTCAGTGTAAAATCCAGAAATGCTCTTTTATTTCTTTTTACCAGAAATATATAATGTCAAGATATATCAAATACATAACTTACGTTTTTATCAATAACTAGTGAGACCAAACTTGGAAGTAAGGAAAATAAAGTCTGATGGCTAATATACTTTGACATTAAATTACACAATTTCCTTGACAATTGGGCATGAGAAGAATGGAAATGATTCAAAGTCAAGAAAACCATAGAAATTTTAAATTGAAAATGTTCCTCACTTCACAGACAAAGCAACTGAAGCTGGAAGAGATTTAAGTAACTTTCTCAAGATTGCTAGCTTCCAGCTAGCTTCAAGCAAAGTAGGGACCAGAAAGAGACATTCAACTGAGTTTTCTTTTATGTGCCTCAGTCTACATTAACTATAGATGATAAAATCCTAAGAGTATTATTCTCTAACACTGATACTCAGCCTTCTTTTCCAAAACCAGAATCACTACAGTGCTCAAAGATTATTATTCTAAAACAAATACTTGCTGAACACTCAATATGCTTCAGGCACATTTTAATTTTCTAGAGAATAATGTTGGAAATGTTTCTTTACGAGTTAATCGCTGACCTTTAACCCAACCAGAACCCATGAAAAAATCAGATTTTACATTATAAATAACTCTGTATGTGTGTATGTATTTAAACAAACCTGAAACAATGGTTTAAAGAGGTAATTATGAAATATTTCAGATACCTAAAATCTCTATAAATCACCTTTAATTAAACACAGTCCATTCTCATCATTCGCAGTAATTGTGTTCTATAAAGTTACCACAAATACTGA
Source organism: Panthera tigris (assembly GCF_018350195.1). Lineage (NCBI taxonomy): Eukaryota > Metazoa > Chordata > Mammalia > Carnivora > Felidae > Panthera > Panthera tigris. Next base: position 74,708,642 of record NC_056663.1, on the reverse strand, counting down.
GCCACTGCTCCTAGAGGAAACACAGAGTGAAGTTCCTACAAGCCTTGGTCACAAACATTTTGGCCAACTGATCAATATATAATCTTTTCATATGTATGTTTCTATATAAAGACATGTACTGAATACATATTGTTGATTCATTAACACTGAACTCACAGTCAGCAATACTATAAATTCATGCCTGAACAAAGCTTGTCTTATGCTCTCCATAAGGCACATCACAACACTAGACAGCACCTCACCACTATGCCTGGAGACCATTTTAAATGGCAAATTACCAGTGAAAAGCTTTTAATGAAAAATATTTCACTAAATAAACCATAAAAAGGACACTTGTTTACAGTATGAGAGCTGAAACAAGAAGGCAGAGAGTCACTTTGTTTGACCTCAGAAAGGAATGTGCATGCCAAGTGATTTTTTTTGCCACCCTGTGCATGCTCGAGTCCACAAATGACTGTGAAAACATCATGAATATTGCTTTTTGGTGTCAAAAATAAACTGTAGTGCATAAGCAAACTTGCAAATACAGATCTGCAAATAATGAGCATGAATTGTACCTACTTTATCTCAATCCTTTAGACAGAGCTGTGCTTGCAATGCAAGATTCACACAGTATTTTGAGATACCGATGAAGAAGCCACAGCATTACCAATTATTGCTTCTGGATATATAACAAAGGATAAATGATCAAAGAAATTGAAAGCTCTAATAGATATTCATCACTAGATTTCTCACATAAATGAAAATTCAGATAGCCTATATTAAATAAAGTTATACTTTGTATAAAGTAATCTCTAGAAAGAAAAGGGGAGAGAGTGGCATCACTTTTCCCTTTGTAATTACAGTGGGCAAAACAGGGTTCTTCTGGCAGCATCTTTCACAATAGTGTGAAGTCCAGGGAATTATGAACCTAAGGATGTCTGAAGAAAGAGATGCCTCAACAGTCAGTTCCATCCTAGGATGAAGGAGAAGTATGATAATAATTTTGCTTTTCAAAAAAAATCAGAAATAAGGTTACTGTGATAGAAGAGAATTACTCCAGGACTTTTACCCATGTCCCAGAAAATAGTGGCTAACTTTTGGTCATTATACTTTGTTCATTTAGTGGCATTTCAGACCTAATTTCAATATATGAAATTTAAAAATTTTTTTTTTAAACTAGTTGCTCAGAAACTTTTTGACTAATTTCTCATGAACCTTGCTTTTCAAAAATCTTTGATTATTCAAAACCATTTGAACTTATTTCAGGATGCTTAAAGGAATCAAAGAGGGCAAGTTCACATGTTAAACAAGTTGAGCTCTGAAAGCCTGTCTTAAGAGTAAATTAGAGCTGTAAGCCTCAAAAGATGTTTCCAAGACAAACATTAACCTTGAAATTACCTTTAAATCTAAGTAACTGAGGAACACTAGTTACACTAATAAAACAAGGGGTAACTTTAAGCAAACTGCCAAAGCCTCCGAATGACTATGAAATTTTTAGACATTTTTAAAATTACATGGCAGGGGATGATCCATTAGACTACAAAGTCATTTAAGAAGCTTTAAGACATAGATCGCAGGAAAACAAACCAAATTGTACTGATGATCAAAAAGGATAACTCAAAACTTCCAATCACCTTCAGCAAGCAGTTTAGGATTTTCCCTGAATCCGAAAGCAGCTTCCCTAGTCACCAGGAGCCCTCTTCTGGCCACACCACTTACCAACACTCCAACCTCATATAATGAAATCTATACATACCCCAAGTTAATAATTTATTTGTTAATTATAACCAAACTGATTAACAGTATGTGGGAATACATAATAAAATGCCATTTCACTCAGAATAAATGTCAATTTTTATGGTTACCTATCTATATAATAATCTACACACACCACCAACACTATTTGCTTATATTCTGTTCTTTTTTTTAACTTTACTCTTTCTAATCTTGTTCTTTCTTCAAGAAGAAAATATGCTGCTATCTCAGAGCCTTTGCACTGGCCACTCCGTCTGCCTGAATGCTCTCCCCAGTAGATCCATATGGTTCTGCCCATTGCTTTCTTCAGAATCAGTTCACATGCCCCCTACACAATGACACTTCCCCTAATCATTTTATTTAAAATAACAACTCCCAGGGTGCCTGGGTGGCTCAGTCAGCTAAGCATCCGACTTCAACTCAGGTCACGATCTCACAGTCCATGAATTCGAGCCCCACGTCAGGCTCTGCGATGACAGCTCAGAGCCTGGAGCCTGCTTCAGATTCTGTCTCCCTCTCTCTCTGCCCCTCCCCTGCTCACACTCTGTCTCTCAAAAATAAAATAAAAACATTGAAAAAAAGTTTTAAAAATAATAACTCCCTTGCATCATACTTCCTTTCCCCCTTGCCCTGTTTTACTCTTCTCCATAGCACTGTATAAAAGCACTGGAATAGTGTATGCAATACAGTAAGTGCCCATCTATCGATCTATCCGTCTATTCATGTATTATCTGTCTCTTCCCACTAGATTTTAAGCTTCCTCAGGAAAAAGACGTTCCTTTTTCACCACAGCTCTCTTCAGCACCTACCCAAAGCCATAAATGTTCAGCTTAGTCCTCAAAGCATTTTTTAGTCAGTAAATAATTATTAAATCTTTTTAAAGTCAATTATATGCATTCTTTCTCACCAAAGAACTTCAAGCCAGGTCACAAACACAATATCAAATATTTAAACACATTTTTAAAAGCTGTACTGTGAACATGTTACATGTTGTATTTTTTAAACTGGGTATAAATCTAGCCTTAACATCTATTTATCATTTTTTTTCTTTTATCAAATTTCTTGTTATTTTAACACAAGCTATAAAAAAATAAATATGTGACTAAAAAGATTGATACTTCAAAAGCACAGAATTTGTTGGGTAATTCTAGTTCCACATGTAGTTAACCGGGAAATCAAAGATGTACCTTAAGGTGAAAATCTTCCAGGGACTCCAAAATTGGCTGAATAGGTCCTTAGCAATGTAGATTAACAAAAGCAACACAAAATGAACAATATGGGGAGCACTGTGCAAATATTCATGTGAGCAGCAAATTTTATGGTTTGGAACAATGATTTAAGTCCACATGGCTCATCAATCATATATATCTTTACTGGAAATAACATAAAACACTATTTCTCAGTTCACATTACAATACCTATTTTTTGTTTTTTAACTTATATGTTTTTGTTTTGGCCAAATTTAATTCCTCATTCCCATTCAACTCTACTACATCTGCAATTTGCATTTACTCCACTAAAACCAAATTTTAAACTGGCTGCTAAGTCCCACTGGATCTTTTACCATTTTTGTAGTTTTTTACATTTACTGAATAAGCATTCCCTCTTTACCACTCTCTTGTCCCTTAATTTCCTTTGGTATCATTCTTTTCTTGATATCATTCCTCGGGTAGTACTGTTCTCTGTTGCCAGCTCCTTCCTTCTCTGCAGTGTCTTTAAAACCTAATAAAAGAAGAACTTTTCTAACTGCTAGGCCTGCTTTGGAGCCAGATCATATCACTGAATAAGGAAATGTTTTTTCCAAGTCTTTTATAAAATAAATAGTGTCTACGCAATATTTTTATTCATATTGCTTTGGCTTATGGTTTGAATTGGTTTACTATTCAACACTGTTGAAAAATTTTCATGCTGTGAGTAATATTAAAATGAATTTACAACCTTTATTTAAATTAAATCTGCTGAACCTACATTAAGAAAAATTAAGCCCCATTTTGGTTTAAGCTTGTTACGTGAAATTTATTACATTTCTAATGAGTCTGAAATATTTATGCAAAGATAAAAGATATTTATCTCAAGGAAAGTAAGTTAAACTTAATTAACAGGGGGTTGTATTTTCCCCCAAGAAACGTTCGCTAAAATGTCATTTTTAGTTTTAAACATGAAGGGAAAACTACTCTTGCACATACCACATCTAATTTGGATCTCATACAGTAGAAGTTAATGGTAAGACCTATTTGAACAAGGCAAAAAAGACAAAGCAGTAAAGTAAAAAACAAAAACTGTAATCTCTACCTGCTCTACTAACTTGTATTAAAACAGATACACTAGGGCTCCTGGGTGGCTCAGTTGGCTGAGCCTCCGACTTGGGCTCAGGTCATGATCTCACGGTCTGAGTTCGAGCCCCACATAGGCTCTGTGCTGACAGCTCAGAGCCTGGAGGCTGCTTCAGATTCTGTGTCTCCCTCTCTCTCTGCCCCTCCCCCACTTGTGCTCTGTCTCTCTCTCTCTCTGTCAAAAATAAATAAACATTAAAAAAAATTTAAAAAAAAACAGATACACTTTGTGGGAAGAAGGAATCACACAAAAAGAGGCGACTGACTAATGAACTTTCCAATACAAACAGATCCACAGACAACATTCTCTACTCAAAAGAGGGCTGACAATTATCAATAAATTATTTTATCTACAACTTACTGATCAAGCTGATGTACCATGAGCTGTACATATAATAATTTTTATGTGATTCCTAAGATAAGATTATTTTAAGTGTTTCCCCAATGTAAAAAAGATTGAGAAAGACTGAAAGTGAACATCAGTAATGTGACAAACTGATATTACATTTACCTAATAAAAAGTAATGAAAGTAAAATAGCATCACTTCTTTGAAATTCTAGCCAACAATGCATAACCTGAATCCACTAATGAGGAAACACTAGACAAACCCAAATTGAGGGTCCTTGTTCAAAATGACTACCCTATAATCTTCAAAGGTGTGAAAGGAATGAAAGTAAAGATCAAGGCACTGTTCCAGATACAAGATAACTCGATGCAGTCCATGATTTTGAATGGAATCTTTTTATTATAGGAGTTAGCATTTGAACAACTAGTGAAATGTATTTGGGGTCAGAGGAATAGAAAATCTATACACTGATGCCAATATCCTGATTTTAATGGTTATACTGTGATTATGCTGGAGAATGTCCTTTTTTATAAGAAATGCATACTCAAGAGTTAGGGGGTGATGGTACATCACGTTGGCAAACTTATCAAATGGTTCTGGGACTAAATAAGTTCTTAAGACTATAGTTGGGACTTTTCTGGAAGTTAAAAAAAATGGGGAGCAGGGGAAAATCTGGACATCATTTTGGTTCCCATTACTTGTTACAAACTACCTTTGCCTTGTCCTGACACTTTTGCCAACCAATCACATCATCACTAAGTCCTCCTAAGTCTACCTCTTAAGCAGATCCACAATCAATTCCCCTTCCCTAGTGCTGTTTAATAAGCAGAAACTATCTGCCTCTTACCCAAACTATTTCAACAGCATCCTTAGTAATCTTCCCATCTTTTGTGTCCTGTACCTCTCACCTACCCTCTATACTGCTGCCAGAACATGAAATATTAACATCTCAGTGGCAGTTTCCAAACTTTTTACATGCTGAACTCTTTGCTCAAATGAAGGCAAAACATTAAACAGGTAAAGAGAGCTTGTGAGGGACAACTGGAGGAGAACACTGTTCACAGAAACAAAGCAACCCAAGTGACTCTGCAAAACTTTTGAAACTATTCTATAGAATAAAATCTGAACTCCTAAGCACAGTACACAAGATGTTCCTAATCTGGTCTCACTTCTATCCATCTTCAATATAAACTGATTTGTCTTAAACAATACACTACCCAAAAATATTATCTACTTGTATTCTCCTAATATGCTCTATGTTCTCATATGTCTGTATCTTTGTAAGAAGATGTCTTTCTTCTCTTTGACACAGTTCTTTGCCCACCCTTTACTAACTCTATCTGGCAATGTAAGTCACTTCCTTCACTCATCTATTCTTCTGTGTCACAGAACTGCTGAAATTGGCAAGCACAGGTCTTGAATACAAGGACCTCCCCCTTCTGCTTATAAAAATAAAATAGTGGTAGAAAATTTAGGGAACGGTTGGGAACATGCACTAATAATAAAAGAAATGCAGTAACTATTGGGTTGATAAAGGGATAAGCTTGACCATAAAGGATTGACATATTGTGTGTGAGTTGTCTTTTATAATGTATATTATAGAAAGTAGAAGGCTAAAAAAGTGAACAGGTGGGTTATTTCAAGTGCCTCACCTTCCAATTCCATGAAGAAAACAGGAATTACTTTTGCTTATTGTCTCTTCCTGATGTTAACTGACACCACATATCAAGTATATAATAAAATGCTAAGCTTTAAAGTGCAGGGATATGCCAATGATTAGACATAGACAATATATAGGCTTTTTTCACATTTGGGAAGTGTACTCAACTGTCCATATAACTTTATTACAGTCCATATAATCTATTACTTCCTGCAATTTTTAAAACCGTTAACCAACAAATATATACAAAATTCACAGGATAATTTTCCATTTCCTAGAATACATTCAAAAACTTTTCTCATACATTCTAAAGTAAAGCATGGGAATACAGACTTTAAAATATGAAAATTTAAGTGTCCATCTTACATTGTTACCAGATATTTCTATTTCTTTGTGGTAGTTCAAAACTAAAGTCTACTTCTGAAAAACACACACTTATCACTGAACAAATCTCTCCTACAGGTCTTTTAGGTAGAAAGGTGCCAACATCATTTCTTGGAGCAGGAGGGGTATCACGTGTGCATATAAATGCTGAAATGTGTGTGATAAAAGTCAACAATCACATTAGTCACTCATGTACCAACTTAGTCATTCATCATTCAAATATTGAATGAAAAATTGGATGAGACACAGTTAACTAAAGAAAATATAAAAAGATTGATAAACATATGAAAAGGTATTCTATAAGACTAGCGATCAAGGAAATGCAAATTAAAACCACAATGCAATACAACTTCCCACCAACAAGAATTGCTAAATTAAAAGGGACCAAACCCACCACACATTGGTAAAGACAGGAAACAACTAAACCTCTCATACATGGCTAGTGGGATTGTACAATGTTATCACCACTGTAGAAAACCATTTGGCAATTTCTTATAAAAACACACACACTGTGGGGTGCCTGGGTGGCCCAGTCGGTTGAGCATTTGACTTCGGCTCAGGTCATGATCTCCCAGTTCATTGGTTCAAGCCCCACATCAGGCTCTGTGCTGACAGCTCAGAGCCTGGAGGCTGCTTCAGATTGTGTTTTCCTTGCTCCCTCTCTGACCCTCCCCTGCTTGCGCTCTCTTTCTCGTTCAAAAATAAACATTAAACACACACACACACACACACACACACACACACACACACACACCCTGTGAGCTACCACATATGCTCCTAGGTACTTATCCAACAGAAATGTCCACAAATAGGCTGGTATCATATAACAGCTTTATTGAGAAGAACCAAAAATGAACCCAACTCAAATGTTCACCAACAGAACCATGGATAAATAAATTGTGATACATTCATACAATGGAAATAAGAATACAAAGAAATAAGAATGCATGTCTGATACATGAAACAAAATGGGTATCAAAAACAGTGTGTTGAGAGGCATCTGGGTGACTCATTTGGTTAAGTGTCGACTTCAGCTCAGTCATGATCTCATGGTTTGTGAGGCTGAGCCCCATATCAGGCTCCGCTGCTGTCAGTGCAGAGCCTGCTTCAGATTCTCTGTCTCCCTCTCTCTCTGTCCTTCCCCTCCCCCATGCTCTGTCTCTCTCTCCCTCTCTCTCAGAAATAAACATTGAAAAAAAACTGTTGAGTGAACGCCAGAAAAAAAGGCAACATTATATGATTCCATTTATATAATGTTTAAGAATACAAAAAACTAATCTACAATGATAGTAATCAAAACAGTTGTTGCCTAAGTATGGATTGAATGGACTTGAGAATGAGGGAAATTTGGGGAGTGATAAAAATATTCCATTTCTTGACTGAGGTGCTGATTACATAGGTATATGTATTGTCAAAACTCATCTATGGTTTCACTTTATATAAAAAGCACCTCAGTTGAAAATGAGGATATGTATTAATTGAGGACAATGATAAAATTTCTCTGCCTTTTGACTCCTATTGCGAGCCTGTTAAATGCTGAAAAAGGCTTTGAACTTCTTTGCTCTGAGTCCATTAATTGGGTCTTCTCTACACTAATACCAGATACAATCACATCAGAGAGCCAAGCAAGAAGTCCAGAATACTGACTTTTCCACTTCAACAGTAAGGTGGCAGTTTTCCCAGAGTCCACACTCCTGGTATACTAAGGAGTCAGCACAGCATATACTGTGAAACATTCTATAGCAGGTAGAGAGGACTTTGAATGAAGAATACAATAGAGCTAAAATAGCAACTGTACTAGAAGGAACAACAATCTGACACCACTACCCTAAACAGCCAATGACCACAGTACCAAAGAAAACCAGAATCTGCTAAGTTTCAGAATAACTCAGCATCTTTAAGGAACTCACACTACCACAATGAGCAAGCACTTACTCAAATCCTTTTAGCTCTGGCCTCTACTCTGTCTCACTATCATTTTACAATAAGGTTTTGACCTTCAGAAAAAGCACACCACTGTAATATAGAAAATTTTGTCTATAGGAAACTAATCTATTTTTTTTTTTTAATAAAGTTCCTATCTTAGCAGTTTTAGCATGGCAACTAATGTGGACCACAAAGGAAAAAAATGTCTTGTTATCTGCTTTTTAAATTTAGGAATCCTATTCTCATTTGCTACTGCTGGATGCCCCCTTGCCTAGGTTCCTGGGAGGTTTCCATCAGTATGTTAGAACTCAGGTAACTTGCTGCCTGGATTTTTTTTCTTGCTCACTGAGGAAAAACAATTACTTCATTCAGATGAATATGTCAGAGAATCACTATTCACAGAGAGACTCTAAGAAACAATCATTCCATCTTCCTCTTCAAATTCTTGGCAGGAAGGCTGAGTGGGCCTTGGGGGAAATACTGCCTGACTGCACTGCACACAGTGTGGTTTCAAAAAATGTGTATTTGAGTTCACAAACAGAAATAATTAAACTCTAACATGAGCTAGGTACTGGTAATACAATGCTGGCCAAAGACATATGCCCTGAATCAAAAAAAAAAAAAAAGGGAAAGAGAGAGCAATGGCTATAAAAATACCATTTTTAAAAAATTATGAAAAAATCTACCTTTGTTAGACCTTTGTAAGACATAGTATGAATGAGAAAAATAAAAGTTATATAATTATAATTATATAAAATAAAATAAACTTCATTCTAGCCTGACTCCATCACTGCCCACCAATGTCCTTATTAACTGTCAATACTATGATAACTGTACAAGCAAAAAAGGCAAAAACCATCACCACCAAAAAAATAAAAACTCAAAAACATCTAAAACATTAATTCTAACAAGAAACATTTATAATCTGTTAAAAACTATTCTTTTTTCTTTCCTTTTTTTAGTCAAGACTGAGAGCTATTATTTTCTAAATAGTAAGAAGTATCATGATTTCCTTACAAAGATCTTCTCTATTTATGTACAAATAAAGCAATACTGTCACAATGATTAGATTAGTAAACTAGATCCCTTACATAATGATCTGTAATTTTCAGACAAGAAATTTTTAAAATTTTTCAGGTTATAGAACAGTATTTCTGGACAAACCTAACAAGGCAGTGGTTGTAAAACACTCTCAAACTTCCAAACACCCGCAATCTCAGCACAATGCTGTGTTGTACACTCAATCTAAAACTAAGAGGAAGCATTGTGGATTGGTCACAACTCAAATTCCTTATCACAATGAGGACTGCCTAAGGATTTTACCACTACACTCAGCCATTCAAATAACCGGGCAGACAAAAACAGTGGTCACTGCTCTCCAAAACTAGTGATTTTAAGATTTGTTAGGAGGAATATTTCTTAGAACTTCAAGTTTCCAACAGGATTCCTTCACTCCAAAGTTATTCTTCCCACCTAGACAAAATTAGAATGCTAACTCAAAAGAATAATAATAATAATAATAATAATAATAATTGAAAGCCATAAAAATATGCCTTTTTTTCTTCTGCAGAAACTTACCTACGCAGATAGAGAAAAGAAATACTAGCTGGAAATCTTTACAGTTAAGAAGCCTGTCTTATATTCAGGTTCGTAAAGATGCTTCCACTGCATTCATGTAATCAGCAAACAGAGAGCCCACTAGAAACTAACAATATGTTAGGTACAGCTTATTCATCTAATCTAGAACCCTGAGATCATTATTCCCATTTTACAAAACAGGGAACAATCTCAGATTAAGGTCACTTGCCCAAAGACTTAGTAAGATTTAGCAACAGGCTTGAAAAGGAGATAGGTCTGAACGAAGGTTTGTGTTCACTCCACTAGGCCAACCTATCTTCCAACAAAGCATAATTAAGGATCTTGCAGCAGCAAGAGAAACAAAAGGCACAAGTGACGGTAACAGGACACCATTACTACTATCTCTTTTATATAAAAGAACCTTCTTAAGACAGAGACCTCTCTTCTTTCTCAGACCCCTAAACATCACCTTTCTTCCAGTCAGGGCCTTGGACAGTGGGCCTAGGCCCTGGTAAAAAAAAAAAAAAAAAAAAAAAAAAAAAAAAGCCTTAAGGATGCCCCCAGCAAAGTAAAAAGAAATCATGAGATTTTCTCCTAGACCCCCTTTAGGAAAAAGGGGGCACACCATATCTCCCCCACACCCAAAAACTCATGCACACATTCTAACTGCTTTTGCTTACTAGTTACAAAGTGCTCTTAAAGCTATATTTGAATCTGCAAATGTAGCTCTATACTTGTATACGATTACAAGTATTTCGCCAGTTTAAACAGATAAGATTTTAGGCAAAGCAATGAAATGCTATAGACTATAACCCAAAGTAGCTATCCAACTTTGTAATCCTGTTTCCTTATCAATTCTCAACACAACTCCAAAATAAGTATTACCTATTACTGAATCTTACTTTGTGCCAGGCCTTGCTAAATGTTTTACATTGAAACTTGATTTCACTCTCAAAACAAACTTATGATGTAGATTCTACTTTAAAAGTGAAGAAATGAGGGGCACCTGGGTGGCTCAGTCGGTTGAGCATCCGACTTCAGCTCAGGTCATGATCTCACACTCTGTGAGTTCGAACCCCGCGTCGGGCTCTTTGCTGACAGCTCAGAGCCTGGAGCCCACTTCGGATTCTGTGTCTCCCCCTCTCTCTGCCCCTCCCCTGCTCATGCTCTGTCTCTCTCTGTCTCAAAAATAAATAAAAACATTTAAATAAATAAATAAATAAATAAATAAATAAATAAATAAAAGTGAAGAAATGAGATTCAGAAACCATGCTCCACTGCCTCTTAAGCACTATCCATCTGGTACACAGTTTCTCACTCCCAGAGTAGTAGAAATCACACAGTACTATGATCAAATTTAACCATTCCTGGCTCCAGCAGAGCTAATGGTTTTTCACTGGGGTAATATTAATAGGAATAATATTAATATCAACAAAGAACATTAAGAAATAGACCATCTCAGCACAATGTCAAAGCCAAGTTGACAGTGACACAGCTCCACAAATTTGAAATAATAATATCCAGTGGGTTAACAGCCCAGGTTCAGTAGTTAGACTGTACAAATTCTAAATCTACCACCACACCTAGCTATGTAACCTTGAGCAACTTTACTTAATGTCTTTAAATCTTAGTTACCTCACCTGCAAAAGGGGATTTTAAATGGTACCTCTATCTTACAGGATTATGTAAGAATTACAGAGATAATGCATGTAAATGTTTAAAGATGTCCTGACATCTTTAAGTGAGTACTTAATGTTATTCTTATTGGCTATTAAACAGCTTATTAATATCAATTTTAAGAAGGCTTGAAAATAGGCTACTTCATCATGAGTTAAGTATAACATCAGAAGAAAGGAGATCAGCAGTTATTAAAGATACTCAAATTCAAACCTTTACTCAATTTGGGCTAGAGTACTGATTTATAAGATTAGAGTAACTATCTTCCAAACCAAAACATACCAAAGGTTGGTTACATGGGGAAGGATGCATTTCCAACTCTTTTTCAGTGGCAAGAAAACTATTCTCTAACCTCTCAAAGGACAGGAACAGGGTCAATGGTATTTAAAATGTAATGGGCAGGGGCGCCTGGGTGGCTCAGTCGGTTGGGCGTCCGACTTCGGCTCAGGTCACGATCTTGCGGTCCGGGAGTTCGAGCCCCGCGTCAGGCTCTGGGCTGATGGCCCAGAGCCTGGAGCCTGCTTCCGATTCTGTGTCTCCCTCTCTCTCTGCCCCTCCCCCGTTCATGCTCTGTCTCTGTCTCAAAAATAAATAAATGTTAAAAAAAATTAAAAAAAAAAAATGTAATGGGCAGACCCCTGAGAATTGCTGAGACTTTCCAGATCTTTGAGGTCAACCTACTTTCATAATACTAAGAGCTTACTGGCTTTTGCACTCATTCTCTTCCAAATGTATATAACCTCTGACTACACAACTTGTGATGATGCCATTACTGTGATGGCTGATACAACTGTGCTTATGCTTTTAAAATTTCTTAGTTTTAATTTCGAATGCAGTAAACATTGACACATAGAATCCACGTAACAAAAACTATTTGGGGTCCTCGATAATTTTCTAGAGGGTAAAGGGGTTTCTAAGACCAAAATCTGAAAACTGCTGCTCTAGGTTGTCAGAAAAGTTATGAGCACAAAACATCAATAGATTCAACTAGAAAGTTTAGAGATATTCTTTTTTAATCCCTTTATTTTAGAGTTTCAGAAAGTGATCCTAGAAATTTAAGTACCCTGCCCAACATCACAACAGCTAATGAAGGAAAGAGCTGAATTAGAAGCAAGGTCCTAAGGCTCCCAGGTTCTCTTTACTAGGTCATAAGCATGGCTTACGAAAAATATGCCTCAAAGGGTATTATAAATATTAATTGATACAGGTCAAGTGCTTATACTAGCATCTGACCCACAGCAGGTGTTCAATAAACGCAAGTAGCACTGATGAGAGAGGACCAAACCTATGCTTAAAATTCACCTTTAGTGACTGGCAGCCTCCTCTACCTGGGCAACATGTTGCATTTTTTTTTTTTAATCAACTTTATATTTATATACTCTAGCCCAAACTCAAGTTCACACCAAGTTCATTAAATCATTCCTAACATGATAGGACAGCTCCAAGTGACTACTCCTCTCAAGTAATACTCAAAACTAAAGTCTCCCACATGTGGTCTCAGCATACTTTAGGCCTTTGGTTTTCCTTGCTCTGGATACTGCTGGTCTAATGTAAATGGTCTAATTTTACAGAGTTCCCTTGTCATATACAGTGTTTAAAAAACAAAACAGAGCAAAACAAAACATGCATCGTGCTTCCTGAGATTTCTTGGCTCTGTTCTCCCCAACTTTCATCTGGCACTTCTCTTTCCTTTGTCCGTATTCTGTGCAATTTTGATTCCATTCCCACAGCTTCTCCTTTTGTGTGAGGAGGCCCTATTCTGAAAGACAGCCCTGGCAGGTCAGCTTTGAAAGTTCCCAGGGGTTAAACTACCCTTGCCCTCACAGACCTTACTGAAGGCCCACTGCACTCGTTCATTGTTGAAGTAGGCAAAAGACCTACTAGTTTCATTTGCTAACTGGCCAGCTGGCTTTCCCAGTTAACTATTTTGAGGCACTGTCCTGTTGCCAAGTTTGATCCCCATTGTTTGCCCTTGCCATTTCCTACTAATACACTGATTGATACACTCAGGCCTTGTAGCTAGTGGTGTTTTGCCCTTACCCAGTGGTATTTTATGGTTCAGAGAATACACTGTCATGGGTAAATGTTGCCCACAGGTTGTCTGTTTGGGTACCTTGTTTATCTACTTGTAAGTAGATTCAGAAAGACACAAAACCTGGGTTTCTGTCTTCTTCCCAGATTTTTTTGTTTTAACTTAAAGGTTTAAGCTAACTTTTTAAGCAGCTATCTCTTAAAACAGAGAGTAATATTTTAAAGTTGTGAATAAAATAACAATGTTACTATTATACAGAGATAATTTTTGATAACGGAAACTAGAGTTCTTTATGTATACAAAGATACATTTTATCCTTTTTAAATGTCACATGTTGAAAATCTAAGTCTATTGTTAATGCCAGTGGTCTAGAATGTTACCCTAAAAGCAAATATAGACCATCCCGGGGATAATACATAACTATGACAGTTTTCCCCCCACTCCCTGAAAAACTTTCTGCTTTGCCCTCTTTCTTAAAGGACTGTTTCACTGGTTATAGATATAAGACTGACAGTTTTCTCTCAGCAAACTGAAGATATTATTCCACTGTCTTCTGGCTTCCACTATTGCTATCAAAACTCAGCGAAATGCCAAACTGCTGTTCTTTTTTAAGGAAATGGTCTTTCCTCTGTAGTTGTTTTTTAAATATTTTCTTTATCCTGATTCTTCTACATGTTCTACACTATGATGCGCCTAGATGTGATTTCATTTTATTTATCCTGTTTGAGATTCATTGAGCTTCCTGGAAGAGCTTCCACGGTTCCAGAAAATTCATAGTCATTATCTCTTGAAATATTTATTTTTCTCCATTCTTTTTATCATCTCTCTTTGAAACTCCAATCAGGTATGTTAAGACCTTTACATTCTGTTTTTCACGTCTCAATCTTTTTTTTTTTTTTTTAATTCATCTACTTGCCTCTCAAGCTGCATTCTTCCCTGGAACTTTATCTGTAGAATTCTCTGAGCCTTGGGTTAAATTTACATTGCTCCAGAGAAAAATCCGTTTTTTTTCAGCTGGCTGCTCAGAGACACTACCACCACTGATTACCACTTTAAATTAAGTTCACTGCTTGAGGATTTTAGAGCTACACAGAGCTTTATGTGAGAATCTACCTGCAGTTACAAATGCAGGAGGTGGAGGGAGGATCCTGCCTCTCCTTTTCCCAAAACTAAAACTGAAACTGAAAGGTCCCTCACTGTCCATTTTTGTGTGTTAGGTTTATTTTCTGTTCATCCTTTTAGATCCTTTTGGGATCTCAGCTTTACATGCGGGTCTCCTATTAGATACCCACATTGTGTGGCCTTCTAATTTACCTCTTTGTCTCCAGCACTTAAGGCAGCCCATAAGTTAGAAACCAAGATCTCTACCTGTCGAAAAACTCCCAGGTCAAAAGTTGGCTTTAGCCCACTCTTAGCTCCCAGGATGTCTTAGCCACTGTGGATTTCCTTCTTGTCGTGTCAGCACTGTAGTTAAATCAATAAATTTATCTACCTCTTTATATCTTTATCTGGCACTTTGGTGGTTTCATTTGAGACAGTTTTCATAATAACTGTTTGGTATTCCACCACAGTGCCAGGATCAGGAGTCATAATTAACTCCTTGCAGAGAGACCTTGAATGATTTCACAAAGAACATAATATTTAAAGTGAGTAATAAAAGTACTTTTAGGTTGCACTCTGGGGTGGAGAATGAAAAAAGTAACTAATTAAAGAAATAAAGATGTGTGAGATGTTTGGTTTTGCTGGGTTTAAAACTGAATTGTAGGGTAGACAATTACTAGAAAGGAAACTGATGGGCTAGGAGATGAGGTTCAAGACAGACAGGATCCAACTTGAGAATCTCTGTAGGCCACAATAAGGAAGATGAACTCAAGACTGGCAGCCACCAAAGGGCTATAAGCAGAGCTGACACTGTCATATATATGCATTAAAAAGATTATTCTGACGAAATGGAAAAAAAGCAATAGGAAGAGACAAGAAAGCAGAACCTTGCTATTCAAAATCTGGTCTTCCACCAGCAGTTACTGTCACCACCTGGGAGCTTGTTAGAAATGTAAAATCTCAGGCCCCAACTCCAGATCTACTTAATTAGAATCTGCATTTTATTTATTTATTTTTGAGAGAGAGAGAGAGAGAGAGAGAGAGAGAGAGCGCGCGCACACGCGTGAGCAGGGGAGGGGTAGAGGAGGGGCAGAGAGAGAGGAAGACACAGAATCCGAAGCAGGCTCCAGGCTCTGAGCTGTCAGCACAAAGCCTGTTGCGGAGCCTGAACTCACAAACTGCGAGATCATGACTGAGCCGAAGTTGGACGCTTAAGCAATGAGCCATCCAAGCGCCCCAGAATCTGCATTTTAACAGAACCCCCGCGATACATCTGTATAGTCAACTGATATCAAAACAATCATCTGCAAAGCTAGTGAACATTAGCTTTATTTTTAATTTCAGGGAAAAAAATCTTAATTATTCTAAAGCACATAACAGTCATTTGATGTTCAATGTTGCTTTATTTGCTAATAATAAGCTATTAATATTATAGATCCTTAATATTGTTAGGTTTAAATTTGAGGTTTTGACACTACAGATTTAGGATGTGTAGTGATTATTTAGTTGTGACATAAATTTGAGCCAAGTAACATGTTGCTCTCTAAGAATAAAACATTTATTGAACACAGCACACTATTCAGAAGAAAAGTAGGTTTTTATTTCTCTACTCATTGTTGCACATGTGGGAACTATTTAGGAGGATTAAAAAAAAAGTAGAAGGGGTGGGGAGAAACCTTCTGTTTAGTGATAGAAGTAAAAATATCTAAGAATCTGATGCTTTTAATTAAAAATTATCATAAGAAATGGAGAGATTTCTAGGCTATAAAACTATTCTGTATTTTGGATGTTTCATTTAATGTCTTTATTAGCTACATTCCTATTTAATGTAAGTGCATAATATATTTGAACCACTTTGTTAAATTTAATAAGTATCATCATACTAGTCCAAATTTTAGAAGAATGCTTTTTTTAAAAAAGTCTTGTTCTCAGGGCACCTGGGTGGCTCAGTCGGTTAAGCATCCAACTTCGGCTCAGGTCATGATCTCATGGTTTGTGAGTTCGAGCCCCGCATCAGGCTTTACACTCACAGCACCCTGAAGCCTACTTCAGATTCTGTGTCTCCCTCTCTCTCTGCCCCTCCCCCCACTCACACTCACTCTCTCTCTCTCTCTCTCTTAAAAATAAGCATTAAAAAAAATTTTTTTAAACAAAAAAGTCTTGTTCTCAAAGTAAACTGCATCAAAATCATGGGGGTGGGGGAGGTACTTAAATGCAGAGACCTGAGTCCTAGCCTAGATCCACTGAATCTCAACCTCCAAGTAATTCTGTGAGCATACAAGTTGTTTTTTCCCAAGTCTGGAAACATAATTGCTCATTTTTTGACCTTTTATTTGAATATAAGATACATACCAAAAGTACCAGCACCAGATCAAAAACTAAAACATTCTGATACCCCAGAACCCTCTCTAGTGATTAGAAAGTAACCCTCTATTTTAAAGATTAGAATATACAGTGGGGAAAGGACACTCTCTCCACTAAATAAATGGTGTTTGCAAAAACAGCCATATGCAAAAGAGTGAAACTAGACTCCTATCTTACACCATACACAGAAATCGACTCAAAATGGATTAAAGACTTAATTTGTAAAGTCTGAAACCATAACACTCTCAGAGGAAAACACAGAGGGTAATAAGCTCCTTGACACAGGTCTTGACAATGACTTTTTTTTCGATTTGACACCAAAAGCAAAGGCAACAAAAACAAAAAATAAACAAGGGGACAGCATCAAAATGAAAAGTTTCTGCACAGCAAAGGAAATCATTAACAAAATGAAAAGGCAACTGATGAAATGAGAGAAAATATTTGCAAATTGTATATCTAATAAGGAGTTATAATATCTATAATACATAAAGTCATACAACTCAATAGCTTTAAAAAAAATCTGATTAGAATATTACAAGAGGAACTTCAAAAAAAAAAAAAAAAAAACAAATAGCCAATGGGTACATGAAAAGACTCTCCACAACGTAATCATCAGCTCAATGCAAATCACAACCACAACGAGCTATCACCTCACACTATTAGAATGGCTACCATCAAAAGACAAGTGACAACAAGTGTTGGGGAGGACGTGGAGAAAGGGAACCATTGTGCACTGTTGGTGGAAATGCAAACTGGCACAGCCACTGTGGAAACCAATATGAAGGTTCCACAAAATATTAAAAATAGAATTACCATATGACCCAGCAATCCTACTTGAGGGTGTATAGCCAAAAGAAATGAAAACAGGGTATCAAAAAGATATGTGTACTCCCATATTCACTGCAGCGTCATATTCATAATAGCTAAGATAGAGAAACAACTTAGTATACATCAATGGGATGAACACACATGTGCGCACACACGCACACACACAATGGAATATTATTCACCCATGAGAATAAAGGAAATCCTGCCATTTGCAACAACATGGTTGGATCTTGAAGGCATTCTGCTAAATGAAAAAAGCCAGACAAAGACAAATACTGCATGGTGTCCCTTACATGTTAAAACAAAACAAAACAAAAAAGTCAAATTCATAGAAACAGAGCAGAAGAGTGGGCTAGGGGTGGCAAACACAGGGACAGGTTAGTATAAGCTTTCAGCCGAAAGATTAGTAACGTTTGAAGAATCGATGTAAAACATGGTGACTATAGCTGACAACACTATTATATAATTGAAATTTGCTAAGAGAGTAGTACTTAAATGTTCTCTCTTACATACATACAAAAGAAGATCAGTATGTGAGGTAATGGATGCATTAATTAACTAAATGAGGGAATCCTTTCATGGTGTACACATATATAAAATCACCATAATGTACACTTTAAATATCTTACAGTTTTGTGTGTCAATTATACCTTGACAAAGCTGAAATTTAAAGGAAAAAAGAAGAAAAGAACATTCTGATACCCCAGAACCCTCTGTAGTGACTCCTTGTAGAAACCACCTCTTCACCCACAAAGGTAACCACCACAGTAACTTTTAACACTATCGACCAATTTTGCATGCTTTTGAACCCTATATGAATGAAATAATAGGTTTTGGGGCACCTGAGTGGCTCAGTCAGTTAAGCGTCCTACTCTTGACATGGGTTCAAGTCATGATCTCACCAAGCCCCATGTCGGGCTCTGCACCGACAGTGTGGAGCCTGCTTAGAGTTCTCTTTCTCCTCTCTCTGCCCCTCTCTGCTCTATTAAAATAAATAAATAAAATTTAAAAATTGAAATAACAAGTTTATACTCTGTATCTGTTTGGGTTTTTTTTTTTTTCCCTCAGCATTGTGTCTTTAAAATTTGTTTACATTGTTTATCTGTAATTGATTCATTTTCATTCTCATTCCTGTATATTTCTATTGTTAAAAATACCAAGAGTAAAAATACCATTTATATGCTCTACCTCTGATGGGCATTGGTATACCAGTCAGGTTTGAAAAC
Source organism: Panthera tigris (assembly GCF_018350195.1). Lineage (NCBI taxonomy): Eukaryota > Metazoa > Chordata > Mammalia > Carnivora > Felidae > Panthera > Panthera tigris. The sequence goes on along the minus strand of NC_056663.1, from coordinate 74,689,449 downwards.
TGCTATTATACATTATTTGGAAAAACGTGTACCCTTGATATATTTGGCAAGTTTTTATTTTTCCAATCTAAAATTTTAAATATTACAGTTGTTTAATTACCACTGATAATTTAGAGGGTTTCAGCTTTCAAATACAGTCCTAAAACTTTAACTAGTATATGCTGGAGTAGTACTGCATTACTCCCTTTCCTAAATGTACCATAGCACTAAGAAATCAAATAACAAGGGGAAGGCGTTTCTTTATAAAATTATTTGTGAGTCAATGAAAAAGAAAAGAGAGACTAAGAACATCATCATTTTGGACCTGTCAATAAATGAATGGATAGAAGCACTAAGGGGAACATCACAAAAGGAGGGACACCAGATACTAGGTGACTTCTAATGAAATAACATACTACCCACTAGACGGAGGAGTCAAACCAAGTCTAATAAAGCCTCTAGATCCACCTGCCAGCTCGAGGAAATGAAAAGGACAGATGAATGTGTTGAACTGCACTATATGTATGTAATTGGTCAAATCCAGACTATGAAAAACAGGTCAAACATAAATTTTAAGAGAAATAAATGTCTGGACAATAAATGTGCAGTTTAAAAAGACTTAAATAGAAACTAATTTTTAAAATGGTCAAGACTAAACAATCGTATCTAGGGAGACACACTTAGGTGAGAGAATTATAAACACAAGGAAATGATTACTGTTTAGAGTAATTTAGAGGAAGGGAGTTCCTTAAAGGAAGGGAATATGATTGTCTCAGGGCACACAGAGAAGCATATGGCATACTTGGAAAACTTCTATGCACTGAGAGCTGTGTGGTAGTTACAAGAATGTATTGCCTTTTTAATTTTTTTTAACACTTACTCATTTCAGAGACAGAGTGTGAGTGAGGAAGGAGCAGAGAGAGAGGGACACACAGAATCTGAAGCAGACTCTAGGCTCTGAGCTGTCAACACAGAGCTTGACACGGGGCTCAAATCCTGAATCACAAGATCATGACCTGAGCTGAAGTCAGGCACTCAACTGACTGAGCCACCCAGGCACCCCAGAATGTATTATCTTAATACAATAAGGGTTATGTTTATTTTATACAGTTTTCTATATCTATACTTTACAATCTTAAAAAATTAAGATTATAGGTAAAATCTGATAATCTAATAAGAACTACCCTACCGATTCATCAGCAATGGCCCAGTGTCACCTGGATAATTGCCAACAATCATTTTCATTCCAAACTGTCACAGTAAATATGATCTCAAAAGAAAGCAGGAGATACAGAATTTGACAAAGTATCTTAAAATGCCTGATGCCTGCCTTGATGATTCTAATAGAAAATATTCAGAACATTTTCTAATAGAAAATATTCAGACTCATTGTTCTGGCTGCAATGTAATAGCTGCCATGTTTCGCAAATTCAACAAATTTGGGAATGCAACACATAGCTAGAAGCCAGTGAATTTTTTTTGAATTTCATTTTTTTACACTTACTTATTTTTGAGAGACAGAGAGAGACAGAGCACAAGCAGAGGAGGGGCAGAGAGAAGGAGACACAGAACCCAAAGCAGGCTCCAGGCTCTGAGCTCCGAGCTGTCAGCACAGAGCCCGACGCAAGATCATGACCTGAGTCGAAGTCAAACACTTAACCGACTGAGCCACCCAGGCGCTTCTGGAAGCCAGTGAATTTACTTTAGACACGTCTTCACTCCACTATTCTACAAGCAGTGTACAAAACAGTAATTCACTGTGCAGCTGAGGGACAAGTCACAGCTGCCAGATCACTTGGCTTTTCTGGATTTCTTGTAATGTCAAAGAGGCCATAAAAATTCAAACTATAAGGTGCCAGGATATCACTTTTACTATATAAACATAAGAATTTAATATCTCTTTAAAAATTAAGTATGTGTGTGCGAATAAATACTAAGCCATAATCACCTTATTTCTTGAAAAGTCATCGAAATTTCAGTTAGCAATTTGAATTTTCTGTTGTCTCATTTTAGACTTACAAAGTCCAAACACATTTTTATGAAATTCAAAATTCCTGATTACATCAAACAAAGCACAGTTACATAGATATTCTTTTGAGGTATATGCTCTACTTCTTTTTCCTACCATTCTAAACAAAGTTTAATCAAGAAATTACAACAAATTACCAACTATGTGCTAGGCAATGAAGCAGATATGTGACATGACATAAAAAACAGCAAACATACCCATAAGAGAGCTAGAAATCTACGTGGAGATCTAAGTTAGTTACTTAATAATTATTAAGAAATTAATGGTTTTTGTTACGCTCTGGAAATATGATAAAAGTTCCAAGAAGGAAGAAGTCTTATGTGACCAGAAATAGAACTCAGCTCTACGCATAAAAGACAGTCAGTAAATACTAATGGAAGTAACAAACAAGACAGAAAGAATTGGTAGAGTTAAACGTGTATACAGAATTGAGTAGGGTCTTCAACAACGAGCAAGACAAAATTTGCTCCTTGCCAAAAAGGAATCCTAAAATCTGAATACACACCTACCATATTTCACAGATTCTAACAGGCACACATTTTCTTCATATTTTAGCATCTTAGAAATTGATGCATACTATCATTTAAATAGCAGCACTTTTTTCTTTTCTGGTAGTTAAAATAATTATGTGCCCCAAGGTTCTTAAATTTGATCAAACATACCTATCAATTCTAAAGAGAAATATGTCTTAGTATATAACATGATTCCAAAAGTAATCACTTACTACATGCAAATTTGGATATCTAATCTCAATCTTTTAAGTATCAGTTCAAAAACTTAATGGAAATCAGACACCTTGCAAGGCCAAATCCTGAGTTCTAATTCTTAAATTTCAAAAGATAAAAGAACATAATTACAACCACTACAATACATCTTCCATAAAATCCAATGCATAGTCTCTAACATTACTGCAAAAATTACTGTGAGGTAAAAACTGCAGGTAACATAAATAAATCTCAGTTGCAGAAATATTGATGATAGTCCTTTTTTCTTCCACAAAGAGGTAGTGAGCTGGGAAAAAGAAAATAATTTGTTGCTGTATTTTTATCTATAAATAGAAGGATAAAAAAATAACCATCTTAGGGCACCTGGGTCAGTTGAGCACCTGACTTTAGCTCAGGTCATGATCTCACAGTCATGAGTCTGAGCCCCACATCAGGCTCTATGCTGGCAGTGTGGAGCCTGCTTGGGATTCTCTCATCTCCTCTCTCTCTGACCCTCCCCCATTCATGCTTTCTCTCTCTCTCAAAATAAATAAACTTAAAAAAAAAATCTCAAAAAGTAGAAATTTTACTGAAAAACAGATAGAAAGGGGTTGATTTCATATTAACCAAATTAATTCCATATTCATTATAAACAACCCTAAAAAAAAAAAAAAAAGAAAAAAACCTAACAGGGTCAACATAATGCAGTAGTATAAAACAAGCAACCTAGTATATTTTCTTTTGACTGGAGGAAATGCCATGTTTTTTATAAAGTAAACAATGAATTTGCCAATGCCTAAGTATTATTGGTTAGCTGAGGAAACATTTTATCGTCTACCAGAAAAGTGCAAACAGGCACGAATTAAACTGCTGACACAACCTTAAGCACTACTCTAATTAGAGCAAAATCTTACATCAAGTAAAGAGCTTCCCTACCAATTTTTTATCATCATCCTATCAATATTGGAAAAGAATATGAGCAAGTAAAACATATTAATCAATTAAGGGAAGAAGAAACCTTAAATCAGGAGAATCTACATGTAGGTGTGCACCCATGAGTATGTGTATATATTTTTATAGCTCTATTTCTAAACCTATAAATGGGTTTTGTTTTGCTTTTGCTTTTCTCCATATAAAACTACAGATCAGAAATATGGTATTCAGTGAATCTGACTTTTGTTACAAAGAAAGGTAACCTTGGGCAAGTCACTTAATCTTGGCAGTCTCAAGTTTCATCACAGAATATTTGTTGAATATCAGCTATGTGCTAATCACTGCACTAGATGTTTTATATGGCTCTTAATCTTCAAAAGAATCCCACCAGATAATTAGTATTATTCTCCAATAATCAAAACTCAGTCACCTAAATTTGATTCAACCGCAAGTCTGCTTAACTCCTAAGTTCCTTTCCTTTAGTACATGGTAATGTTAATGCCTAAATTAATATGTAAACTATTCAGAATATAGAATAATTCTGACAAAAAGATAACATAATCCACACCACCTTTTTTAAACAAAGACTATACAAATGTAAGGGACAAATAGTGCTCTATGGACAAAGCTATTCCACCACATCGCTCCTCTCCCTACAGTACAGGAGAGATGCTAGGCACTTATTAACAGCATAGGGAAAAAATACAAGCATGAATGTATACAAGTACAAATTCAATAAATGAAGCATTAATGGCAAAACAATGAGACAACTAGAGACTACAGTCTATTTTTCTACAGAACACATTTCTGTAGCAGAAATTCGTTCATTTGTTCATCATTAGGGGATGAGTTCAGTATAATGTGAAAGTCACTTTGGTCCATAAAGAATTTTCTCGAACAAAGTAATGTTTTAAAGCCATTAGGCACAAGTGTTCTCACAGAGAGAGATTTAGCAATATACGATGACCTTAAGGAAAATAATAGAACTCTGGTAGAAGAGGGCAAGTAGAGGCTGGTTAATGGCTTCAAGAACTGCCAGGCTTTCCACAAGGCTCAACTAGCTGGTCAAGCAAAGAGTACAGATCAAGAAACCAGGAAAATATTTCCCTCATGCTGTTGTTGCTGTTGTTGTTACCCCCAAATAAGGCGGATGGGTGGGTAAAGAGGACTGATAAAGAAGTCTGCATCTTAGGTCAGAATTTTTAATTTTGACAATCTATTTAAGTGGAACTGAATGTCCTCATGGACCTACATCTCAAAGGAAAAGGCATAAATCCTAGGACTCAGAATTAAGCAACTGATATCAGGTAAATCTTTAGCTGTATTCTTATTTTTATCAGAATTGTTATCAGTTTTGTTAATACACAGATTATAAATTGCATAGGTTTCTGCGTGGCCTGTTCCTATTTCTAGGGCCTAATTTTGCAGATCTCTGGTTTTTTTCCAGAGACACATTATTGCTTTATAACAGAACTGCTTGTATTACGTATTTAAGGAAACCCAGTGTCACCACTTACTTTATATAGGCCAAGCTTAACTTCTTCAGTATTGCTGTTATGGGATAAAACCAATCTGCACCAACAGGTTAACCTTTACTGCTACTAAACACTTTAATTACTTTGTCAGACCAAAATATTGCCCATTTTTATTTCTGCTTTTTTTTTCTTTTTTTTTTTTCTTTTTTTTTTTAACATTTATTTATTTTTGAGACAGAGAGAGACAGAGCATGAACGGGGGAGGGTCAGAGAGAGGGAGACACAGAATCTGAAACAGGCTCCAGGCTCTGAGCTGTCAGCACAGAGCCCGACGCGGGGCTCGAACCCACGGACCGTGAGATCATGACCTGAGCCGAAGTCGGCCGCTTAACCGACTGAGTCACCCAGGCACCCCTCTTTCTGCTTTAAATAACACTAATAGAGAGTAGGGAGTTAAATATCTGAAATGAATACAAATTCGATAATAACATTTTAAAATACAGATTATAGTAACAAAGGTAGAAGATCTCAAAATTAGGCTAAAGTAAATTAAAATTCTAGTGCATACTATGTATTAAAAATAATATTTTGAGTCAGTTTCTTCAATTTTATAATAACGCCACAAGGAGGATGACATTCATTACAATAATAATTCAGGTTTTTCCCCTAGGAGTGATCTTTTTAGTTTACAGCACAGCACACTTGAATTATTTTCTTTATGAAACTGTCAAAGTGTTAAGGAGAAAATATTTACCCACTTTGGTCAAAGAGAATACATTTCTTTACTAAGTTGAACAACAAAAAAAACTGACTTTAGCATTTAAATATTGGTCTACAACCCATGTCTAAGATATCTCTAACAATTTAAGAATGCCAAACCCTAACCAAAATTTAATTCTGATAATAAAAGTTATTAAAAATTAAAAGTTCTTCAATTTTTTTACCTGAAATTTTATTTTACATTGAGAGTATTTTTAAATTTTTATTTTAATTCCAGTGTAGTTAACACACAGTGTTATGTTAGTTTCAGGTGTACAATGTAGTGATTCAACACTTCCATATGTTACTCAGCGCTCATCAAGATAAGTGTACTCTTAATCCCCTTCACCTATTTCACCCATGTCCCCCCACCCACCTCCCTTCTGGTAACCACCAGTTTGTTCTCTATATTTAAGAGTCTGGGGTTTTTTTTGTCTCTTTTATTTTGTTTATTTGCTTTGTTTCTTAAATTCCACATATGAGTGAAATCATATAGTACTTGTCTTTCTCTGACTTGTTTCATTTAGCATTATACCTTCTAGATCCATCCATATGGATGACAAGATTTCATTCTTTTTTACAGCTAAGTAATATCCCATTGTATAAATATATACCATATCTTCTTTATCCATTCATCTGTCAACAGCCACTTGGTACATTAGGAATTTAAACAGACTTTTTATGATGTTCTGAAACAGATACATCCTGAATTACAAATCACTGAAGTCAGAAACAGCAGTAGAGCATGCCTACCACTTTAAAATGGAAGGAAGGGGTATACAAGTTAGTGGAAATGGGGAAAAAAAATACTATCTTGAACAGAATAAGTACACCAATCTGGTAAACCCATACAATCTAAGCATCCCTCACCACCACCCCAAATCACATCCTACCTACTTTATATTAAATGTCACGTGGACCTTGACCATTCATACCACCTTCATTCTTTCTGCCAATTCATGCTTACTGCTGTAACACTCTGAATCAAATTCTGGCTCAGGGATTATCAAAAGGTCAATAACTGCTCTGAGTTTAGATGACTTGCTTTCAAAAACATTCACTATGGAACATGTTCCTCTATGCAAAATTTTCAAGATGTAAGTAGCAAAATTATCTTTCTTACTAAAAAAAAATAAAATACCAATCAAGAATAGTTTCCACTGTGATCAAAAAGAAGAGACTTCAAAAGTAAACTGTCCTACATAAAGTGCTTACTAAACACTAGAATTTATACTGCTAAATGAGTATTTTAATCTCCTTATTGAGATGACTGAAGCTTTCACAGCTATGTTCTTGACAATTTTCAACATCTCAAACCCAAAGATTTTATTCCTCTGCTCCTCCTTCCTTCTCTTCTGTCTCTGAGGGAAAAAAAAGTGTTCCCTATCATTTCCAAGACTAATACTACCAGTCTTTTTTCTTTTGTCTACCCCTATACCTCCTCCAGAAACTTGTTCCATTAATCATTCTCCTCCAGCTTAAAGGTTCAATTTCTTTAAACTCATTCTTGCTTCTCTTTGCATAAACAATCACAAGTACAAGACATTAGTTTTTGAATGCAAAACCATGTACATAAGTGAAGCCTTATTAATTAGAAGGGAGTCACTCTAATCCAACTACATGGATTTGCAAAATAAAAATAAAGTTTTTCTTTTCCATTCACTCTGTAATAAAGCTCTAGTCACAGAACAAAAATGAAGAGGGAAGCAAAAGTCAGTATCATAAAATACGTAATCAGCAAAGGTAAATGGCAATGATTTCTAATCTGTATTTTTCAGTAACCAAGGACTTCTTCAGTTAAACCAAATTGTATCTAAAAATTATCCCAGGTATAATTCTAAGAAATGAATTCTAAAAGGCAATCTTTAGAAGATGAACTGCTATGACTTTCAACAACAGTCAACTCCAACATTTGGAAAGTCACTTCCTTCCTATACAGAGACAGAGACAGAATATGTTGCAAACCTTTGCTCCCATACTTACTTATGTTTAGTTTTTCTTTTAGAAATTAACCTGTTTCTTAAACATTATCTTCAAAAGGTTAACAGTGTGACTTTTAGTTACTATTTATCTCAGGGTAAAAAAGAACATTTTTTTTTTTCCTGCATGCTGTAATCTCAATCAGAATTCTCAGACTTTTCCTCCAAAATTTGTGACTGTATATGCTTACAACTTAAACATACTGGTAAAAAAAAAACTCTATAAAATTAAGAAAATTAAATAAATGTGGAAGCATGAGAGAAACAGAAAGGATACACTTGTAACTCATAACTTTTTCCATCACTTTCTTCTTCCAGCTTCAAATAACTTCCTCCTGTTACTTTCTTGATTATTCTCACAAAATCTAAGTCACATCCAATCCTATCCCTAGACACTAAAAGACACCACTTATTATATATGAATTATAATTATATATGAATTATATATGAATTATATGATCAATAATCAATTATTATTGATGTTCTTCTCCTTTCAAAGTATATTTTCCACTGCAGATTTAAATCCAATCAAAATTTGGTAGGTAGATACTGGTTTATATACACATTTGCAGAAATATACTCGACAGCAAATAAAAGAGGTAAGAGATTAAGTACAGAGGGAGTCCTTATGCTTCCTTAAAAGAAATCTACAAAATTTTACTTGGGGCATTCCACAGAAGCTTAGCAATTATTTCTAATAATTGGTTTTGTTAGCAACATATTTTGCTCTATTATAAAGGTCAAAACAAAGACTTAGTAGAAAACTTGAAAAACGCAGACATATAAAGAAGGAGACTTTATCTATAATCTCAACATCCAGAAATAATCACTTTATAAATTTGTTGTATTTCCTCCTGGTCTCCCTCTCAACAACGTGTGACAAATACATATTTCCAAAACTAATATAATAGATTAAACTACATAAAAATGCTAATACTCAACTATTCACTGACCTACAAAAACAGCAATTTCATACAGTTCAACCTAATACCATATGCACTATATGCATATGGATGTATAAATACAACTTTATATTCTTTCAAAACTTTATATTATGAGCATTTTCCTACATCTTCAATATTCTTCCCAATATGACATCTTAAGGCTGGAAGGTGGCTCAAACAAAAGGATATAATAAACTCATTTACCCATCTCCTTGATATTTGACACTGAATTATTTCCAGTGTTTCACCTTCATTTATTTAGTTTTCAGTGTTTCACCTTTAAAAATGATGCTAGTCTATGAAGATTCGTGTGCCTAAATCTTTCTGCAAATCTCTGAATTATATCCTTGAGATAAACTCCTAGAGGTAGGCCTACTGAGTCAAAGTTTATGAACATTTTAAGTACTACTTAAACATGTTCCTAAAATGCCTACCATGAAAGAATTAACATTACCAATTTACATTTCACCATTAGTATATGAAATTGCTCATTCTGTCTCAAAACTTTTTTTTTTAACGGTGTGAGAGATGATTTTATAAATCATCTGTGATTTGTAAGCTAATTCTTAGAGAAAGGAAAGCTGACAGGCAACATACACAGAAAGGTAAAAAAGGAGCACATTTTCAATATCAATGGTTCTCAAAATTTGGTATGCATAAGAATCATCTGAGAGGCTTGTTTAAAAATGAAAATCCCTGGATCTCATTCCAGTGATTCTGTCAAGAGGTTCTGATGTAGATTTGTGCTTTTAACTACCACAAGTGACACAGATGCAAAGTGATCTCTGAGCTATACTTTGAGAAACATGACTGCACATGAAGTACAAATGCTTTATATGAATAATTACTGCAACACATAAAAATACTCCAAATAGCTAAGTAAGAGGTAAATACATCAGTTATTTCTTATTCAAGATACAAATATTAGGTGATCATGTAATGTCTTCAGACCAAAACTTCGCTTCATCTCTGCAAATCACTGCTTAACTGAAAGTGAAAATACTTTAAAAATATATTACAGTATTTTACTATAATTAAATATATACCTATACCTTACACTCAATCTCTTCTGCAGCAAAAAATATATATGATATATATGTTTTTAAGTATGAATTTTAACACAGGTTATATCCTAGCTGTGTGATTTAAATGCTATAACCTCTCTGAGCCTAGTTTCCTTATCTTTATTTTTTTTCCAATATATGAAATTTATGTCAAATTGGTTTCCATACAACACCCAGTGCTCATCCCAAAAGGTGCCCTCCTCAATACCCATCACCCACCTTCCCCTCCCTCCTTATCTTTAAAAATAACAATAATACCTATCTCTTAAATGACATAATTAACATAGAAATGCATATGATCCAAATTAAGAGTTCAGCAAATGTTTGTTGTAATTATTATGATATCATCATCACTCTGAAAGCACCTAATTCAATCAATCCACCAATCACTTTGCTTAAACAACAAAGAGAACTGTATACATCTTATCTGATAGACCATATATGGAAAGAGCACTACTAACATAAAGCCTGCCTTTAAAAACAACAACAACAACAAAAAATTACTAAAAAAAAATATGCTACGAACTGAAATAAACTTTTTAACAACACTGTTAGACAGCATTAGGGAAAACTGGTAATGCTAGAATTTAGTCCCAAATTTGTTCTCTTAAACATTTAGAGAATACTGGATATGAAAAAGATAAAACCATTTTCTTAGCTGAAATATGCTCGACTCCGCCCCCCAAAAAGGAGATGAAATAAGCAAATGGAAACATTTCAATATCACCCAGAACCTGATTCTTTAAGAAATTTCATCCTTCTTCCTAACTCCAATTTCTACAGCCTCCAGATCAAGTATTATTTGCCTTCTTTAAGAGTATATTTAAGGAAATTAAATAAAAACGTTCATATATAAATTGATCAAGGTCATCAAGGAGATTAGTGGCAGAGGATAATTAAATCCAGGTCTTTCGATGCTTGATCCAGGGCCCTTAAGAAAAGGCAGCTCTCCTAGGGCTTGAACTTCACAAAGTATTACCTATTTATTTTACATGAATTACTGTCTAATATAGAACATTCATAGTACCTTCTATCTTTCATAAGCAAGACTTTTTAAGATGTGGTCAACATTTCTGATACTCACTGCCTTTCCTCCATTTACTCAACACATTGGAAGCAAGCTTTCATGTCCACCACTCCAATGAAACTTATATTAATGATTTATTTGTTGTTAATCCACCATTTAACATTTCAATATATATGAAATTTAGACACATCCTCGACCAAATCCCAAATGATATGTTCATGTTACAGTGTTCACAGAAGATTGTTTTTCTTTATGGGGATGGGGGGGTGGGGTGGGAGGGTGGCTATAAACTTTTTACTTATTGAATAATAGAAGATTACAAATACTAGTTGTTAAATTATATTACAGTCTTCCATAATTAATGTTTGAAGTATCTGAATTCAGAATAAAGTGCAGAATTATATTGGTAATATTTACATCTTTCAAGAAACATTACCACCAAGTATTTAAGTACATGAGAAGGAAAAGCTGTCTTCACATGGCAGTTTGAATATCATACATAACGGCAACTTCATGCTCAATTTGTTCTATAGCAAATTATTAACATTACTTAACTAATGTAAATATTTTTGGGTGTGACTGAAAGAAAACGTATCCCTATCATGGCAAAAACATAAATGTAGTTACAGAATATAAACTAGTGAAGAACAGAGAACTCAATGTTTTTACATCATGTTCTGTACAAACCACTTTATGTACTATAGAGAGGTAGAGGAGTTGGCGAGAAAGGGAAAGGAGATTCATTTTCTTTCCTATGCAAAGCCCCAAGCAAAACTTTAAAGTGGGCAAAGTCTGGGGTACCTGAGTCTCACTGTTCTTTCTGCAATGGCAGTTCTATTCTGCTTTAGCTTTAGTCCTGTATTTTGTAATAAAGTATTTGTTTCAAAGGCATAGAAGATGAAAAAAATTATTAGATTATAATCACTGAAAATTAATAATCTTGGATGTTAAGTGTTTACTTTGTTGTATTCTTAAAAGTTACTTTAAAATAGCTACTATATGTTGTCATCAATATACTTTAAAATTGGTCTGACTCAGACTTCCTAAATGTTGTTATATCTATGAAATCACTAACAAAGCAAAAGACCAAAAAAGGAATACAAAACAACTCAACTACAACTCACTAATACAAGAATTTGCCATAATTCCATTATTGTAATCTATACAGCTAGAATTTGAAACTGAAAAAATTTACAAATGCTAACAATATTGTTTCACTTATATGACACAGGATAGTTAACACAAATCCTATAGAGAGATGCTCTCATGATCAGTACCAGAGTTATGTTGATACATATGTTGAGGCTGAGCTAATAGCAGGGAGCATTTCCTGTACATTTCCTTATACTCAAGATGACTAGTACCAATGAACTTTTTATGGATTGATGAATGAAATAATATATAATCTCTAAAATGTCATGGGGGCACTCAAATTAGCTATAAAATTACTAAGGCTACCCAAACTTAAAGCAAAGAAAATTTTCTTAAACTTACTATTCTAATTTAAAAAAATAAGTACTGCTGCTTTAAGTGGCCAGCAGTCTCACATCAACTTCAGGCTGCAATCACAACATCCATTAGAGTGCTCCACAGCTCAGAGCAAGCAAGCAAGTGGTTGTCAGTGCAGCTAGTAAATCACCTGATCCTATTACAAAATCAATTACTGCAGTGCATTTCCATTGCTACACAATCTGATGATGACAAAATGATATTGGATAGCTACTGCAAGGTCAAGAAAACTGCTAAGAACATCTTTAATTGGTCTTTTATTTTTAATCATATGGTCCTAGTTATAATGCATCCATTTTAATTGTATATTTTTATTTGAAATAAATCTATGTAGTTACCTTTGGTTGCCTGGGACATTCGATGGATAATCTCTGCAACTGGTCTGAGGTATGGCTACAAGAGAACAGATCGGAGCAGCAGGTCGAACGGCTCAACCTCTTCATTAAAGAAGAAATAATGCTGCAGCCACAGCCACACATTGACTTGTTCGTTAGATGAGAATTTAACTTAAAAAATCAGAACTGGTAATGTCCCATATATACTCAAAATTGGCTAACTGCCTCATTCTGCAGCTCTCTGGCTGAAAGAAACACTGTTAAAAAAGAATAAAACATCAGCTTCCTATCAGAAGGAAGATACCAGACACAAACTCATCGCCAAGAAAAAGTCGACATTAAAAACAGAAGTCTCCCGGCTACTCTTTAGAAATAAGGTAAGGTGCTTTAATATTTCAAACTTTTATATTAAAGCCCAAGTACTTAACAAAGGAGCAAACTCAAGATATTACACCCCGAAATTATACTAACCACTCTTTCTGTCCTCCATCAGTTTAGATCTGTTTGCCTACTCCTTCAGCTCAGCCTATCCAACCTGTTCCCTCTGTAAATGCACACTATTTCAACAACCAACTGGAATGAGCCCCACCCCTCCCTGTCCTCATACACACTGTTCAAGAACTGCTCAATATCTGGAAAAGAACTGCTGCTGCATTGCTTTGAGAAACAACAGGGAGCAAATTACTGGACGGATTCTTTAACTTACCAATCAGAACTGCTGACCTTTTATGACTCTACGATTCAAGAAGTCTGCCAAACAGTCACAGTAAGAATAATCTACTGGTTTTACTTCTATGTTATAGATTTACAGAATTGTTTTCTATCTTATTATTTGATCTAAAATACAAAAACATAGGCATGTGTATTTTTTTTAAAACAAAACTTAGTAGATGATAAAAATCTTTTGAGTATTGCTGGGAGAGGGCAGGACGGTGGTTGATATGCAAAGTAAAAAAATTCCCTGTGAATACTGTAGTTAAACTTGAGAACTATGGAGTGATAAAATTCTATAGCAAAAATAGGGGCGTAAGTAACGATGGAATAAATAAGCAAGATAATCCAAGGAGACCCCTGCTATCATAAACGTTAGAAGAGTTTTAATGAAAAGAAAAGGGCACGTGGATACATATAGGTATGGACAACACAGAGAAAAGCCACCAAAAACCTGGTTGTTTTGATACTGAATCTTCTCTCACTTGGTTATTTGCATCTTATGAAGTAGACGCAAAAACCACCCAGAAAACATAAACAATTGTACTATGTCAGCCACACTATAGTATCTTTTGTACTTAAGCATCCTCTTTTGCCAATAATGTATAAAGATATTTATTTATACCATGTTATGATTCACATTAAGTTTCCAGGACAAGGGAGGGTGACATTCACACAAATACTTTAAAGTCTTCCCAAATAATCATATTTCAAATAACTGCAACTTAATGAACATTCACAGACCAATGATTACCAATCTCTGTTAGCACTTTTTTTGAGGGAGATAGTGTAAAAACTAAATGTAATAAGAAACACCTTGAATGAAAATGTACATTTTTAAAACTTCCTGTTTTCTGTGGCAATGAAAGGTTCCTTATTTGTGTATGCCTCATGCTCAATTTCGTTTCTGATTTAAAGCTTAAAAGAGCCAGTATTGCATTGCCTCTTCCTTCACCTTGCACTGCCCTTTTGAGATTCCTGTTACACTTAAATCAATTTCCAGAACATCTAAAAACAGGCATGCATTTCACACTGAAATTTTTAAAAAAATTCTTTTGTAGATAAAGGCTATGGAAACAAACAAGCAAAATAATGCAGTAACCTTTTACTCGCCTGCTGGAGGTACTGTCTGCTGCAGAGAATTTTAAATCCTCATCTGCAGATGCAATTGAGCTGGTATTGCCAAGAACTCTGCTTTTCCTGTGCTGCTGCTATACAGCTATTCATCAAAAGAACACATTATGTGAAAAATGTGAAGTCCTATCAGCTTAAGTTTCTCATATGATTTAACAAAAGAACTTCTAAAATCTAGCTAAAGCTCCTCTGTCACATTTTCAGATGCATGTCAGACATGCTGGGGGAAAAAGGTCTTATTGCTGCTGATGTACTCCTCCTATCAAATATGTGAGATTGGGAAGCTAAGGGAGGTATGAAAAATTAACCTTACTAACATAACACCTTACTAACATAAGAACAATGTACCAAGCATTAAAACCTCATACAATTTACATTGTCAACAAATGTATAGCATGCCCATAATTTGATTTCTATTAGCTTTATAATTAAAAAAAGCCTATAAATAAATCTTTGTCTAAGCTTACAAACAAGCATCAATAAAAATCCCCACCAAATGCATAATGAGAGTAAGTTATTTTATTAGCTACCCAACATCAATGTTGTTTTTAAACAAAAGCATAAAAGATCCCAAAGTAAAGCTGACTTGTGAAATAACTTGAGGTGTAATGTTTCATCCCCCCACCAATACCCTCTGGATCTTATATGAGTTATAACTAAAATAGAATGTAAGCAATAAGGGCTATTTTCATCATTTATTATTTTTCCTTCAGTGTCAGCTGACCTAATGTACTATTGATTCCTAGGTTGCATATAGATGGAGGAAGAAAGCAAATCCACAAAGAAAAGGCTTTTAAAACTATCAGAAAAACAACAATATTTAGATATAAACAGTATCTTTAATCGTCTAGCTATAGATAAGTGTAAAAGGAAGGGGAAATGTTAATACGTGCTCACCAATGACAATTAAGCATCATGATTATTTTTAACAAACTAACTGCATTTTAAAGTGTGCTTTCCCCCTTAATTGCAAGTAACTCTAAATATCAAAAACTTGTTTTAAAGATTTTAACCTTTCTATTGAATTTCTACTTCTCTAAGAAATAAGGTGACCATCCTAATTACATGGTAGTCCAAAAGATGTGAAATCCACAACTACAACCCTGTAGGTGAGGGCTGCTCAGTGCCCAGATTTATGTATGTAAGTAAGCACAAGCTAACTTCAATAGTCCCTTTAAACTAAAATGTATCAAACAAAAACTTATCAAATTGACACTATTACATTATTTAAAACTACTTTTTCATTTAATACACTATCCTGCCACATATAGCATCCCAGTGAGAAGTAATTCCAGCAGTTCTCAAAATATGGACCTTGGGGGCCCCTGAGACCTTTACATGGAGTCTATGGGATCAAAATTATTTTCATGATACTAAGACAATATTTGTGTTTTTCACTCTCAATACCTAATGAATATACATTGAAGTTTTCCTCAACCCACATGGCATGTAGTATCACAACAGACTGAATGCAGAAGCAGATATGAGAATTCAACTGTCTTCTGTTAAGCTGGACTTTAAAGAAATGTGAAACAACATCATCTATCTCATTAATTTTTTGTTTCAAAAAATATGGCTATTTCCCCAAAAATATGTTAATTGTGTGAACATGTAATTAGCTATTATTTTTCAAGTTAATAAATGAATACTTTCAAAACTTCTCAGTTTTACTTTCTAATAGGGTAAATGCTGAGATACGTAACCTAAATAAATCAAAGCTCTTTGAGGTCTTCAGTAATTTTTAAGGGTGTAAATGGGTACCCAGACCAGAAAAAAAAAAATGAGACTCACTCAATTCTCTGCTTACATTTTTCCCTTAAATCAAGGCTTACAGTTTTTGGTTAAAAAAATTACCCCAGTAATTTTAAAAGCAGTAATCCTAAAAATATTCATTTAGAAAAGCAAATATAAAATGTTTTCAATTTTCACTGATGTCACTTTTAATACTTAACTTTCAGTCATCTTATTTATTAAGTACAATTATTATTGGCTGTGTTTCACAGTACTATTAAAAACCAACACCTATTTTTTAAGTAGTGGATAACTACTAGTAACATACATACAATGAAAAAGAGACAAAATCCATTGTTAGAAAAATGGAAAATATGAGATTATATATTTTTAATATAAAAAGAAACCATAAGAACAGTTTCTAAAATTCATCATGCCTGTACAAAAATCACTAGTTTTAAATATTTTTTTTGAGAAGAAACACATAAACTTTAAATAAAATACATCTCAAGAAGGGATTGGCATTCAGTAATAAAAAGTTGGTTATGGGGAAAAAACCTTTCAAGACTATATGAAAGACAATTAGAAAACTTACACTATAATAAGTTAATTAATTTCTGTAGCTGAGAACAGTTGAATGTTTGATATAGTCAAACAGGAAAGAGAAGGCTTCTTATCCCCCAAATTTTTATGTACTAGCCCACATTTCCCCCAGTAAACCCCACAGGGATTTTTTAATTTTTTTTTTTTTACATTTATTTATTTTTGAGAGACAGAATGAGACAGAGTGCAAGCAGAGGAGGGGCAGAGAAAGGAGACACAGAATCTGAAGAAGGCCCCAGGTTCTGAGCAAAAGTTCAGCACAGAGCCCAACGTGGGGCTCGAACCCACAAACCATGAGATCATGGCCTGAGCCTAAAACCCCACAGGGATTTTTTTTTTTTTTTTACATTTATTTATTTTGGAGAGACAGAATGAGACAGAGCACAAGCAGAGGAGGGGCAGAGAAAGAAGGAGACATAAAATCTGAAGAAGGCTCCAGGCTCTGAGCAAGAGTTCAGCACAGAGCCCAACATGGGGCTCGAACTCACAAACCATAAGATCATGGCCTGAGCCAAAATCAGGCACTTAACCAACTGAGCAACCCAGGCGCCACCCCACCCCACCCCACCCCACCCCCACCCCGCCCCAGCCACAGGAATTTTGAAAGAGGATCTCCTTGGTTCTGTCCTTAATCAAACCCCATGTCCTTGAGCTCTGGTTCTCACTCACTCAATCATTCAACTATTTACTAAGCACCTACTATATGCTAGGCAGGTATAGATAATGAAGATGTAACAATGCACAAAACATAAAAATCCTTCCAGCCTTCTTTGAATTTATATTCCAGGGGGAGAAGACACACAACAAACCAAACAAATACCATAGCAGGTGGTGACAACTGGAAAGGAAAGGTGGGTGCTAGAGGGGGAGGAAGGATGAAATGGTTAGAGAAACACATTTTCTCTCATTAGAAATACAATTTTTTTACATTTAAGAATATTTTCTAAATATTAGTAGTGGCAGCAAAAATGTGGTCAGTGGTCACAAAAACTTTATTTTTTAATGAAAAATCTCAATTATATATAAAAGTAGAAAAGCATAATGAACTCCTATATACCCACTCATCATCCATATTCAACAGTTATCCAAGATATTACCAATATTTTTACCTTTGTCTCTTTTTCTTTTTTGAGATATTTTAAAGTAAATCCTAGACATAAAGTCACTCCTTCTCCCACCCACCCATATATCATGTATATTTAAATAATTTATCCATTGCTTTATATACTCACAAAATCACTGACATCACAACTCATATTAACAATTTCTATGGTATTAACTAATACCAGTCAATATTTATATTTCCAATATCATCTCAAAAGTGTCTTTTCTAGGTAATTTGACCTAAAAAAGAATCCAAACAAGAACCATTCTTTGTTTGCGGTTACTATGTTTCTTATATCTCTTTTACTTGATAGTAACTTCCCATGTCCCTCTTTCTCATGCCACTGACTTGGAGAAACCACATTAGCTTTCCTATATTCTGAAACTGTCTGCATGTTTCTTCACTGTGTCACTTACTTTCTACCCCAATCTCTCCTATTTCCTACAAATAACTTCTGATGATGCCTATTCCAAATTCCAACCTCAACAGAAATACTAGAGATACAGGTAGCAGACACAGAAGTCCTTCAAACTTCAAAGAATCAAACAGCAATTTAAGTCTATTGGTGATTTTTGAACACTTGTTGAAATTAATTTGAAAAATTTAATATGGTGCAATAGCTCTGAAAAGACAGAAGAGGGAACTATACATTTAGGAATTCTACACTTAAATAGCACTAAATTTTGTTTTAAATTTAAGCACTGATTTTCAAGTTGACAACGGTTAAAAATACAGTAATGATTACTGTTTTATATATCTTCTTTCCCACAAACAAACAAACAAAAAGCCCTACAACATAAGAAAAAGATTTGGAAAAATAAAGACTGAATGCATAGATATGTTTAAGTTGTAACACATTAATAAATAACCATTAACCAAAGTTACCCATTCAATTATTCTAACAATGTACTTCCACATTCTAAATAACTTTCTTTAATAAAAAGCTTATCTAAATAAAACCAATGTATGTGTTTTTAATAACCATTTTAGTTCAAATAAGTGCAAAATGTTTTTAAAAGGTTTTTTAGTCATCAGGAAAATTCAGAAATAAAGGCTTTACAGCAAATTACTTTTACATATCAATTTATTCAAAGGAAAACTGCAAAAAAGACATTAGTAATAGTGATATCTCAAGAATAAGTCTATATAGCCTGTAATGTTTACTAGTCAGAAGGTAAAGGAAGAGTCATTGTAGTCAGTTTCCAATGGATTTCTCTACCACTCTTGTCATCCCCAACCCCATAAAAAAAGGTGGGGGAGGGGGAGAGAAAGTTCAGGAAACTTTTATAATTTGATGTTTAAAATAAACTTTTTGGGGTGCCTCTGTGGCTCAGTCAGTTAAGCATCCAACTTCAGCTCCAGTCATGATCTCACGGCTCGTGAGTTTGACCCCACATGGGGCTCTGTGCTGACAGCTCAGAGCCTGGAGCCTGTTTCAGATTCTATGTCTCACTCTCGCTCTGCCCCTCCCCCACTCATGCTCTGCTCCCCCTCCTCTCTCTCAAGAATAAACATATATACATGCATACATAAACTTTCTAAGAAGATTGACACAGCGGCCAAAATAAACTTTACTAGTGATGAGGCACATTTATTTTCACCTTCTAAGAG
This sequence comes from Panthera tigris, assembly GCF_018350195.1. NCBI lineage: Eukaryota > Metazoa > Chordata > Mammalia > Carnivora > Felidae > Panthera > Panthera tigris. The sequence continues at coordinate 74,669,817 of NC_056663.1, read as the reverse complement.
AGTATCTAATAAATTGACTTGCCTTTTGATATGTTTAACTCTCAAAAGGTAAAAGAAATGTATCACCTTAGTCAATTAAGAAGAATGATCCAGATGTGCATGACCCATCATAGCACAGAGACACTATTAGGAAATCAACGCATCTGGGCACTAGGTCACACAACTCTCAGCAGGCAATACTGTCTTAAACAAGTCATCACCTCATAAATAAACATCCATTTGCTCACTTAAAAATGTCAGCATAATAATCTCCTGCTGACTTGCTACCACAGTCCCATCTCTTTGCGAACCAGCTCCACTAAGAATGAATTTACTGGGGCGCCTGGGTGGCTCAGTCGGTTAAGAGTCCTACTTTGGCTCAGGTCATGATCTCACAGTTTGTCAGTTAGAGCTCTGCATCAAGCTCTGTGCTGCCAGCTCAGAGCCTGGAGCCTGATTCTGTGTCTTCCTCTCTCTCTCTCTGCCCCTCTCCCACTTGTGCTCTTTCTCTCTCTCTCTCAAAAATAAACATTAAAAAAAAAAGAATGATTTACTTGTAAGTGAGGAAAACCATTTACAGGGTAAAAACTAGAGAAAGAAGAAGAAAAACTAGAAGGAAGGAAGGAAGGAAGGAAGGAAGGAAGGAAGGAAGGAAGGAAGGAGTGGGGTGTAACTGGAGAACCACCCAACTATGTTCAGTTTGCTATGTCAACTTCTATGGATTATAAAAAAGTTTTAATATGTGTAGAGACAGACAATTCATTTTTTTCCGTTTTACAGCTTAGATGAAAGCAAAATCAAATACAGTCTTAACATACATAGCTAGATAACAATAATTAAAATGTTCCCTACCTGATGTAATCTAATTTATGGCAATCAGCATCTAGTTATTTCCTCTCTGCATATTTCCTCCACGGTGCAGTGAAATGGCCCCAAAAGAAAAGTGAAGAATTCTGTCTAGAAAAGCGGTATTTTCCACTAAATTACTAGCCAAAATGGAAAGCTAGTTCAGATTACAACATAACTTCACTACGTAAAAGAGCATTGAATTTGCCACTGATAACGAGAAATAGTCAAGCCAGAGGGATGACTTGAGAATTATCATATTTTCAAAACCATTAGCACTTCTACTTTTTCTAATTAAGCTGGCTCTGTAGTAAAACAAAGAGCCCTTTTTTATACTAGTTTCTGCCTAATAAGCAAGATGGCATCATTACTCCATCTCTTTAGAGCAAGTAGAGTACTACAGTACTCTATTCAATTAACTACAAGAGTAATAACCAAAACATGCAAAGAGCAAACCCAATAGTCAGTCCCAAGATTCCTTTTATACATAGCAGTTTATTCAGTCAACCCCGGGTGATCAACAGGGAGTTATATCAAAGGCAGACTGGCCTTACAGTCACAAAGCAGTGATTCCAAACCAGGTGGAGGGGCAGGGCAGGAACTAGAGTTTTCAAAAGCACAGTCAATACAAGAATACATCGATTTTCTTTGTACTACAAACTATAGAAAGTAATGCTTTATAAATGCCTAATAACACCTTCTGTTTGTGTATAATAATAGGTATGGGAAAGAGGGAAGCAGAACCTTTTTCCCTATTTATAAAATGTAGGATAATAATGGTTTTAATAGGTATTAGGGGTGTGGGAAAGAGGAAATCCTGGAGAAAAATGGCATAGGACACTGACCTATTTCTAAAAGTCAGGGATGAATTAAACTATAAAGTCTCTCTAATGGCATCACTTTATAATAACTGAGATTCAAACTGGAAACCCTACATTATCCAAAACTAAAACTATGGTCATAATATCCTACCTTTTAAAAAGAAAAGTATATATTATTAAAATTTAGTTTTATCAAAAAACATTTTAAATTGTTTTACTACCCAGAACATATTCTATGGAATTTATATTTATTGTAAGGCTTTTAATCACTTTGGAGCTAGAATGGCTAATTTCTATAACAAGTGGGTTCAGACCAGTCAGAAACCCTGAAGAGCAATGTCTGAGGATGTACTATATATAAATAAAGAAGTACAATACTTACTCTGAGTTAAAGAAGTAGCCAGTCATCCATGGCAAATAATAATACTAACCAAACAGAAAATGTTTACCTTATGCTATTAATAGAAGCTAGAGATCTTCAACTTTTTCCCTTAATTGAACACTTTCCAAATGAAATCTTATATAGAACTCCAACATTTGAAATATAGGAACAATGTTATTAGTATAAAATTTTTATGAGTTAGATTTCATGAATTATATTTATTTACATAAAGAAAATTAATAAGGCAATGGGCTAATAAATACAAAAATATGTAATCATTGAGTTTTTATCAGTTTCAGCAACTTATTTCTGTACTGTTTTGGTTAGATTATATTAAGAAAATCTTGATGCATAAAGATAAGTAAGCAGTTCAATGAGAAATTTTTAAAAGATATATTGGAACAGTTCGATCCAAAGCTAAATCACTAACAGCTTCCAACAACTGTTAACTTATTATAAATGTATAAAACTAAAAATACCCAAAACTTAAAATGAGTAGAAACATTATCTGTAACAGAATACGCTCAAGATAAAACACTTACTGATTCATTAACTACATAAATGACTATTAGTATTATTGACACTGTGGTCAGTATTTTCACCACCATTTATGGCAAAGATGCTAGTGGCAAAACCAGCTTAGAAGTGACAGTGTGTAGATTCATGGCAATACTACACAAATAATCGATGTTATTTTATTGACCATAATCACTTATGTTCAAAGTCTTTCATTCACAGGATTATTCTTTTTTTTTTTTTTTTTTTTTTTTTTTTTTTTGCTTGTTGATTCTTTTCCTCATTTGGCATCACATTTTTCTCTTTTCCCACTAAAATTTCCTCTTTCATTAAAAAGGCATCAGGGGCCCAGTCAGTTAAGCATCTGACTCTGGATTTCAGCTCAGGTCATGATTTCATGGTCATGAGATGGAGCCCCATGTAGGGCTCCACACTGGAGTACATAAGATTCTCTCTCTCCCTTTCCCTCTGCCCTTCTCAAAAAAAATCTTTTAAGTTAAATAAAATAAAGTAAAATAGGTATCAGTTTACAAATACTGGGATACATATTTGTAACTAAGCTTTGTATTGAACTATAAAGGCCTTCTAGTGCTATTCGTTCTTGGAGCAATATCACATGCCCATTGACAGATATTTCAAAGTTCTCTGGGAAATGTGAGTTCAAAACTCTGCACCCCTGTGTAGACCATTATGAAAGCTAAGATTTACATAATACAAAATGAAAGTACTGCATAAAGGGAGAAATGAAAGCCAACCTCTTTTTCACAGGTATAATAACATATATGCTTATATATGAAAAAAAATCTTATTCTTACATCATTCATGTTTAGTATTTAGCAGTTACATGTCAGGAAATATGAATTTTAGTTTTTCAGTGTGTAACCAAAAGAAATTTATATATATATATGTAAATGTAGATATGGATATAAGTACAAATATAGATATACAAAGTAAAAAAAAGTGGCAAAATACTAACAAAATGTTAACAATGGGTGAGTCTAAGTGAAGAGTATACAGGTATTCATTGTACTATCTTCTCAACTGTAGATCTGAAATTTTTTAAACAAAAAGAAAATAAAAAATAAACATCAAAATTCTAAGACACTAGTTTATAGAATTTGTGTAATATTTGCTTCCACAGAATAGTTTGGAAACCAGTAATATAAAGTCCAAGATATCAAAATTTTTCATTCCTATACTGAAACAATATAGAAACACCATATATAACAAATAGTATTAAAATTTTTTCTTAACTGGCAACAAACTAGGAAATTATTTTTGAAACAGAAGACCCAAAGGATTAAAATAATAACCAGATATTTAAAAAAAAAACAATTTCAAGAGAAAAAAATGATAACATATAGACAATTCATAGTAGAAATAATTGCCAAAAACTTACAAAAAGATGTTCAGCTTCATCAATAATAAAGGAAATGCAAATCAAAAACAATGAGAAACCATTTTTCAGTTGAAAGATTATCAAAAACAACATCAAGTATTAATGAGGAAGGTAGTAAAAAGAACATATTCATCCCCTGATGATGAGAGTAACTCTTGAAGGATAATTTCACAGTATTTAGTACATTTTTTTAAGTGCTTATACCTTACTATACAGCAATTACACTTTTTGTTAGCTGCCCTAACATCTCAAGGAGATGTAACAAGGTTGTTTATTGCAGCCTTGCATTTGACACCAAGGACTTCGAAACTAATCTAGCAATAAGAGAATGGTTAAACATTAAACCATAGTATAACCTTAAAATGATACACTAAGTATAAGTTAGAATAAATCAGATCTTAGGCCCTAATACATAAGTATTAATGTGGCAGCAATACCAAATTTCCTAACCAAAATTCATTCTCACCCTCCATAGTAATGCATGTGGCTCCCTTGCAATTACATGTAACTAAATTCTCATCAAAGGAAAATGAATTTTAGAATGGATGCTTTTCTATGATAGATATTTTAAGAAAGCTAGTATGCAGGTTATTTCTCCATCCTGATATGGCTGGCATGTGAGAATAAAGCACAACAGGATGACAGACCTAAAAGATGAAAGAAGCCTGCGTCTCCAAATGAGTACATCAAAGAGTTCACTGCTAGCCTGAAAATACGATAAATTCTCCAATGGTAACCCCATTATAACTAGAATCAAAATATAAATTCCTTAAATTCCTATCCAGGTCATATATAATTTGGCCCTTGCTTTCCTTTTCAAACTCATCACCAACCCCCCACCCCGCCAACCTCACTGTCTCCTTTTAATAAGCACACCAGATTTATTCCCACAATAGGGCCTTTAAATTTACAGGAATCCTACTTGAATTGCTCTTTCCCACAAACACTCATAAGGTTCTCTCCATGCCTTTCATCAGATCTTGCTACCTCTTCAGAAAGACACAGTCCCTCTAAACCATGCCCCGCCAATCCCATCAGATCCCACTTGCATCCATGCTCTATCCTCTTAACAGGGGCAAATCTAGGTTTTGAGGGGCCTAAAGCTTCTAAAAATTAGAGGATTTAAAAGAAAGACTACAAATTAGAAATGAAAGTGAATACATATTTGAAATGAAAAAAAATCAACAAAATATTAAAAGACTAAGAAATACCATAAATACACACAATCCAAAAAAATAACATTTTAATTAAAAGTCTGAAACACTTCTGTTATACCATATTTCCTATATTTTTTGACTGAGTACTCTTTGCTTGACTTTTTGAATGATTTTATAAGACTCCCTATACAGAGACCAAGAGGATAATTTGTCTTTACTCTGGCATAGTTGTTCAAAATTTGTAGAAACTGTAAACTTCACAACCTGTTATCAGAAACATCATGTAAATTCTCTAAAGAGTTGACCAATGTGATGAATTTCTATCAAGCTTCTTTTGTACAGAAATTTGAGATTTCAATTTAAGTCTTCTTGTGTAGTAACTAACCTTATATGCTCAAAATTTAAGACATTTATTAACCAATCATCAGTGTCATTGTTGGTATGTTATGAGATTTTGCTATGTTCACTGGTCAGAGAATTTGATTTCAAATAAGTAAGTCATTCAGATATCCTTCCAATACTTTCATATGAGTCATTCTTTTTCATTAATTGGATTATCAAAAAACCAGGAGTCCATTCATTATTTCTGTTTATAATTTATTTTTCCCCTTAAATGAATTGCTTTTCTGTCCTCAAAACATTTTTTATGTCACAATGCACTTCACAACATCAGAATAATTTCTAATTCTTCATGGCACTTATTTAATCATTGTTTCATATTCCACTAATTTTTATCTGAACTTTTCTCTTAATTAATAAATGTAATATAATATGTCCTTAACATACAGCCAAATCAGAAGTCTTATCATTTCTTACTTGCTTTATTAAAGTGTTCCAATAAGCAGATGAAATTACATATTTTAATTTTATTAAATATGGCATTTTCATCAAAATAGAAAAAACATTTGGTGCCTATGAAATTATATACACATTACATTATCAATTATTTTCTACACAGGAGCATTGACATTTTCAATCTGTGGGGTGAAACTGAATCTTACAGTTTTAAATACCTGAAAATGTTTCCACGGACTTGATTCTGACTCTACATTTCAAATATAGTTTCTCCTCCACTACTAGCGGTGGCCTCATACTGCCAGTAATGGCCATTACAGGACACATTCACAGTGAAATACTCCCTCTAGTCTTACACATTCCTGTCAGGATGCCCGGAGACACTAGACATAATTACAATGGACGGTTGGCAATGATTTAACTATACATGGTAATGACTGAGCTCCATCTAATTATATACTATATCCAAACTAAATAAAATATATTCTCAATTCAGCTTTAGTCAGAACCAAACAAATTACCTGCCATAATTACTTACAAAACCTTCAAATATTTCTGTCTTTTCATATATTTGCCTGAAGATAATTATATAACTGAATAAGAAAAAAGCAAAATTAAAAGAATTACCCACTATTACCAAATACAGTTGTGTTATAGGAATTCAAACGTTACATAACATTAATGGGGGAAAAAATTATCAACAAATCTCAGGAAGCTTAATAGAATATTAGAAATGGATCTCTTAAGGGGCACCTGAGTGGCTCAGTTGATTATCTGAGTTCAGCTCAGGTCATGATCTCACAGCTTGTGAGTTTGAGCCCCACTTCGAGGTCTGTGCTGACAGCTCAGAGCCTGGAGCCTGCTTCACATTCTGTGTCTCCCTCTCTGCCCCTCCCCTGCTCATACTCTGTCTCTCCTTCTCAACCATAAATAAACGATAAAAAATCAGAAATGGATCTCTTAAGAAAGTACAGCGAATATAATCAAAATATTACTAAGTTCACAATGAGAAGAGTATGCAACAGATGTAGGATTTGAACCTGCCTGACATCAAAGTTTAAGTTCAAATCATACCAGTTGTCTCAAAAACTGAATGGTGAACTAGACTGGCTTTCTTATTACTAAAGGTCTATAAAAAAAAGAATGATCCAATACACAGAAGTCTTACATAATTGAGATATTTTTTATAATTTTTTAATGTTTATTTATTTTTGAGAAAGAGAGAAACAGAGCACAAGTGGGGGAGGGGCAGAGAGAGAGGGAAACACAGAATCTAAAGCAGGCTCCAGGCTGTTAGCACAGAGCCCGATGCAGGGCTCGAACTCAAGAACCGTGATCATGACCTGAGCCGAAGTCAGACCCTTAACCAACTGAGCCACCCAGGTGCCCCAAATAATTGACATATTTAAAAATTTAAACTTTAAAAAAACCAGGCTATCCAATTTCATAGTACACAATAAACAGGATTTTCTTTTAACTTATTTTACTGTGGAGGCCACATATTAAATAACCATTTTTTAAATGTTCTGAATATTTTTCCAATTTGCCTACTGTATAGACTGTGATTTAAGTTAAAACTATTATAAATCAGAACTTCATACTATAGTTAAGACAGAAATTTGTTTTATTATATAGAAGGTTGTGTTGAGGTAGCAGTAAATTTATATGAGGATAAGATGGCTTCCACCAGACCCCAAATAAAACAAAACCAAATTTTCCCTGGCAATGCTATACTACAACATAGAACTACATACACACATACTATTATAAGAACCCCATAGTACACAACTACAATAAACTACAGTTTTATCTAGCATCCAAACAAAAATAATAAAACAAGGAAGAAAAAGAAGTTCAAAACCTAGGTGACATATGGGTGAGCAGAAGAATATTATGATAATTTATATATACATTTTTAATCACTGTAAAATAAGATGTATGTCTCTTCGTTAGTAAAACTAACTCAAGAAAACTAAATGAAGGATAAAACTATTGTTTTAAAAGAGAAAAAATATCCAATCTAATAACCAGATTATGTAAGAGAAATATGGATTGACTATGTAAGCAGCAATTACCATAAATAAAGAAACAAAAAACTTCAGGAATAAAAAAGATTTGAACATTATTATCCAACATTTCAGGAATAAAAAAGATTTGAACATTATCCCACATGACCTAATGGGCAACATTTACAAAATCCTATAACCTAAAACTGCAGAATAAGCACTGTCCATAAACATCTGTATAAGTTTCAAAGAGATGATATAACAGTTTATCCTATGACAACAAATTTAAATTAGAAATCATTAATAAAAAGATAGGATCATTAATGATTAGAAATCATTAATAAAAACATAGGATATCCAAAGTATCTGGACATTAAGCAATACACTTTTAAATAACCTACTGGTCAAAGAGGAAACCCAAGAAAATAAGAAGAATGTATTTTTAAACTGAGTGATATGAAAATACAACATGTCAACATTCCTGAGATACAGTTAAAGAGGCATGAAAAGGAGAATCTTTAGCTGTAGCCATTTATACTAGAAAACAAGAGAAGAGTAAGCTTCCAATATAAGAAGCTAAAAGGAAGAGAAAATTAAATCAAAAGTAAGAAGGAATTAAAAAATGGAAAGCAATTAAACAGAAAGCAAACAAATGATAGAGAAAATTATCTCCAAAAGTTGGCTCTTTGCTAACTTATTATATTAAAAAATTAATAAGCACCTAGCAAACTGATAAGGGGGGAAAAAGAAAATAAATTATTAGCATCAAGAATCAAAAAGCTAATATCACCACTGATCCTGCAGGCATTAAAAAATAATAGGAGCATCTTATGAACAACTTTGTACTAACCAATTCAACAAAATAAATGAAACAAAAATACTGTGAAAAATGCAAAACACCAATACTACCAAGGGGTAAAATTGAATTCACAATCCAAAACCGTCCTTCAAGAAAACTTTCACTGCTGAATTCTATCAAATATTTAAGAAAACCATATGCCAAGTTTTATATAAATTATATGTCTGGCATACAAACATATGTCAGTATTATACAAAACAGAGGAAAAGAGGGCACTTTAAGCTTTGACAAAATTTTAGCAAATCAAATCCAGTGATTATAAAAACAATAACATATCCTAACAAAGTGAAGTTTATCTAAGAATATAGAGTTAACATGAAAAAATAATCACCGTAATTCACAGGAATAGTTGGAAAGAAAAAAACTAAATGATCAAAAATCAAATACCATTAACAAAAAGACAGACAAAACCACTGAACCAGTGAAGAACTTCCTCAACCAGATAAAGGGTATCTATGAAAGTCCTATAACTAATAACAGATTTAATATGAAATGTCAAATATAGTCTCCCTAAGTTTGGGAACATGGCAAGAATGCTTGTTCTCATTATTTATCCTCATAATTAGAAATCCAATATAAAAAGGTAAGAGAAAGAAAAACAAAAAGATCAAAAAAGAGGTAAAACTGTCTCTGTTCATATATGATTGTTTATGCAGAAAATCCTAGGAAATCTACCCCCAAAAGGTACTACATATAGGAAATAACAAGCATTGGTGAGGATACAGAGAATCTGGAACCCCTGTAAATTGGTGTTAGTAATATACAATGGCGAAGCCACTGTGGAAAACAGTTTGGCAGTTTCTCAAAAAGCTAAACATAGAATTCTACCACATAGCCCAGCAATTCCACTTCTAGGTATACACCCAAGAGAATGGAAAAGCGGACTCAGATACGTGTACACCAATGTTCACTGCAGCATTATTCACAATAGCCAAAAGGGGGGAAACCCAAGTATCCACAAGCAGATGAAGAAATAAACAAAGTGTGGAATATTATCCAGCCATAAAAAGGAATGAAATTCTGATGCATGCTACAACATAGATAAACTCTGAAAACGTTACAAGTGAAAAAAGCCAGGCACAAACTCTAGGTGCATGGGTGGCTCAGTTGGCTGAGCAACCAACTCTTGATTTCAGCTCAGGAAATTCCCAGAATTGTGGAATCAAGGCCCACGACACTGTGTGCTGAGCATGGAGCCTACTTGGGATTCTCTCCCTTTCCTTCTGCCCTTCTTCCCCGCTAGCATGTCTGCACTGTCTCTCTCTTGGCGGGGGGGGGGGGGGGAGTCAGACACAAAAAGAACAAATATTACTGGATGGTCCCGCTTACATGAAATATCTAGAATAGGAAAATTCATACAGCAGGAAGTAGATATTACCAGGGCCTAAGAGAGGGGAAAATGAGGAATTATTACCTACTAAGCATAGAGTTTAATATTTCTTATCACCTTAAAAAAAACTGCCATACATTACTGAAAGAAACTAAAAGATAACCTAAGTAGAAGGTTTCTAAGCCAGAATACTAAGTATTAATGTCAATTTATCATGTCTTATTATGACATGTTTATTAAATATTGTATAGAAGTCAATTCTCAAAATCTTGAGATTAGATACTTCACCCCAAAGAAGATATTCAAATGGCCAACAATACATGAAAAGATGCTCAATATTGACATCAGAGAAATACAAATTAAGCCAGAAATACTCCAACTTTGTGCTAATATTTTCATATATACATTTTAAACTGAACAATACAATCATAGTTTTTGCTTTAATCATCGGTAATTTTTTTAATTAAAAAAAGTTTATAGTTTTTATTATTACCCACATATTCACTTTTTTTAAATGTTGATTCCGTACTGTAAATGGCACTTGCAACCTGATGCCATTTCCGTTCAGACTAATGAACTTCCTTTAGAATTGCTTGCAATGCTGGTGGGCTGGTGAAAAATTCCATTAGTTTTTGTTTACCTCTTCAATGGTTCTTTTGCTTCTAGAATCTCTCTCAGTATATTCCCAGCTGCTTGGCTAGCCCTAACTTCTGTCCCATGCTACTGGAACTACAGGAGGCTGGGATGCATCCAAAGCCAAGAAAGCTACAAACATACAATGCTTACACATTGCAGTTGCAGGCTTTTTTTTTTTTTTAATTTTTTTTTTTTTTAACGTTTATTTTTGAGATAGGGAGAGACACAGGGGAGGGTCAGAGAGAGAGAGACACAGAATCTGAAGCAGGCTCCAGGCTCTGAGCTGTCAGCACAGAGCCCGATGCGGGGCTAGAACTCACGGACCCCGAGATCATGACCTGAGCTGAAGTCGGCCGCTTAACTGACTGAGCCACCCAGGCGCCCTTGCAGTTGCAGGCTTTAAAGAGTAGTAACCTTTAATCTGGCTTCTGCTTCATTTACAGTCATTTTTTGCGGCTTTCACACAGATGAAGTTTAATATTTTATCCAGATTTTATAATTTTATAATTGTTATCTGAAGGATGGTTCACTCAACAACTACTTCACTGGCATCACTGCATCATTACCAGATGTCAGAATCTCAAAATTCTATTAATGTTGAGTGAAAAACTTCTCACATCCTTGATTTTCATTCCTCCCTCTGAATTAGGACCTTCATCCCATCACATAAGAATTTAAAGTACTCCTGCCATCTTCCAGTCTTTATTCTCTTAACTCACATAGTACATTAAGAGTAATTATTATCTATCATACTGCTTTTATCATTAGAAACAATGTTTTCTGTGAAAACCAGGAAACATGTAATCAGAAACATAATCTTAATTTTCAACTCCACCACTATCCATGAAATCATAAGTACATCACAATCTCTGTGATCCCTATTTCTACCATCTGCAAATGAGAACATCATCTACCTCATTAGTTAAGCTTAGAACCAAAATATAATAATTAATGCTAACAAGGGTAGACAAGAATTGGTCAAAGATATTATAGGGTTTGTAACATGAAAATAGGTGAATGGTTAAAATCATTATATATAAAAAAAAGAACAAACCGAACAGATTGGGGCACTTGGATAAGGAGTTCATTCACTGATTCAATAAGCATTTAGTAAATTCCAACAATATATCAAGCATGTTCAAGGCAAATTTTTCAGCTTGAGAAATAATAATTTAGGGGTGCTAAGGACATAATAATTGAAGTCAAACAGACAATGAAGGAAAATGTGGCATTTGTGAGTCATCACAAATTTGTGATAACTTACATAATAAAAACAGAGACCATCTCCTAGAAATGATACATAATGAGAAGGAGCAAGGAGCAAAGCTTCAATGCAGTTTATACTTCAGAGGTATATGAAAGAAAAAAGCAGTAACAAAAAGAACATGTAGCTGGACAAATCACACAAAAACCATAAAGCACAGTTATTATGGAATACAAGGGAGAAGTGAATGTTAAGAAGAAGCAAAATACCAAATGCTATTAAAAAAAAAAAAAAGTAGGACAGGATGAGAAATGAAAACACACAGATTTAGCAACTGGAACTCAATCTTACCTTAGGGATGTTGTAAAGCATTTTAACATGAGCTTAACTATCTATCTGGTTAGGTAAGAAAAGTTTACTTTCACTTGAGGAAGCAGAATGCCAGTAGAAACAATAGTCAAACTGCAGAAGGTAGCCGAGTAAGAATTAAGAAACTGGACCACAAATCAAACAAGCTCAGTGATAAAGGGAAGGATAGGGAAAGAGTAAAAGTAAAAGGCACTTTTCAAGATTAAGTGTGATAAGATGGAGAACCCAGCATGGAAAATGAGAATAACAGAAAACAGCAAGGTTCAAGTGAAAGGAAGAAGGGATAAGATTAAGAATATAGATATTATCCTTTGAAAAAAATGAAAACATTTTGTTCTTTGACTGAAGATAGAGGAAATAAAGTATAAAATATGAAATGAAAAAAGAATGAGAAAAATAGAAATAGGACTGGTCATTTGAGGACAGTGGAAAGGTTCCAAATAACTAATACTGAGAATGAAATAGAAGATCAAAATGAGATAAGGATCACCAGGAAGCACTGAGGCTAAGCTAGGAGGAAAAGTGTCAATTTATATTAGAAACTTCTAAAGACCGTAATCAGATAGAACTCTACCAAATCGAGGAAGTCCATGAACAGGGAACAAAACCAAAGAAATGAACAGTTGTAATTATTTCAATTAATAGACTGGAAATTTCTGAAGAAAGATCAGAAGTATGGAAACCTTAAGTATTAATAAGAATAAAATTGAGATGACTACTAGATTAAAAGTGGGCTACTCTGGATCAACCTTTTCCTTAAAAACAGGGGGGGGGGGGGGGGGGGGGAGTTCTGAAGGAAAAAGCTTTTAGGAAAACCTCCTTGCATGATGTTGCTACAGAAATTGTACTGGGAGAAAAGGGAGTCAATACTATTGTGTAATGGTTTTCAGACATTTGTAAAAAAATAATGTGACATTTAGAATAATCCAAGTCCATTTGAGCTTTCCTCAGTAAGATTAAGTAGTGAAAGACCGTTCTGACAAAGAATAGTTTAATTATTCTATCCACACAACCCTGACCAATATCTCCAAGGTGTATTATGAAGCACATCAGTAGAACAGCAAACTCTAGGACATGAGCTGAGAATCTGCTACCTAGAATATAAAGCAACCCCGATTGATTTCAGTAAGAAATTAGTGGTTTAACTAAAGGGCAACTCCACTTACTCTTGTAAGAAAAAAAGTGTCTCTATTAATATTAAAACCCCCATTTCAAATATAAATAACTCAGAATTAATATACACTTAATTATTGTTAGTAAGCATACAGAACAAGAGAAAGAAAGTATAGTGCACAAAAGCCATTTTGCCTTAATTCAGCCATAAACAGGTTAAACTCTCTTAACTGCCACATTTGACATATACCATAGAAGGAAGTAACTCTCAATTAAATCTTTTTTTATTATAACTGAAAATGTAATACCATCAAAAATAACATGTTTCACCTTTTATTTCCTTTTCCAATGCAAAATGTCCATGGGTGGTATAAAACAAACTATAAAAATATCACAGTGAAGAACAATGTTACCTACCAATTGACACTTAAGTGGATGCTTAACCAGTGGACACCATGATTTAAAATCAACTAAAAAAAAGAATATCAATAATTTTGGCTCTATAAAATTTCATTATTTGAAGTTAACACAGTGTTAGATAATATGAATGATACAAACAAAAGTAAATTTCCCTAATAAAAATACATTAATCACACTATATTACAATCCTTTGCCCTTACGCAGAAAGCCAACGCTACTAAGAGTGGTGATATTCCATTGTTATATGCCATTTCTCTAAAACCAACATTATAAAACATTATAGAACAATTCATTCTGAAATATGCCTTCAACTGATAAAAGCCACATGATAAAAAATAAGGAACTAAAATTGTCCCATAAAAATCAAGAAGATACATACCTACTAAACTTGAAGGAAAAGTATACATATTCCATATGTAAGTTTACAAATACATCAAAAAATTAGTGCCTACAAATATCCTGCACAAGACTAAAATCAGTAAGATTCTCAAAATTTATTTTCTCCTCCTGGAAAAGATAAAAAGAATTCTGATAATATTGTTAGCCTAAAAGGGCATAGTTTATTAAGGTATGACATCAAATATACCTTAAGTGCCATGATAAACTAAGGTATCCTACAATCCAAAAAAACTAAACATGAATTCACAAGACTATTATCAATGGATATATCACACACAGCTAACATTTTCATCGTAACCCATGGGATCAAAACATAGCATTTTCCTTAAAACAATTAACTAAGGAATTGAAGCACAAATATAAAGATAATTGCTTCCTTTGGGCTTTGGCTGTCAAACACAAAAAATGCCAATGCTTTACAGTCCTGTGGTAATTAAAACCTTGTCACAGATCTAAACTATAAATGAATATTTATTTAAAGATAAATTTGCAGTGTGACACCAAAAGCACAAGCAACAAAAGAAAAAACAGGTGAACTGAACATCATCAAAATTAAGAACTTCTGTGCTTCAAAAGACACCAGAAATAAAGTGAAAAGACAATCCACGGAATGGGTGAAAGTATTTGCAAATCCTATATCTCATAAGGGAATAGTTTTCAGAATATATAAAGAATGCTTACAATTTAACAAAAGACAATCCAATTAAAAAATGAGCAAAAGATTTGAACACACACTTCTCCAAAGAACATATGTAAATGGTCAACAGGCACATGAAATAATGCTCATCATCAGTTATTATAGAAATGAAAATCAATACCACAATGAAATACCACTTCGCGCTCACTTGGATAGCTAAAACAAAAAATGACTAAAAGTAACAAGCGTCTATAAAGATGTAGAGAAGTTGGAATCCTCGTATCCTGTTGGTGGGATTATAAAATAGCACAGCCATTCTGACAGTTCCTCAGACTTAGACAGTTATCACATCTTGCAATTCTACCCTTATTAAGCGCATATCCAAAAGAAATAAAAATATACATCCACACAAAAACTTACACCAGAATGTTCATTGCAGAAGCATTCCTAATAACCAAAAGGTAGATACAATCCATCAACTGATGAATGGATACAAAAAATATGGTATATAATGGAATGGTTTTTCCCATAAAAATGAATGACACATGCTACAACATGGGTGAACCTTGAAAACATTATGCTAAGCGAAAACAGCCAGACACAAAAAGACAAATAGAATATGCTTTCTTTTATATGAAATGTCCACAATAGGCAAATTATAGAAACTGAAAGTATTTGGTGGTTGCTTGGAGAAGGGGACTGTGGGGTAGGGGAGGCAGGCAGGGTGTTTAAAGGGAATTAGGGAATGACTGCTAACGGATACAAGGTGCGGTTGAAGTATCCTAAAATTAGATAGTAGTGTCAGTTACACACCTCTGAATATGCTAAAAACCACCAAATTGTACACTTATGGATGAATTTCTTGATATGTAAATGTATTCCAATAGTTACTAAAAATAAATTTGCAGAAATGAAATATATATCATAAGCATATACAATGCAAAGATGATCGCCTCCCTCAAACTAACTCAAATATATGCATCAATGGGGAAGAAAACACATGTTGATTTGTTCTACCTAATATATCTTCAGGAATCAGTTACCACATTTTATAATAGTAAAAATTTGAGATTTTTATAACATCATTTGCTCCTAAAAATGTACATTTATTATAAATATACAGTAAGCAGAATAGTGTAATTGTTCAATATTTAAGCATCAACTATGATTATAGAATTTTAGAAACACATTTGGTTAAATACATATTGTTTCAAACACATTAATAATCATAATAAGAAAAATCAATGTTTATTATTAAATATCTCTTCATATATCTAGGAAACTTCGATTAGCTAATCAAATAAATTTATTCATCCTTAGTAACATTTCACAGACTACATCAAAACAATTAAAAAACTATATTATGACACTTGATAATCCAATGCCTCACATTGCTGAAGTATATTTAATAATTTTTAAATCTATCACTATTAACCAAAGCGTAAGTTTATGAAATTCTTAATATTAAAATATTATTACAATGAAATTAGAGACCCCAAAGAGAAAATAGCTTAGGGCCTTACCAGAGTATTTGTCTTCATATTGACCTACTATGGTAAACAGGACCTAATGTAAGGAGGAGTCAAGTAATGGATGGCTAAAGAAGAAATCTGTATTACTGTCACCAGCTAATAGAAAACTGCTACAAAAATCTCACATGAGGAAAATTGTGTTTCCTTCACCAAAGTACTAGCATTCTTGCCCGCTAAGACAGCTCTGCCATCGAACTCTTTTAATACTCAGATTGCACACTAAAAGAATTTTCTGGATACAGTGTATAGAATAAATCAGAAGGAATCAGAATAAATCTATAAAGAAATTCTAGTACCAAGTAAAAATTATAAGAAATATAAATTATATTTGTTATTTACACTGACTACTGTAAACGTCACTAAGGTAACATACATGCAAACTTAAGTAACATGCAAAATATTTAACACTGAAAGTATGTACTTACCAAATACTTAGGCAGCCTGTTAAAAATCCCTCTGCTGGTTGAGATTCCCTAAATAATAATAATAATAACAAAATGAAGAAGAGGAAGAACAGGAGGAGGAAGAGGAGAAGAAAGAACTTTTGAACTGCAGAAGTTACCCCTACTCTGTAAAATCTAGCCAAGAATCCCACTTGTTTTTTTACAACACTTAAACACATCACATGCTGAAACTATGGCACATGATAAATATAAAACAATTTTTCCTAATGTTAGAAATAACTTAAATTTTATGTATAATATATGGAAAAGCTAATGAATTATCAAGATATTGGTAGAGTTTACTAGACTACAAAGAATAAGCTCTATAACAAATTAGATTTCAAAAATTACCAACCAAGACAAGAGCAAACTAACAAGGTCTTAGAGAAGCACTGGTATGTTAAATTCTTCCTGACCATCAACAGACAATATCATACACTACACTTCTGGTATCTGTAGTTACCACCTTGTAAGCAGCACCTAGACAACCTAACTACAGAGTTAAAGTACAGACAAGGAGGTGGAAAAGTCTTTACAAAGTATTCACTCTATTTTTTTTCATTAACATAAGGAAGCATTTTAAATTCAACCTTACACTGACAGAAAAAAATTAAAATATTTTATCTACAATAAAAGGAAATGAATGTATAAGCAGGCAGATTACTTTTACTATTTACAAAAGTTAGTTATCAATAATTTTATAATAAGCATGGTATATACCCTTTCAATCAGGTCTCAAGTCAAAATAATCTTCAAAACAGGGGTGTCCGGGTGGCTCAGTCGCTTAAGCGTCTGACTTCAGCTCAGGTCATGATCTCACAGTTTGTGAGTTCGAGCCCCACATTGGGCTGACAGCACAGAGCCTGGAGCCTGTTTCAGATTCTGTGTATCCCTCTCTCTCTGTCCCTCCCCCGCTCATGCATGTGCTCTCTATTTCTCTCTCAAAAATAAACATTAAAAAAAAATTTTTTTAATAATAATCTTCAAAACAAAGTTCAAAATTCAAGAATAAAGCACTAACTACAGAGATTTTATTGCTTGCCAGGCACATTGCTCACAACTTGAAAAAACTTATACACATTTTTCTTAAATTAGCTTTATAGATTAAAAAAAAGTCTTAAAGAAATTAAATCGCCTGCTTAAATATAACAGCTGCCTTTGACTGAACAACCCAATGTCTTTAAGGCACCGTACTCTTCAAAAAAAAAAAAAAAAAGTAAGACAGAATACAATACGCAAAACTAGACTGCCTCTTTTAGAGTCAGGAAAAAATGTTTTTAAATCCCTTTTAAAGAATTACCAGAATACAAAATCATGTACCTTACTAACAGAAAATGTTACCATACCAGAGCTTAAAATATCACATACAAAATAAAATAAAAATGTTTTCTTATGAGTAAGGCATACCAATAGATTTTCTATCACTACCACTGTTAAAATCAAAATCCATCAAATTCATTACATCCATCCACAGGCCATAAAAAAAGGAAGGAGAGAAAGTATATCAGAGACCTAAACAATAAATTTTAAAACAATTAAGCTTTTGGGAAGCCTGGGTGGCTCAGTCAGTTAAGAGTCCGACTTCAGCTCAGGTCATGATCTTGCAGTTCGTGAGTTCAAGCCCCGCATCAGGCTCTGTGCTGACAGCATGAAGCCTGGAGACTGGTTCGGATTCTATGTCCCCCTTTCTCTCTGCCCCTCCCCTGCACTCGCTTGTGCACACACGTGCTCTCTCTCTCTCTCTCTCTCAGAAATAAACATTGAAAAAAAAATTTTTTTTAAGTAATAAAGGTTTTATGAGAGAAAAATATTGTCATGACTTTGAAATAGGCAAAGATTTCCTAAACAAGACACAAAGATCAACACAACAAATGGGGCTTCATTACAATTTAAAAGTAGTATTCTTTAAAAAGTTAAAATGCAAGCTACAGAGCAGGAGGAAATATTCATAATGCACATGCCCAACAAAGGACTCATGTATGAAAATTTTTTTTAATATTTATTTATTTTTGGGAGAGAGAGAGAGAGACAGAGCATGAATGGGGTGGGGCAGAGAAAGGGAGACACAGAATCTGAAGCAGCCTCCAGACTCTGAGCTGTCAGCACAGAGCCCAACACGGGGCTCAAACTCATGAACCATGAGATCATGACCTGAGCCAAAGTCAGACACTTAACCAACTGAGCCACCCAGGTGCCCCCAAAATATTTTTTTTAGAAAAACAACTTCAAATCATCAAAAACAAGACAACCCAATTTTTAAGATAGGCTGAAGACCAAACAAAACTTCACAAGAAAATAATTTCAAAACCCAATAAGCATACTGAAAAGGTACTCAATATTACTATTAGGAAAATACAGACAACATAATAAGATACTATTATCAACCGAAATGTGTAGTATTTATTTAAAAACCAGACAATGCCAAGTGCAAGTGAGAAAGTACAGCCACTGGCATTCTCATACACTGCATGTAGGAATGTAAATTAGTATAACCAGTATGGAAAACTATTTGGAAGTACCTACCAAAGGTGAACATATCCACACCCAATGACTAAGTAATACCATTCTTAAGTATGCAATCAATAGAAATGTATACATATGTGCACAAGGAGCTATATACAAAGTTTATCACAGCAGCATTATCTAAAGAGCCCAAAACTCCATATAATCCAATGTCCACTAGGAAAGGGGTGAAATAAACTATAGCATTACATGTTCGTGTAATCCTAAACCTCAGTGGAAAAAAAGGAAACTAAAAACAAAACAGGATACATCTCACAAACATAATGTCAGGTGGGAGTGTGTGAGTGTGTGAGTGTGTGTGTGTGTGTGTGTGTGTGTGTGTGTAATTTATTAAATTCAAAAAACAAGCCAAACTAATCTCTGACCACAAAGTCAGAATAGAGTTAACTTTGGGATAAAGGGGTTATTTGATTGGGACAGAACACAGGGAAGCTTTAGAGAAGTAACTATCTTGATCTAGGTTACAATTACAAAGATGTGTTCACTTTGCAAAAGTTTATCAATATAGAAGTATTAATCTACTTTTCTACTTTGTCTGGCCTGGTAGACTCCTCCAAAACTCCAATCAGCCAAAAATTGTCATCAGCGTTCTACTAGTAGGTAGCTGACCACTCAGGTACAGTTCTCAGACATAAGGTGCACAAGTAACCCTTTCACAAAACTGATTTTTTAATCAGTTTAACCATTTGTTCCACCCCCAAGCCAGATACCTGCTTCTTCTAATTCAGGTACTTATCTTTTTTTATTTTTTATAATTTTTTTTCAGTTTATTAAACTGAAAAAATTTATTTTGAGAGAAGCAGGGCGGTGCAGAGAGAGAGAATCCCAAGCAGTCTCCACACTGTCATGCAGAGCCTGATACGGGGCTCAAACTCATGAACTCTGAGATGGTGACATGAGCCGAAGACAAGTCAGACACTTAACCGATCGAGGAGCCCAGGCGTCTGGGGTACTTCTCTTTCTAAATGGTATTCACCAGGTTACTCATCAAGAGTAAGACTTACCATTCCCACTTTGGGAAATTTTGATATGAACAAATCTGTTAATTTGAGAGACATCTTAGAACTAAAAGGGGGGGAAAACCTCCCTTAAGAGAAGTTTGCCTTATCTTCCTAAAAGAGAAAGATCAACTTACTGAATATAAGGAAAACCTCTCCAGAGGTCACACATCTCAGCAAACAAGACATATACTAGGAAAAGGATCAGGATCACAGAGTTATTAATTCTGAAGCTGAGAACCAAAAGATCCCATCCAACATCTAAAGAGCCTGCAGAACTAGACATGGGTTTATTAAAAAAAATTACCTAACTATAATTTCCAGTAATACTAAAGATCCCAAAGAGGACAATAAGGATGTAAGTAGAACAGTCTTCCCCTAAAACAAAAGAGACACAGAATGAATGAATTCAGTGACTACATACCGTTCACCTAGCAACAAATTTAATAAAGATTGCTCATGAACTATAACCATGCAAATATTTGTATTTGAAAATCTTGCATCTTTAAATATACTTATTTATATATGTTATGCTAATGATCTATTTCCCTATATTATTTATTATTCCCTATATACTGTTATTTTTTGTTGTTTTCTATTTTAATTTTGTAGGTGGAAAAGCAAGAGGTAGACTGGTGATGAATATAAAAAAAGCAGGATCTCAGCTAGTCAAAAGTTGTAAGTAGTTAGAAAGATCAGATCTTGAATAACCTGGAACAAACATTAGAAATCGTTTCTCAAATTACCCATCACCCATTCAATTTAGCCTAATTACAATATTTCACAAATCAACCCAGTACAAATCAACAGTGTTATCTCCACCTTATACAGAAGTGAATCCCAGTACAACCTTCAAATGTTTTCAAAAACCTTCACCCCATCACATTTTCTGCAAAAGATATAAATTTACACTTTAAAAATCTCATGTTGCATTTCTATTTCCTGAACAAAGAAGACACAGCACTCAGTATTTATCCTCTGAAGCATCTTGCCTGATTGCTTCAAAACTGCAAAGAAATGCTTAAACAATACTTCAAAGAGTTTGAAAGGAATCCCTCAACATTCTTTTTTTTTTAATGTTTATTTTATTTTTGAGAGAGACAGAGACAGAGTATGAGCAGGGGAGGTGCAGAGAGAGAGGGAGACACATAATCGGAAGCAGGCTCCAGGCTCCAAGCTATCAGCACAGAACCTGACATGGGGCTCAAACTCACGGACTGCAAGATCATGACCTGAGCCGAAGTTGGACACTCAACCGACTGAGCCACCCAGGCGCCCCAGAATCCCTCAACATTCTGATTACCATAGACACTATTTACAAATTTGAAAAGTAAATTCATGGTATCTTTAAAATATCTGACTTGTCCCAGCTGCTACAACACTACGAAATACAAGTTTTGTTGTAAATCATCTACATTTTATATATAATCCTTTTCGCTACACAAATACTCTTTTATAAAGTTAAGCCCCCACCATATTCTTCAACATTCCCACAAACCTTACAAGTATTTCTAAACTCCTCATAAGTTCTTGTAAATTGCCAATTTTTACAATGTACTTCTTTCAAAGCTTGTGCCTTATATATCTTTCACCATCATTTTCACACTCCTTAAGTCAACACAAGCCCCAACTGATCACTTTATTGCAGTGACATATACAACCACTGTGAGAATTCTAAACCCTTTCCAGAAACATGGCCTTTATCTAGAAACATAAACTGCTACCTTGATATCTGCAACTGGCAGATTCTACAATAGATTGAAACTTTACAGGGTCCTAACATCTCATATAATCCCTAAAACTACACTATTCAGACTAAGTTTTTAAAAATGAGGAAAAGAATGATACAATAACCGAAAAAAAGAGTAAAGAATAAACCTATTAACCTTAAACCTGGTACTATAAAACTTGATGCGTACAATTTTAAAGAAAAGAAGAATTTCACAAAATCAAATGTATCAATACTATTTAACAACTAGAGAAAACAAAAGCCCAAAAGAATTTATCTGAAATAATATAAATAGCAAAAGGCAGCCTATCTAAAACCAAGTATTGTGAATCCCAAGATCCCCAAGATCCTTTTCTTTCTTTCTTTTTTTTTAAGTTTCTAATTTATTTATTTTGAGAGCGAGCGAGTGTGCACAAGCCAGCATGAGTGGGGGTGGGGAGACAGAAAGAGAGGGAAAGAGAGAATCCCAAACAGGCTCTGAACTGCCACCGCAGATCCTAACGTGGGGCTCCATCCCACAAACGGTGAGATCATGACCTGAGCTGAAATCAAAAGTCTGTCGCTTAGCCAACTGAGCCACCCACGTGCCCCCCACCAATATCCTTTTCTATTACCCTACTGGCTTCAAGGAATTAGGATTTAAGGTCTAATCTTATTAAAAAGTTAAAACATTTTCCCTTTCCATTCAAAACAAATTATTCCAACGACCCACAGAGGCATACACATTCCTTCCAAGTGTACAATGAAACATTCACCAAAATAAAACAAGCCTTAACAAAATTTAAAGAATTAAAAGAACTAAAAAAAATACAAAATAGGTTATCTAATGGAACTAAGCTATTAATAAGTAAAAGAAAAATACCTCCCAAAAAATCCCTAAAATAAGAATTCAACTACATATCTAAATAACCAATGGATCAAAGAAGGCTCAAAGGAAATTAGAAAATGAAAATAAATACAACATATCAAAATTAGTATGATGCAATCAACATAGTGTTTAGATGGAAATTAATGGCATTAAATGCCTATATGAGAAATGAAAAAGAGGAGCACCAGGGTGGCTCAGTTGGTTGAGCACCCAACTCCTGATTTCAGCTCAGGTGATGAACTCATGGTTGGTGAGTTTGAGCCTAACATAGGGTTCTGTGATGACAGTGCAGCACCTGCTTGAGATCCTCTCTCTTCCTCGCTCTCTGCCCCTCCCCCACTTGCATGCTCACTCTCTCTCTCTCTCTCAAAAATAAATAAACTTAAAAAGAAGAAGAAGAAGAAGAAGAAGAAGAAGAAGAAGAAGAAGAAGAAGAAGAAGAAGAAAAGTTTTAAATTGAAAAGATTCCACCTTAAGAAACTGGGCAAAGAAGAAGAGTAAGATAAACTCAAAGCAAACAGCACGAAGATAATAATAAAGAGCAGAAATCAATGGATTTCAATGTAATTGAAAACAGTAAAATAGAGAAAAATAAATGGATACAAAAGCTAGTTCTTTAAAAAGCTCAATAAAATTAATAAACCTCTACCTAGACTAACCAAGGGGAAAAAAAAGAGAAAGATAATATAAATTACCAAGAGGAGTGAAAGCAGGGATCTTCACTATAGACTTTAGACATTAAAATAATTACAGAATACTTATAATAATTAGGTAATACAAATTAATGCCTACAAATTCAGGAACTAAAATGAAATGTATCATTTCATCCCAAAAGAGAAAAACTGCCAAAACTCATTCAAGAAAAAGCAGATAACCTGAATTTTCTGGTATATATTAAAGAAAACAAATTTGTAGTTAAAATTTTTCCAAAAACTAAAATACATGCTTTGAAGTTTCATAACAAAGGCTACAAAATATGTAGGAGAAGTAATGTCAATTAAATACAATTTACTCCAAAAGAAGTAGAATTTACTCCCAACTCAAAGTACCAAAGCAAGACAAAGATACTGTAAGAAAACAGCAGAAACAACATCCTTCATGAACATATACAAAATTCTTCAACAAAATAAGCAAACTCATCTCTCTCCTCCAGCCATCCAAGGTGCTGAAAGGAAAGAAGACGAAGGGGAAGAAGGTGGTCCCAGTCCCTGCTGTTATAAAGAAGCAAGAGGCCAAGAAGGTAGTCAATCCCCTGTTTGAGAAAATACCCAAGAACTTTGGCACTGGACAGGACATCCAGCCCAAAAGGAACCTCAACCACTTTATCAAATGGCCCCGCTACATCCAGCTGCAGCAGCAAAGGGCTATTTTCTATAAACGTCTAAAAGTGCCTCCTGCAATTAACCAGTTCACCCAGGTCTTAGACTGCCAAACAGCTACTCAAATGCTTAAGCTGGCCCACAAACACAGACCAGAGACAAAGTGAGAGAAGCAGCAGAGATTATTGGCCCAAACCTTGAAAAAAGCTACCAGCAAAGGGGATGTCCCCACTAAAAGGCTGCCTGTTATTCAAACTGGGGTTAATACTGTCACCATCCTGGTAGAAAACAAGAAGGCTCAGCTGGTAGTAATTGCACATGATGTGGATCTCATTGGCTGGTTGTATTCCTGCCTGCCATGTGACATAAGCTGGGGGTTCCCTACTGCATCATCAAGGGGGAGGCCAGGTTGGTCCACAGGAAGATCTGCACCACTGTCACTCTCACACAGGTTAACTCAGAAAACAAAGGACCTCTGGCCAAGCTGGTAGAAACTATCAGGACCAATTACAATGACAGACATGATGAGATGTGCCATCACTGGGAAAGCAACATCCTGGGTCCAAAGTTAGTGGCTTGCATTCCCAAGTTGGAAAAGGCAAAGGCTAAAGAATTAGCCACCAAACTGTGCTAGTAGACGCTATTGAATTTTCTGTATATAAAAGTGATGAACAGTTCTCTTTCAAAAAAACATAAATAAGCAAACTCAACCCAGCAATATAAAAATGAATAACAGCTCATAAGCAAGTAGAGTAAGTATACGGCAAGAATACAAAGCTGGTCCAATATTTGAAAATCAAACAAGGAAAGAGATCGTGTTAATGAAGCAAGAAGAACCACACAGCTAATGATGAAGCACTAGACAAAATTCAGCATCCATTTCTCACCAATAAGGAAAAAAAAAAATAAAGCAAAGCAGGAATTTTCTCAAACTACTAAAGGCTGTCTAAATAAACTTACAGCTAATTCTATATTTAACAATAAACAACTAATAAAAGACCAGGAACAAGGCAAAGACATTTATTCGATTCAGCATCATTACTGGAAGCCCTAGCAAGAACAGTTAGGAAAAAATAAGAAAAAAGGCATACAAATTGGAAATGAATAAATTAAAAATGGTATTGGAGTGCCTGGGTGGCTCAGTCGGTTAACCATCCAACTTCAGCTCAGGTCATCATCTCACAGTTCGTGGGTTCGAGCACAGCATCGGGCTCTGTGCTGACAGCTCAGAGCCTGGAGCCTGCTTCAGATTCTGTGTCTCCCTTTCTCTGTGCCCCTTCCCCACCTGTTTCTCTCCCCACCCCCCCTCAAAAGTTCATTTAAAAAACATGAAAAATAAATTAAAAAAATAAAAAAATTTTCATTTTTAATAAATGGTCTTATTTGCATGCATGACAATCTACATAGAAAATGTAGACAAAGGTTACAAAAAAGCTCCTAGAACTAATAAAAGATTTTAACTCATGGAATGTGGGGACCTGACTGGATACAGAATAAACATATTAGGTAAGAAGACTCCAAAGGTGGTTAAGTATTCCATGGTACATCACAACAAGAAACATACCAATGTTGTTTGAACCACTTGGTTCAAGTGGCAACTTACAGATCTTTCTATTTGCAAAGGCACATTTTCTCCTTTGTAATAGTAAGTGATGTGTGGGATAATAATTTGGTATTATGTGTATACCCTGTTTCCAGCAGTCTTTCCTCCAAGGTTTTGGCATTCACTGATGGTTCTGGTCTAAAGTGTTTCACTGGAGTTTTCACTATGATAATATTCTAGTTCTAACATCGCTTCAAAAGGTATTAACTTCTCTCTTCTCTAAATAAGGCTTCCCTTTTCCTTTATCCCTCTTATCACTCTGGACTTCTAAATTATTTTTTCAAATTAAGGTTTTATAATTAATTACAATAATTCTCTCACTAAGGCTTAGATAGTTCCAGATATGGCCAGTAGGAACTCCTTTGGAGCTGGGGTTTGGGGTTCTGCTGATGTGATACAATAGCTTTTGAGCACTTTCTTATTTTCTGGCTGTTTTCTCTGCCCAAGAACTAGGATCTGCAATTTTTCACAGAAGCCTTGGATCCTTTCAGTAGAAACAATATTTAGAGACGATCTTATCAGTGCTGAGTGTAGTTATTGCTACTGCAATTGCTGATGCTTATAAGCCCTTCTACTAGAAGGAAGAGGGGACTATATATGTGTATAATCATAGATTCATATTGATATTTCCATTCAATTGATAGTAAAAGACTTTTATTTTTTATATATATATTTTTTAATTTACTTAAATTCAATTTAGTTGACATACAGTGTAGCGGTGGCTTCAGGAGTAGAACCAAGTGATTCATCTCTTACATGTAACACCCAGGGCTAATCCCAAAAAGTGCCCTCCTTAATTCCCATTACCCATTTAACCCATCCCCCCATCCACCTCCCCTCCAGCAACCCTCAGTTTGTTCTCTGTATTTAAGAGTCTCTTATGGTTTGCCTTAGTGGCTGTATTTGTCTATATTCTCTTAATGTTAAATTTATGGTTCCTAATAATATTAATAGGTTAATTTAAATGTCTTGTCTGTATTTTGGAATGGTTTCAAGATTACCATAAATAATATAGTTCTACTAAGTAAATGAGATCAGACTATAGGATTCTTTTTATATATTAATAATATGTCTTGGACATTTTGCTATTTCATGACATTTAGATTTGAATCTTTTTTGGTCAATCTATTAATATTCAAAATATGGATGATGTACTACAATTTATGTAGCCATTTCTCTACTAGTGGGCATTCAGATTGCTTCCAACATTTTGCTACTACAAATGATGCTATAATTAACACTTACATACATATATATGTAAAGATATATAAGCATATATAGATGTATATGTAAAGATATATATCTTTATGCATACTTTTATAAAATCATGCATATTCTTAGAATTATTATTCCTTATTCACAATTCATTTTTCTAAGCTTTGTTAATTTTACTTTTTTAATATGAAATTTATTGTCAAATAATTGGTTTCCATACAACACCCAGTGCTCATCCCAAAAGGTACCCTCCTCAATGCCCATCACCCACTTTCCCCTCCCTCCCTGAGAAACTTAACAGAAGACCATGGGGGAGGGGGGAGGGGAAGAAAAGTTAGAGAGGGAAAGAGCCAAACCATAAGAGACTCTTAAAAACTGAGAATAAATTTTGTTAATTTTAGAAGCTCTGTTATGTTTGTTAAAACTTTGCTACAAATTACAAATATTTTCTACTAATCTGGCCCTCTTATAATATTTTTTCTTAGAGAAGTCTATTCCATTTTAATGGAGGCAAATCTGTTTTCCTTTTCAAATATATGGTTCTTTACATTTTGATATGTTAAAAAAATAACATTGTGCTTTGTGTGTCTATACACTCTCCTCATTTTTCATTTATTAGGACTCTTTCTGGACTCTTCCTGCATCATCACTATCAATGTTTTTAATTACTACAGCTTTTTTTTTTTTTTAATGTTTATTTATTTCTGAGAGAGAGACAGAGTGCAAGCAGGGGAGGGGCAGAGAGGGAGGGAGACACAGAATCCAAAGTAGGCTCCAGGCTCTGAGCTGTCAGCACAGAGCCTGACGCGGGGCTGGAACTCATGAACCACGAGATCATGACCTGAGCAGAAGTCAGACACTTAACCAACTGAACCCAGACACCCTTTAATTACTACAGCTTTACAGTATAGCAAGCAATACCATAAAACACTTGTCAGGTTTTTATTTTTAAAACTTCTACTGGATACTCTGATTCATATACTTCATATATTTGAGAATCAAGTTGTCAAGTTCCCCCCTTTTTCAAACTGAAAAAATAAATTGTTGTTTTGATTGGAATTGCATTAGTTTTATGGGTAAAATTTTGAAAAAGTCTACATCTTATAACACTGGGTTTTTCATTTTGAAAAGTAGTAGGTCTCTTCATTTATTTGAACCTTGAATAAAATGTTATTTCCATCATACAAATCTTATCCCTTTCTTGTTAAATTTATTCCTACATATTTCATGTAGCTTTATGGGTTGTAACATGTACTCTACATAAATTTCCAAAATAAGCATGAAGTATTTTTTTCTTAAAATGATAAATGTCAAATACATAAAACAAAAAATCAAAATTCCCATTAAAGAAAAAATAAAAATCAGCAAACTTTGCCTTTAAAAGGTAAAGATAAAATAAGGATGTCCTCCTCTTTGTAGTTCAAATGCACAGTACCATTTATAGAA
Source organism: Panthera tigris (assembly GCF_018350195.1). Lineage (NCBI taxonomy): Eukaryota > Metazoa > Chordata > Mammalia > Carnivora > Felidae > Panthera > Panthera tigris. The sequence goes on along the minus strand of NC_056663.1, from coordinate 74,641,273 downwards.
TAAATATGGCAAAGAGCACCTTTTTTGTAATTACTTGGCTATACATATGGGGGGAGAGCAAATAAAAATACTGGCAACTTTGTAAAAGCACCACAGAAAAGGAAGTCAACTGTAATACAATATTACTCATGGCACGTTGTTCATTTAAAATAAATCCACTCAGGAACAGTCAATTAAGCATCCAACTTCGGCTCTGGTCATGATCTCACGGTTCATGAGTTTGAGTCCCACATCGGCCTCTGTGCTGACAGCTCGGAGCCTGGAGTCTGTTTTGGATTCTATGTCTCCCTCTCTCTCTCTGCCCCTACCCTGCTCGTACTCTGTCTCTTTCTGTCTTTCAAAAATAAATAAAAACATTAAAAAAAATTTTTTTTAATGAATCCACTCACAACAGCTAATTCAATTATTAAATGCTCAGATGCAAAGTTCCTCGGGACACAAGATTCATACAAAGAAAAATACAAAGCCCAATTAAATGGACAGAAAGAAAATGTAAACACAGTTTACAAAATTAAACAATAATGACAACAAAAATACCAAAAAGACTGAAACCAAGACCTAAGATCAAAATTCTAAAGATGTGGAGAAAAGAAGACAAAGTTGTCCTGATGATATACCTCAGGACTAGGAAGCCTTTAAGTTTTAAACTACAAACCCACAGGGGGCGGCTGAGTGGCTCAACCAGTTGAGCTTCGGACGTGGTTGTGAACTCAAAGGTTCCAGATTAGAGCTCTGTGTTGAGCCCTGTGCAGGGAAGGCTCTGTGCTGACAGCTCAGAGCCTGAAGCCTGCTTTGGATTCTGTGTCTCCTTCTCTCTCTCTGCTTCTCCCCGAGTTGTGTACGCTCACTCACTCTCTCCAACTCTCTCAGAAATAATGAATGAATAAACTTTAAAAACATAAAAAACTACTAACCCATAAATAGGCCTTGTACCTGATAAGCAGATTCTGTCAAATTAATTTCCTAGGAAGGTATCCTAGACACCAAGAAAGTCAAGGGTAAAATACCTTAAAACAATACTTGTCACAACTTTCCAGTTTAGTGTCCCTAGCAAAATGCCACCACAGGTAAAAGTAATAAACATATAACTCTCTCATCCCACCCACCCTATCCTCAGTTCCACCTAACATGTGACAATGCAGAGTACAAACTTTTAAAGAGCCTACATGAAAGACAAAATGCTTGTCTTACTTATGTTAAAAACTAACACACATTTGGAGTACTTGGGTGGCTCAGCCGGTTGAGCGTCTAGCTCTTGGTTTCAGCTGAGGTCATGATCTCACAGTTTATGAGTTCAAATCCCATGTCAGGCTCTGTGCTGACAGTGCAGAGCCTGCTTGGAATTCTGTCTCTTCTTCTCTCTCTCTCTCTCTCTCTCTCTTTCTTTGCCCCTCCCTCTCTCTCTCTCTCCCTCTCAAAATAAATAAATAAAAACTTTTGAAAAACAACACACATTTTGCATTCAATCCTATATTATTTGTGAAGTCATCTTATTATATAATCTTCTAATTACCTAACAGTTAAATTGCTTAACGTTCTTTTTCTTTTTCAGGATTCAGAATAGCCATTTTTTAAAAATTTTTATCATTTAAGTATAGCTAAAATACAATGTCATATTAGCTTCAATTGTACAACATAGCGATCCAACAATTCTACACATTATGTAGTGCTTATCACAATAAGTGTAGTTAGCTTAACATTTCTACTCTCTAACTCTTTAAGTAAAATTGATGCTCGGACAAATAGTGTTTATCTTTATCCTACGGGTGCATGACTCTCCCTACACACAGGCCAGACCCTACTAAACCATACCACCAAACACTAGAGAAGTTTACATAAAAAGCAAGACCTTACAAAATCAAGAACAAGGCAATACAAACAAAATAGACTGTAATATATACCCTGATGGACAAATACTTTGGTTGAACAGTCAAGTATCTAAATTTCCTATTTAAATCGGGTATAAAAGACCACACAAATTTCTTTTAAAATTGAAGACACTATTAACAGTAAAGGTGAGAAAAATCAAATGATACTAGGTCATAAGTATATATTTTCTTTAATGTTAAGTTCACAATGACAGAAAATATAAGTTCATAACGACTGAAATATATACAAATATATATAGATGTGTTGTATATATATGTATTTCTAATACTTTTAACAAAATTTGTCAAAATAATACCTTTTAAACTAGGAACTAACTAAAAGTAATGTTTGGCCTTCCTTTAAATATAAATATTAAATATGACCACAATGGATATTTTTGATAAGTAATAAACAATTATATAGTTGTATTCATAATTGAAAGAATTGTAACAAAGATCTTTTAAACTTATCATTTAATTCATCTTTGGGGCACCTGTGTGGCTCAGTTGGTTAAAGCAACGAACTTCAGCTCGGGTCATAATCTCACGGTTTCTGAGTTCAAGCCCACATCAGGCTCTGTGCTGACAGTTTGGAGCCTGAAGCCTCCGAACTGGATTGTCTCCCTCTCTCTCTGCCCCTCCCCTGTTCACAATCTCTCTCTCAAAAATAAATAAACATTAAAAAAAAAATAATTCATCTTTAATGGCCATTTTACAAGAGTTTTGAAGGTCAAGACCCCTGTCTTCTATTTTGTCTTTAAGAATAATTTTTACAAATGAGTAAAATCCAGAAACATACATTTTCTCTGGTGCCAAACCTGATACTAACAAACTATCTAGCACTAAGAAAAGAAATAATATATACTAATATACATAACCTTAGCATAAATGTATGTTTTTCAGAAAATTTATAGCATATTCCAAACTTTCCAATTGAATAACCCTATTAGGTGACTGGAAGTTTTCTAAATGTAAATACTTGAAATTTCTAAATGTAAATACTTGTAAATACAGAAAAAACAAAACTTGGCTGGACATCCCTATACTGAAAGAGTTCTGAGTCTCCACTCCTATACCTTCTATCTTCAATTACTTCCACGTGGAAAATATTCAATTAACATTCATGTCTTGCTTACCTCTTTTTAAAAGGCACTGCATATAAGCATATATCACAGCAAATAACCCAAATTATGTAATCAAACTTCCAAGTATAAACAAATTATTTACAAAAGAGAAATTTGTATAGGCACTCGAAGCTTATCATCTCTTCAAGTCTTTTCCTTAAGGTAGACGAGATCTAGACTAAGACATATTATGTTATCAGTGGAAACTCCATAGACCCACAGTAGTCCATGACATATGATTTCAGAGCAAAATTAGATTCGAAGATCATTTTTCTAATAAACACGGCTACATAAATAAATGTTATCTTAATATAGATGCCTTCCATAAGGCAGTATCACTAAGACCCATCCAAATAGGTTCACTTTTAATAAACTATTTACTAAGTCATGTGATAGTCATGTGATATCTTAAAAAGATCCACTTTACAATATGGCACACTCAACTACATATGATTTTGTTATGTATATAAAAAGGAACTATCATGTGTCACTTATACATCTGATTGAAATATTAAATAAACTTGTAATAAAAATTATATGCCAAGAAACTATGAAAAAAGTAGATATGAATTTAAATATTTTCAATTATTCTGGTGACTTCTATCCTTTTGTCTATTTTGCAAATTCTCGTTAATGTGGTTCTTTACCATTTAAAATGTATGTAACATGGGCCACCTGGGTGGCTCAGTCAGTTAAGCATCCAACTTCAGCTCAGGTCATGATCTCATGTTTCATGGGTTCGAGTCCCATGTCGGGCTCTGTGCTGACAGCTCAGAACCTGGAGCCTGCTTCAGATTCTGTGTCTCCCTTTCTCTCTGCCCCTCTCCTGCTCTGGTGCTCTCTCTCTCTCTCTCTCTCTCTCACTCTCTCAAAATAAACATTAAAAAAATTTTTTTCAATATGTGTAACAAACAAAATAACCAAGCAATTCTACATTTTATAACTATTAAGGATCATTACATGTCTTTTTAAAAATCTTTATATTAGCACCAGTTTTATTTATTACTCTAGCTCTAGGGCATGGTAGTACATATAGTACTCAATATTTACTGAATAAAATTATTTAACTTTTCTAAGTTTTGGTTTCTTCAAAGTAAAACAAGCATAGCAATACCTACATGTTACAATTGCTTACAATTAAATAAGATAATACATACACACAGAAGGTGCTTAAAAATTAAATAAGATAATATATACACACAGAAGGTGCTAAAATATCAAGTTGATCCCTTGTTTCAGTAAAAACAAATAATTGTTGCTATTAGTTTAGTTCATACCTAAAAACAAAGCCAAATGATTTTCTCAAAGTTAATATGGGACCAAGATTAGACAAAAATTTTAGGGTAAAAAGAAAGGAGGCTTATCAACCAGAAACGAAGATTTACCATACATTCATAACGGTGAGATCTGTGGTATTGGGTCGAAGAGGCCAATGAACAAGAACACAGAGTCCAAATTCAAATCTGTGTGTATACAGAAATTTCATACATGACAAAGGTAGTATTACAAGAAGTGAGAAAAAGGACTATTTAAATGAATGATTCAGGGACAATTAAACATCCACTAAAAAAGTAAGGTAAAAATATATCTCGACAACATCCCAGTGTAGATCAAACTTTCTAGGTATTATGTTTTACCAACACCTGAAAAAATCGAAACTAAAACTTTCAAAAGACAATATAGGATAATCTCACAAGACATGAAGATTGAAAATGCTATTTTAAATAAGGCACAAAAGCCATAAAAGAAAAAGTTGATATATTCATCATCAAAACTTGACACTTCTGTATTAGAAGGGGTACAACAAAGTTAAAAGTCAAACGACTATATTCCAGGTTCTCATAGGACAACAGCCCCATGTAAATCCAATCTTTCCATACACCCTTCAAAACTGAAAATAAAAAAAAGCATCAACCCAGAGAGCAAATAAAACTACCCATAAACCACACCATTGGCTTAACCAGCAGACTAATACAGAGTCCATGTTAGATATAAGTTGAGGAAGGGGTAAAATTTTAGCAGAGCAAATTCTGAAGATCAAGCACAGACTGCATGGCAAGCAGAAGGAAACTGGAGCCTAGAGTAGGTGGAACACATAACTTCCAGAAAGCGAAAGTCTTACAGTAAATAGGAAAGTACTAAGAAATGGTGTCCCAGAGTAGATCAGATTCCTGGCTACCAATGAATAGATAGGGAGGGTTCAAAGTATGAAGGATCAGAGATGGCAGTCTCAGGAAGATGGGACACCCTTAGAGGCTTGGTGGTAAAAGGAAAGAAGAAAGCAAAAGGTGGAAATCAAGTGTTTTACAAAAACAAAAAAGAATCTCAAAAGTGTACAATATGCAAACCCCTTTCCCCTCACCCTCCCAGACCAAAAAAACAAACAAAAAAATAAATAAATAACCTATACATTAAAGAAATTGCACTTCACTATACCAACAAAAGGGAGAGCTCTTGAACAAGAAATACTATAAGCCAGGCAAATCTCTCACCCCTGTCTACATACAACTGGTAACGCTAAGCCAGGAAATGAATAGAAGTAGTAGACAACACTAATTAAAAAGCTACTATAAGAACATGGAAAGGGGCAGCTGTAGCTCAGTCAGCTGGGCGTCTGACTTTGGCTCAGGTCATGATCTAACAGCTCGTGGGTTCCAGACCCACGTCAGGATCTGTGCTGTCAGCTCAGAGATCGGAGCCTGCTTCAGATTCTGTGTCTCCCTCTCTGCCCCTGCCCTGCTCACACTCAATTTCTCTCTCTCTTAAAAATAAACATTAAAAAAAAAAGAATTTTTTAAGGGAAAAAAAAAACATGGAAATTCCAATCCAAACACTTCAGCTAATGAAAATTCTCACCACAAAAAATTCACAAAACTGTCAACTAATACTCCAAATTGAAGTAAATACAGTGTGTCTGTGTGTGTGTGTGTGTGTGTGTGTGTTTGTGTGTAAGCAAAAATCAAAAACTCAGAATAGATATTGACAAAACACAGCAAGATATGAAATAATAATTGACCCTACTTGGGAGAATAAACAAAAAAAAAAAAAAAAAAAAAAAGAAGAAGAAGGAAAAGTCAAATCATTTTTTAAATTATAAAAAGTAAGACTGAATTCAAATAAAAACATAAGGGAAAATAAGGAGCAAGAAGACAGACAAGAGAATAAAAATAAAGGAAAAAGATCAAATAAAAAACCACAGATCTGTGAAGAAGCTATAACATGCATAACTGATAACTACGAAGAATAAAAGCAAAATAAAAGAATATTTAAAATTATAATTTAAAACGTATTTCCAAAAACAAAAACAATTGCATACATGTATGTTGTAGCAGGCAGGAAGAAATATGATATATGTGAATTCTGACAAAAATCTACATACTTGGAAAAACAATCTCAGAATAATAAACTCTAAAACATAGCCTAATAAAATTTTAATAGTAAAAAAAAAAAAAAAAAAAAACCTTTGGGGGCTTCCAACAAAAATACTGTACTAAGCTTCTTACAAAAGACAGAAGTAAGGTTGGCATCAGATTTCTCAATAGCAACATTCAAAGTGAGTCAACATTGTAGCACCTTTTTCAAGAAATCCAAGGAATCAAAGTGTAAACCAAGGATTTCATATCCAATCAGGTGTCCTTTTAACTATCAAGGCTATTAAAGAAACACAGATTTAAACTTGCATGAACTCCGGAAATACATTAAGCATAGCCCATTATGAGCAATCTACAAAAGAATGAATTTCATACCATCAAATAAAGACAGAGGAAACTTTGACAAAAGCTTTACTAAACAGAGACAACAGTGAATATATTTAATTTTAGATATATTACTAAAACAAAGGTATGGACAAGGACAGAAGAATGGTACTTAAATATTATATTCTTTCACATATTATAATGGAATTTTTAATATGTAAAATAAAGGGAAATAAAAACACAGAGAAGAATCAGCTCTCTGGTGTTAAATAGGTAACAAGTGAATGTCAAAGGATATTCATTTAATGCAGACAAAACAATATTCAGCAGTCTAAGTCCACTGCCAAAATTTAGCCATTAAAACAAAAATATCAACCTTCCTTAAGTAAGAAAATAATTCTCAAAAAGTAGAGAAACAGACCACTATGTGAAAGAATAAAAAACAGCAGTAAATACAACACATCAATCAGGAAAACACCCATCATATCAAGATATGTAAACAAGCTTAAATCTCTTAGTAAAAAGAAAAAATTTCAAATTGCTTATTTGATTGAACAGAAAACAGTATTTATAAAAAAACAACAAAAAAGATAAAAATACTTAGGAATAAATGTAAATGTGTAAAACTTCTATAAGGAAAACTTTAAAACACTTCTGAAACATACAAAAGTAAATAAACAAATAGAAAGACATCCCCTATTCTCTTGCAAAAGTACCTTATTATCATAAAGATGTTGATTTCCCCAAGCGAATGAGTAATAACATTACTCAAATAAAAATACCAGCAAATGTCTTCCTAGAATTCAATAAGCTAATGCTCAAATTCACTCATAAGGAATATGCATATCTAGTGTTTCTGTGTAAAAAAGAACATGAATAACATACAAACATAAATGCATGCACACACATAAATAGGCTTATTTTTATAAAAAGAAACACAAGGATAAACCAGAAATTAATGAAATTGGTTACCTACAAAGTGAGTAAAAATGGAAAATAGTGATTGAGAAGGAAGACCTTTAAGAATGCTTTTTTATGTAGTTTTGACCCATAGACATGGTAGTTTTACTATTCTCAAAACAGTAAATAAAATTAAATCAATAATGGGGCCCTAAAACTGAATATGAACAAAAACAGATTATCAAGTGTTTATCAAGGTGACATAAAAACATAATTAATTAAAATAACTTATGAGCATAGTACTCTGACTACATACCTTCACTGGGATCTACTGTATGAACAAAAAACTGCATAGAAATCTTAAACCTTACATATTGGGTTTATAGTTGGCAGCAGTATTGGTATGGCAATTTCAATATTATGTTGTGTATACGTTGAAGGACAGAACCAATAAATAAATGTATATTGATGTTATTGTTAAGAGACATCCAAATATGTAACAGGAAGGGAGAAGAACCGTGCAGTAGTAGATTGGAATTACAAATATTACTGGTTTTTTTAGACCACTTGCTCTGTCCAGTGAAAAGAGTCCCTAAAGAACAGTGATACACAGTAATACAGAACATATCCAGTGCCCATGATGTAGTGATGGAACTACACCAAGAGGAATAAGGGTCCTTGGAGAAATAGCCATTTCCAGGTCCATAGTGGGAAAAGCATAAAAGTAAGAACAGAACATTCTGTTGTGCCAGAAAAATTAAGTGCTCTAAAAATGATGGGACCTATCACAGAGACACCAAAACCAGACTGAATGAGTTCCCACTGGCTAAATTTTAACAATTTGAACCTTCAAAAGAAATATAACAATAATGGATTTTAATTCACTGAATAAAAGAATCCATGAGCCCACAGTGATAATGAAAAAAAGGAGAGTAGAAATTCTTCCTCACAGAAGAATACCAGCTAATAAATGTGGAAAAAAACAGAACTAAAAAAAATCATCATTTTGCAAATATCAATGTAATCAATGATTCAAGCAAATATCAACAATGAATGTTAAAATCATTGGGCGAAAGGTCCTTGATGTTTCCTCAGCCTCCATGCATGGATTAATTACCAAAGAGAAAAAGATATCTTTACAATGGAGAAATCTGGCAGCATTTGCTAAACCAACTGATCCAGTTTAACATCACAAATAATGGAACAAACTAATAATATAGAAGTTAACATAAGCAAACTTTACATATATATATATATATATATATATATATCTCAACATGGATAATCCTGATATGAACATTATGTGAAAAAAAGGAAGTTAAAAGGTGTTAAACAATATTTACATTTTAAACCTAAATCAATCCTATTTTTTATGCAAACGTGCATAAAAGTATAAAAAACAATGGATAACTTCAGACTACTAATTACCTCTTACAAGAAAGACAGAAGAATGAGATTAGCCATCCTCAACTAACTTTTTATTTAAAAAGTATTGAGGGAGACCTGGGTAGCTCAGTCAGTTAAGCATCTGACTTCAGCTCAGGTCATGATCTCAAAGTTTGTGGGTTCGAGCCCCATGTCGGGCTCTGTGCTGTCAGCTCAGAGCCTGGAGCCTGCTTCAGATTATCTCTCTCTCTCTCTCTCTCTCTCTCTCTCTCTCTCTCTCTCTGCCCCTCCCCTGCTCACACTCTGTATCTCTCTCTCAAAAATAAACATTTAAAAAAAAATTTTTTTTGTAAGTAAATAAAAAGTTCTGAAACAATTCTAGCAAAATGTTAATATTTGTCAATTTTGGCCACTTAGATACATAAGCACTTTAAATTCCTTCTTGTATTTTTTATATCTTTAAATATCTTATAATTTAGAAATTTAAAATTATAAATGAATTGCTGCTATACAAATCTTGGTTCTATACAGCTATACAATACTTACTTCTGTAATTCATGGCCTTTAAAACTATGGTTTTGAAGACCTTTGATTTAGAAGCAGGCCCCCCCCATGATTCTACTTTAATCTCTAATGTAAATTAATAGAAGCCAATCAGCACTCCCAAAAATGATCCTAATAAGCAAAATGCATTTCATTTACTTAAATAAAAGATAACTTGGAAGCTATGCCATCTGAGTGGCATTATACCTTCTCTAAAGTTTAATACCTTCTGTATCTCATATTAATCTTAATATATATCACCATTTGAAGAACTGAAAAGTTTGTCCATTCTAATAATTCATTTTTTCAATCATTCTGAACTACCTCCATAAAACCATCCTACTAAAATTATTTTTAAATAGCAACCAGTTAAGTCTATTCTTTTAAATCTACTATTGTAAAATTGATGCACAAAAACATTTTTCAAACTCAAAAATTTTAAGTGGTTTGATAAGTTAGTTTTTCATCACATTTCTTATAATGCTTCAATCTATTTGTAAAAACTTTCTATTTTCTGCTTAAGAGAAGGTCAATGGCTTTCACTTCACTACTCTAACATAATCATGAATTGAAATGAGAACTCTTAGCTCTTTGGACCGACAAAGCTACCAGTATGCCTAAGCCAATAAAGCGATTTGTTCATTAATGCTGCTAATAAAGCAACCTTTTGTTAGTCTATGAAACATCAGAAACCTCAGAGACTCTAACTTTGCAATTTTTCCCTGTTTTTGCCATATGAACTTAGAAGTTCTCTTATATGCCATTTACTTTAACAACTAAAACATAACCATCTAGAAATTTGACTCCCCACTCTAGCTAATTTCATAACATATTAGTTCTAGCTTCAGAAAACTGTTCCTAGATGAAACTACTTTTATTTAATTATTCTCTATTTTCCCATAGAGCCAATCTGTGTAGAAATCTGTGCCATTGTCTAATAAACACTTTAAGGAACAATCTCTGTAATATTCTCAAAATGAAAAATAAAAAGGTTCATTTACCCAATAAGCATTAATCGATCAACTACAGTAAGCAACACATGCAAAGATTAATATACAATTTCTGCCCTCAAGCAACTCAATTTAAGGAATAAAACAACCATCTAGAAAAATAACTATACGGTAGCTTATAATAATATTAACTACTAAATGTAACAGCATGAAGGATATAATTGAGCTTAGACAAGATAAAAAGTCTTCATTGAGGAGGCTTTGAGGCAAAATAAAGGAAAATATATTTAGGTTTAGTGAATACCTTATATATAAAAACAGGAACATAAAACACCACAATACAGGCAAAAATTCTGAATTTATAAGGCTAGAATGTATCATGCATCTAAGAAATTAGTAAGAAACATTAGTTCTTGAAGCGCTTTTGAATTTGGACTTTTTTTCCATCCAGTGGACAGACATTAAAGAGTTATAAGAAGGGGGAGATGATATTCAGATTTTTTTTTTTTTTAAAGAAAGGTCACTCCTTAGGTACCCTGAATGCCCAAAAGCTTAATATATTATGAAGTTATTGAAAACTTAAGCTGGAGAGCCTGGGTGGCTCAGTCAGTTAAGCATCCAACTCTTTTTTATTTTTTTAGTGTTTATTTTTGAGAGAGAGGGAGAGAGAGCACGTGCACAAGCAAGGGAAGGGCAGAGAGAGAGACACAGAATCCAAAGCAGGCTCCAGGCTCTGAGCTGTCAGCACAGAGCCCGATGCAGGGCTCAAACTCACAAACCTGTGAGATCACGACCATGTAGGACACTCAACCGACTGAGCCACCCAGGTGCCCCTTAAAGCATCCAACTCTTGATTTTGGCTCAGGTCATGATCTCACAGTTCATGAGTTCAAGCCCCATGTCAGGCTCCACACTGTTAGTGTGAGCCCACTTTGGATTCCTTCCCCGCCCCCCCCCCACCCCTCACCCACTCACGCGCTCGCTCTCTCTCTCAAAACAAGTAAATACACTTAAATAAAAAGTATATGATATAGAAGCTTTTGGGCATTAGGTGCCTCAGGAATACATGAATACTAGATTTTCAAATGTGATTCATGCTTGGTACAATTATACACCTATTATGTGCTCCTAATTAACTTCAGCATTCTCTGCCTAATTGCTAATCTAAGAGATGTATCAATCAATCAATAAAATACTGGTTCCAGTAACAGGTATTTTAAACCCCTTCAAAGTATTAGAAAAACATCAGTTTTCATGGACTGTAAAGTCATATTGTTGATCAATTTTAAGAGTTTCAAATAAGGTCAAGAGACTGCATTTAAAATTTGCAGAATAAATCATGAAACTTACTTCACTATAATACTTACTGTAAACACAGACTATCTGCCTTGCACCCTTGCTTTCTTCCAAGCACTATCTCTTATGTCTACTACCCTCCTCTCACAGTAGCTACCTTGGGAACTCAATGTCTTTACATGACCTTGGGCCACAGTGAATTAACCCAATTGGACCCAGCCATACTAGAAAGTCTATTAATGCTTTGACTTGGGAGTCAAAAATTAATCAGAAGCTCTCCAGAGGCTGATGTTCTAAGATAAAGAAATTCAGGGGTGCCTGGCTGGCTCAGTTGGCAGAGCATACAAATCTCAATCTCAGGGTCAAGAGTTCAAGCCCTACTTTGGGCAGAGAGATTTCTTAAAAATGAATGAATGAATGAATGAATGAATGAATTTTTTTAATCCAGACTGGCTCTTTACACATTTCCCACTAATGAAAAGCACCAGTCTGCACTGAAAAACATGAAGAGGAAAAAAATTATTATATGGTTCTGTTTATTTTGGATATGTTTAAAATTTTCAACATGAAAAGGTGTTTTTTTAATCAAAGGTGTGAAGACAAATGAGTAGCACTGATGTTCTCACCCCTGGATTAATAAATAAAACCATAACAATCTAATTCTTTTCCCTTATGAACCATACCCTAATTTCACATACCCTTCCTTCCCCCACCAACCACTATGCTGAATCCCTCTTCACTTTTAAACATTCTCCAAATATCAATCTTAAGGTCACTTCCTTGGGGGAAAGTCTCTCTCTCCTGACTCGAAACACTCACGAGATTAAGTGCCCCTGTTATGTGCTTTCATGTCTTTTATCATAATTGTGATTTGATTATTTCATATCAATCTCTCAAGTAGACTTATAGCGTCCATGAATTCAAGGAAATCCCTGTTCGGTCATTAGCTGACAACTAAGCTGAGTGGAGACTTCATGACCTCACGTGACAAAGAACTCAGATTTTACAAATTAGTTGAGAAAAATTACCTAATAACAACAAAAACAAATCTTGGGAAGGGAAAGAATCTGTGCTATGTAATTTAAATTGTTCATATTGTGTAATTTAAAATGTCTAGTTTCTAACAAAAAATTACAAGATTTACAAAGAAATATGAAAGTATAGCTCATACACGGGGGAAAAAAAAGCAGTCAGTAAAAACCATCTCTGAGGAAGCCCAGACAATGGACTTACTAGCAGACAGACTTTAAATCTGCTATTTTCAATATGTTCAAAAAATGAAAAGAACCATGCCAAAGATACTGGTATATCACCAAATAGAGAAGATCAATAAAGAATTTTTTTTTAAAGAACAAAACAGAAATTCTAAAACTGAAAGACACATTAGCTGAAAAGGAAAAATGAGGTTCCGTAGCAGAATTGAGTAGGTAGAAGACATAATGAGCAAATTTGAAGAGCCATCATCTGAGATTAACCAGTCTGTAGAATAGAAAGAAAAAAAGGAAAATGAACAGTCTCAGAGAACCTCTGAGACACTGATGTCTTTTCACATCAACCTGAAGTAATGTAATAGCTATAAAACACTCCATCCAAAAGCAGCAGAATACACATTCTTCTCAAATGTTGATGAAACATTCTCCCAGAAAGAACAGATATTAGGCCACAAAACAACCCTCAGAAAATTCAAAGAGATCAATATCATACAAAGTATCTTTTCCAATCACAAAAAATGAAGATAAGAATCAACAGCTACAACACATGCTACAATACGAATGAACCTTGAAACCATTATGCCATCTGAAATAAGCCAGTCACAAAAGGACAAATACTATATGATTTCCTCTTATATGTGGTACCCTGAATAGTCACATTCATGGAAACAGTAAAACAGAGGTTAGGTTATCAGGGACTGTGGAGAGGCAGAGAAGGAGAGTTATTGTTTAATGGACACTATGAATGTACTTAATTCCACTGAATTGTACACTTCAAAATGGTGAAAATGACAAATTATGTATTATGTGCATTTTATGATGATTAAAAAAAAAACTCAGAGAAAAAGGTATTATTTTTATTAGGTTCCCTAGAACCCAAAAAGTAATATAAATATCTAACGTTTACTAAGTGTCAGGCATTGCACACACTACCTCATAAAATCTCCACAATGCTGCCAAGTACTATTATTATCTCTGTTTTAATGACGAGGAAACTGAGGCACGGAACAGTTAAGTCACTTGGTCAAAATCATGAAGCCAGGAAACTGTGAAACAAGGACTCAAATTCTGGTAATCTGACTCTTCAGAGCCCACACTCCTAACTGTGTAATATGCTATATCCCAAAAAGCAGCACGAGGTAAACAACAATCATAGCAATCATAGCAGAAATTTAGCTACTCTGTTAAACTACTGAAGTATTTTGAAATACAAAATAAAAAATCAAAACACAATCCCTCCCCTTCAGTACTTTTAACATGTATTTGCACCAAAAATAACATGTTTAATGGTGTAACTATTCGCAAAACATTTTTATCAATCTTTATTTTTCACTAGTTCATACCTTCATAAGGCAATGAAGCAAATCAAAATTTAAATATATACCTACAGTATAAAATTTAAGAAAAAAACAAGACCATCATCCCTTATAAACATAAACTAATAGGCAAGGGAGAAAGCACACTAGAGAAAAGAAGAGGGATGTAGAATAATATTTGTAAATAGGAAAGGGGTCTTTTACTCACATGCTTCCAAGTAAGAAACAGACAACATAATAAAGCTCAAGAGTATTTGGGAATCAAGTGGCAGGACTTTTGGACATGGTTCCAGATCTCAGTACACATTATTATTGCTCTTTTTTTTAATCAGTTGCCAATAAAATGAGAAAGAATTATCACCTATCAAGAATCTGCTCACATTCATAAATTTTTTTTAACATACTGATCCAACAATCAAAGTATGGAATAATAGCTCTTCAATTTTTATGAAATCTTTAATTAAAGAGAAAAAAACGACACCAATACAATCATTCAATAAATTTATTATGCCAGGCACTAAGACAATAAGAATAAATATACCCTGCCCTCTGAAAACTTAAGTCTAATGGAGAGATTGATATGAAGTAATCAAACAAATAAATCATAATTAGGATAAAAGCCATGAAATCACATAACAGGGACACTTAAGCTATTGAGTGTTTCGAGTCAGGAGAGACTTCCCCCCAAGAAACTGAACTTTAGAATTGATATTTGGAATGTTTATTTTTTTTTCTATTTTTTTTAATATATGAAATTTATTGTCAAATTGGTTTCCATACAACACCCAGTGCTCATCCCAAAAGATGCCCTCTTCAATACCCATCACCTATCCTCCCCTCCCTCCCACCCCCCATCAACCCTCAATTTGTTTTCAGTTTTTAAGAGTCTCTTATGCTTTGGCTCTCTCCCACTCTAACCTCTTTTAAAAGTGAAGAGAAATCTAGGATGATAGTTGGTGGTGGGAAGGGACATGGAATCAGGGTTTGGTACACATGGGAAAAGAATTATATTGGTTAAGATTTTATTTATTAAGCCAGTTGTAAGAATAGGTGTTGTTGACGTGTCTTTATAACTTTTAGATTTCCAAAACAAAACAATCTGTTCATGTGGAAAATTTGAGACATATACAAAATAGTATAATAAATTCCTATGTATCCATAACCCAAATTCTATAACCATCGACACCCTGCCATTCTTGTTCTATCTATACCCTCCACTCTCTGACACCTAGCTTAATTTTTTTTTTTTTAGGTAAAATTTACATAGGCTGAAATATATGCTTACCTATACAACTCTGACAAATAGATAAATGTGTATAACCTACACCTCTATTAGATGCCGAACATTTTCATCCTTTCAGGAAACCTTTATGCCCCTTCCCTGTTGAGCACCACTACTCTCCCCACAACCAAATGATCAAACCACTGTTCAATATTTTAAATTGTTTTCACCACAGATCAGCTTTGCCTAATCTGAGAACTTAATATAAATGGAATTGTACTGTATTGTGTCCAGCACCTGAGAGTTTTTTTTAGATTCCTCCATGTCATTTTGCATATGTTCTTTCCTCTTTATTACCGAGTAGTATTCTGTAGTAATTAATATACCAAAACTTTTCAATCCGTTATCCATCCTATCAATTGACATTTGGGTTGTTCCCAGTGATTAGCCGTTATAAATAAATCTACCAAAAAAATTCTTGAATAAGGCTTTTTGTAACCATAGGTTTTCATTTCTCTTGGGAAAATATCCAAGAGAACTACTGAATCCAAAGATAGGTATATACTTAAATTTATATAAAAATGCCAAATGGTGTTCCAAAGTAGTTCTACAAGTATATACTCACACCAGCAATTTATGGGAGTTCTGGCTGTCTTACTGGAAATGTTGATATTACAGTCTTTTTTCTTTTTTTAATTTTAGCCCTTATAGTTAATTTTAGTAGTTATCTCCTAGTTTCAATTTGCATTTTCCTAATAACTAACGCTTAGAACTTTGATATATATTAAAAATTGGGGATTTTTATTTATTTTTTTTAATGTTTATTTTTGAGAGAGAGACAGAACATGAGTGGGGAACGGACAGAAAGAGAGGGAGAGACAGAATCTGATGTAGGCTCCAGTCTCTGAGCTGTCAGCACAGAGCCCAATGCAGGGCATGAACCTATGAACCATGAGATTATGACCTGAGCCAAAGTCAGACACTCAACCAACTGAGCCACCCACATGCCCCAAAATTGGAGTGTTTTTTTAAGGTGAGGAGTACTGACATACTGAAAGTAACAAGAACAAAGACTCTGAAGGAAATGATAAAGCATATTTGTACCAAGAAGCCAAGGAATAAAAATGAAAGTGCATGAGATAAGGCTATGTAGGTAGACTAGGGTTAAATCACATGGATGGAGATTATCCTAAATTCAGATTTAGTCTCATTTTGTTTAGGTGCCTCTGAGATAGCTAAGCAGAGTTATTAAATAGGACTGGAACTTAGCTAGATAAGTAAGGGCTTATGGAGAGAAGTAATTCCCTCCATTAGTGGAAACCAAAGTGGTGAGACTGCCTGGTGAGAAAAAACAAAGAGGCAAGAGAAAGCATCCTAGGACCAAGACTCAAGAAATTACAATTTAAATGACCAAAAAGATGGCACAAAAACAGGCACTCAGATCAACAGAACAGAATAGAGAACCCAGAAATGGACCCACACACGTAAGGCAAACTAATCTTTGACAAAGCAGGAAAGAATATCCAAGGAATAAAGAGAGTCTCTTCAGCAAATGGTGTTGGGAAAACTGGACAGCAACATGCAGAAAAATGAACCTGGACCACTTTCTTACACTATAACCAAAAATAAACTCAAAATGGATGAAAGACCTCAATGTAAGACAGGAAGCCATCAAAATCCTCAAGGAGAAAGCAGGCAAAAACTCTCTGACTTTGGCCACAGCAACTTCTTACTCAATACATCTCCAGAAGCAAGGGAAACAAAAGCAAAAATGAACTATTGGGACCTCATCAAAATAAAAAGCTTCTGCACAGCACAGGAAACAATAGCAAAACTAAAAGGCAACTGACAAAATGGGAGAAGATATTTGCAAATGACATACCAGATAAAGGGTTAGTATCGATAATCTATAAAGAACGTTATCAAACTCAACACCCAAAAAACAAATAATCCAGGGGAGAAATGGGCAAAAGACATGAATAGACACTACTCCAAAGAAGACATCCAGATGGCCAACTGACACATGAAAAAATGTTCAACATCACTCATCATCAGGGAAATACAAATCAAAACCACAATGAGATACCACCTCATACCTGTCAAAATGGCTAACTAACAACTCAGGCAACAACAGATGTTGGCGAGGATGTGGAGAGAGAGGATCTCTTTTGCACTGCTGGTGGGAATGCAAACTGGTGCAGCCACTCTGGAAACCAGTATGGAAGTTCCTCAAAAAAACTAAAAATAGAATTATCCTATGACCCAGCAATTGCACTACGAGATATCTATCCAAGGGATAAGGTGTGCTGTTTCGAAGAGGCACATGCACCCCAATGTTTATAGCAGCTCTATCAACAATAGCCAAAGTATGGAAAGAGCCCAAATGTCCATCGATGGATGAATGGATAAAGAAGATGTGGTATATATATATATATACAATGGAGTATTATTCAGCAATCCAAAGAATGAAATCTTGCCATTTGCAACTACGTGGATGAAACTAGAGGGTATTATGCTAAACAAAATTAGTCAGAGAAAGACAAATATCGTATGACTTCACTTTTATGAGGAATTTAAGATACAAAACAGATGAACATAAGAGAAGGGAAGCAAAATAATATAAAAACAGGGAGAGGGACAAAACATAAGAGATTCTTAAATATAGAGAACAAACAGAGGGTTGCTAGAGGGACTGTGGGAGGGAGATGGGTTAAATGGGTAAGGGGCATTAAGGGATCTACTCTTGAAATCATTGTTGTACTATATGCTAACTTGGATGTAAATTAAAAAATTAATTAAAAATAAATGACCAAAAAGAGGTCTGAAGAATAATATACCAAAGGGTTTGGAGAAGTTTTCAACAATGCTAAAAGCTTCTAGGAGGTTGTTATGTTGAACTGTGTTCCCCCCAAATTCCTATGTTGATGCTCTACCCTCCAGCACACCTCAGAACATGACTGTATTTGGGAATAGGGCCTTTAAAGAGGTGATTATGTTATCACCTAGGCCTTAATCCAATCTGACTGGTGCCCTTATAAGGAAATGTGAACACAGACACCAGGGCTGTGCATTCACAGAGGAAAGACCATTAACACAGCAAGAACATGGTCATTTGCAAACCAAGGCAGAGAGGCCTCAGAAGAAACCAAACCTGCAGACGCCTTGACCTTAAACTTCTAGCCAGTAGAATTGTGAGAAAATGCGTTTTTGTTGCTTAAGCCATCCAGTCTGTGGTATTTCATTATGACAGCCTTAGCCAACTAATACAGAGGTCAAATAAGAACAAGTCTAAAAACATCCACTTAATTTATTAAAACAGAGGTCACTGCTATCATTAGCAAATACTGTTTGGTGGAGTGAATAAATTGAGATGAGACAAAGGTGAGAAATGGAAACAAACATAAATAATGATTTCAAGCATTTGGCTAGGAAAGAGAACAAAAGATTACTAATGTAGTGCTCATAAAGCCTTATTGTTCCATTTTGTTTTTTTAAATAGTGAGGAGAAGAACTCAGTGTAAAGAAAGAAAACTGAATATACAAAAGAAGAAATAATCAACAGTGTAAGGTACCCCAAAGGGACAGAAGGCAAGAGAGTCCTAGGTAAAAAACAGTACTGCCTCTATTTTAACATTAAGGAGGAAGAAAAAAATAGTAAAACAGTGGGCAACTAATGGCAACCACCTAGTACTCCTATTTCACTGGAAAGTAATAGGAAACGCCTTCTCTAGAAAGAGGTCTGTTGGAGGTCTGAGAAGAGTGGGTAACTAAAGCAGTTATGGTGGAGATGAGGAAACCAGCTGACAAGAGGAAGGCGATAGATTTTCAAGTAGTAATAGGGTCCACTTGATGATCATGAATTTATAATGAAAAAAAGTATGTTCTTTCAAGTAATTTTCTACTGCAGCATTTAGGTGGTACAGAAATGGAGGAAGCAGATCATGGGGTTAATTCAGAACTGGGATTTTGTCAGACAGTTGGGACCAATATATCCAGTAAGAGGGATCTAGGATATGAACAAGCAGTAGACAACAGACTCTCAGTTAACAAGAGATAGAGAAGAGATAGAAAAATAGAGAAGGCTGATAATTGGAAGAATGAGAAGCCAAAAGACTAGAAGTAGAAATGAGTTGGTAGAATAGTGGCAATGGCTAACCAACAGTTATATAACTAATCAAACAACCCTCAAGGATATAAGGTACTTTTTAATAATTTATTAGGCAGAACAGTTATTAATAATTCCCACGGGAGTAATACAACAGACTGGAGAACAAAGTCACTGGATTTGAAGAGGTCAGGGAAATGAGACTCAGGATGTTGGTGCATCATCCATATGGATGCTGAAATCATCCAAGATCATTGTAGGACCTAAAATTTACAAGATTATGAGCAATGTGCCATCACCTTGCAAGAATAATAATGTACGAAGACGGCAGGAGATAACAGCTAAAAGGAAGCTAGAAGAGAAAGTGACACTGTTCTAAATACTGTTCTAAATGTATGAATTTAATGCTCACAAATAATCTGTAAGGTAAGAAATGATACTGCCACTACTAATGTAGAAACAAATGCAGAGAAGTTTTAAAAGAGTTAACCAAGTTTGCTCTCTTAAACCACTATGCTATAGGATACTGTAAGACATCAAAAACCAGCATGAGTGGGGTGCAGGGCACAAAGAACCCCCAAATAGAGTAAAATTTTCAATTAAGGAAATTTATATAGTATAGACTATACTTCCAGTCCCAACAATATATCAGATTAGATCACCTGTAAAGCCTTCCCACAGAAATTTCATTCAGAAAGGATAAATCAAAATCATTTTTTAAATAAACTTTTTAGCTACCATGAAAGAAAAATCTTAAAGTGCCAGTAACACAGAAAAAAACTAGTTAAGATTGCCAGTTGACAATGCTTCTGCCCTAGGATGGGTTACTAGTCTTAAGCTATTCCTTTGGCCTTTAACTTATATGTAGGGACTAAATATGACCCTTTTGGACCTTGGTGAGAGACTTTAGAACAGAGATCCCTCTTCCTCCTCCACATGGTAACACACACATGAAGCCAAAACCCAGGAAGGGCTGTAATTTTAGTAAAGGGGTACTAAACAGCCCAATAAAACAAGAAAATTAAGGAGGCTGAGGCTTGGGAAAAGCAATCACTAATCCCTGATTATATGACGAACTACAGAGGGTATCCAAGACAATCTATCATTAGAATCAGAGTTCAGCAAGGGTGCTGGATACAAAAACAATGTACAAAGAAGCAATCTGTTTCCCAAACTGATTAATGGTGGTTACAAAATGTATTTGTATAAAAATTCTCATTCATCATAATAAAAAAAAACATAAAGAACCTAAGGAATGTCTGGGTGGCTCAGTCGGTTAAGCATCCGACTTCGGCTCAAGGTCATGATCTCACGGTTCGGTTCGCAGGTTTGAGCCCCAGGTCGGCTCAGTGCTGACAGCTCAGAGCCTGGAACCTGCGTGGGATTCTGTGTCTCCTTCCATCTCTGACCTTCCCCTGCTCGTGCTCTCTGTCTCTCAAAAATAAATAAACTTTAAAAAAAAAGAGAGAGAACCTAAGGATAAATCTAATAAAAAACATGTGAAAACAATGTAACTATACTGAAAAACATTAAAGAACACTTAAACAGAAATATATCTCACAGTCATCCAATAAGATATCAATTATGCCCAAGGTAGCTTGTAAATTCAATGAAATTCCAATCACAATCCCAACATGATTTAGGGTTTGTTTTTTGTTGGATTTTCTTTGAGGTGGGGATAAAATTTGACAAGCTAACCTAAAATTCATTCAGGGATTTACCTCATCAAGCTTCAAAAGATGTATCAAAACTATTATAATCAATACAGTATGATAATGACAAGAAATCAGGCAAATCAAGTAAGACTATGGTACAGAATAGACTAGCAATAAACCCATGTAGTAAATTTGTAAATTTAAAACTTTTGACCAAAATTAAAAACAACCCACAGACAAAACAAGTATTGATGAGGTTGTAGAGAAAAAGGAACCCTCTTTAGGAATGCAAACTGGTGCAGCCACTGTGGAAAACAGTATGGAGGTTCCTCAAAAAGTTAAAAACAGAAATGCCCTATGATCCAGTAATTGCACTACCGGGTATTTACCAAAAAAATACAAAAACACTAATTCAAAGGGATATATGCACCCCCATGTTTATAGCAGCATTATTTACAATAACCAAAGTATAGAAGCAGTCCAAGTGTCCATAAAAAAAGAAGAAATCTTACCATTTACAACAACATGGATGGAGCTAGAGAGTATAATACTAAGTGAAATAACTCAGAGAAAAACAAGTATGTTATAATTTCACTCTTAGGTGGAATTTAAGGGGAAAAAAAAAAAAAAACAAGCAAAAGGGGAAAGAGACAAGCCAAGAAACTCTTAACTACTGAGAACATATTGATGGTTACCAGAGGGGAGGGAGGTCAGGGGATGAATGAAATAGGAGATGGAAATTAAGGAGGGCACCTGTCACGATGACCACCAGGTACTGTATGGAATTGTTGAACTGCTATATTGTCCACCTGAAACCAATATGACACTGTATGTTAACTGTACTGAAATTAAAATTAAAAAATAAAAAAATAAATTAAAATTTCAAAAACCCACAGATAGAAAAGATATCTGCAATGCTAATACCAAAAACATTAATATCCAGATTATAAAAAGAATTGCCACAAATCAATATTAAAGCCAATATTTGACAGAAAAAGAAAATTACCAAAGAACACAGAGAAAAGATTCCCAAAATACGAGACCAGAATGAACAAGACTCTTGTAAAGATGCTCAACTTTACTAGAAATCATTGAAATGAGAAGAGTTTCTTATGTTTCAGGGAGGCAAAAAGTAGTGGCTAGATAAAACAAAATCTTCACAAAAATGTGAGGAAACATGCTGGTGGGCACAAAGTAGTACCTCTACTTTGGACTGGACTTAGCAATACTTGGTAAGATGAAATAGCACCTGTACCTTATGATCCAGCAATTCTACTCTTGTGTGCCTATCCTAGATAAAGTTACACATTGACTGGGCACTTATGTACAAGACTGTTCATTACAATATTATATGCCGAAGGTAGGAATTCATTTTCTCTTAGTGTAACACTAAGTTTTATTCAACGTAGAATACCAAACAGCAGTTAAAAAGAATAAACTAAACCTACATGTGTCAACGTGAATACATTTAGAAAACAATCACATCATCTTCTATGTAAATGTTTTATATGTACAAAAGAATAGAGGCATGATGCACAACAACTTCAGGATAATGAGCATCTCTGAAGGAGGGAGGAAAGGATGGGGGCAGTAAAATTTTAAAAGAAGAGAAAAAGCAAAGGAGGCAAAAGGTAACCTCTATTTGACCTTGAGGCTGGGTACACAGGTGTACTACATTACTTTCTGTAAGTTTTTGTGTTTGAATTATTTCATAATTTATACAAATTTCTAGAAGAAACTGAAAATAGTAAGCTTACTGATTATGAACAGCAATTCTAGAGGGTACAATGGAAGTAACTAGAAAGGAAGGGGAAAACAGAAGTCTTTGTCAAAGTAAAAAATTACAAAACATTATGAAGATGGTAATTCAGAAGACAGTGCACCTGCTGATAAAAACAGGGATGAGAAGCAAGTGTCTGACTCCTTGAGAAAGACAGAATTTGGGTCTCCTGGCTAGACTATTTTGTCTCAGTAGGACCAAATAAAGTAAATCTAATTAGTTTATTAGCTCACTTGGCCAGGTATCACTGTGATTCTCAGCAATTCTAATCACTATACATTATGAAAGTGACTCTACTGAACCTTGAATCTAATAGGTGCAAGGCATTCTGCTACATAATGCAAGGGACTCAAACAGGTATCTCACCAGTTCTCAGGAAGCTTATTATTTAGTGTGAGAGCTAAGATATGTATAGAAAGAAAAACAAAACAAAACAAAACAAAACCCTAGCTCTTAACACCAAAACAAGTGTTACTGGAATTCAGAGGAAGAAAAGAACCCATCAGGTTGCTGGGATGTACAAGAAAGGTTTCACCACAGCAGTGGAGCTCAAGCTGAGTAGTGAAGGACAGGAAGCAATTCAAAAGGTACAAAAATCGGCATTCTAGGAAGAAAAAAAAAAAAAAAAAAAGGTGGCAAAGAAATGTAGACCTCTGGGGAGAAAACAATAAAGTATAAGGTCTTGGCAACTTTTGGATCTTAATGAGAAAAATAAAATACTCTGACAATAAGCAATTTTTATAATTAGATCAATCAGGGTTCTTAGTGGCAAACAACAGAAACTATTTCAGGCAGTTTCAATAGAAAAAGAAATTATTAACATATATTGGGAGATTCAAAGAATTCTCCCCAAAGAGCCCGAGAATCAGCTTGGAGGTATGCAACCAGGAAAAATACCTAAGTCTCCCCACCAAACTGTTCCCACCCTGTGAGCCCTGGTACCGTGAAAGCGGAGCCTCAGATAATAAGGCTCACTAGGATGTCTGCCACTGCTACCTGTAAAAAGTTCAATGTGTCACCACCTAACATCCACATTAGGAAGCAATTCCAAGTGAGAGCTGTTTCCTTGCAATTTTCTCTTCTGAATTCATGTTTTACACAGATGCTTCTGATCAACATAATCTAGATCACATGCCTGTGTCCTAGCTGCAAGGGATGCTAGAAAAATGAGTTCTGTCTTCTACAGGGCCCCAAACATACAAATTTCTCCAACATTAACGAGTTATTTGAAATGAGATAAATATAGATCAAGTCTCGGCTATCAAACAACATACACATTTATTCCAAACTTCAAGCTCCAAACAAAATTCTCAAGCTTGACATATTATAACTAAGCTTTGTAGGAATAAAACCCTTTCTGTTCCTCAAAGGGAGATAAAAAACAATCTTATCAGTTATTGAACACAGCCCCAATATCAGAATCTCTGGATGATGTCTCCTTCCCTTCTGGGTTTTTCTATAACCTATGAACTAAACTGCAAATGGCAGTAAGAATAGAAAAACAAGTGAAAAGAAATTTTAATACATAAACAAATAAAGGAAAACTTAACAGGTTCTACACACCTAACTCAAGTCAAGGAACTGTGAAGAACTACAGCTCACTCTTATGATAGTTCAACTGATTCTTATGATAGTTCAAGTCAGACCTTCACTTGTGAGTCCTAAAATTTTTGGTTATACAGATCAAGTAAGACCTTAATGGGCTCCCCATCTATTTTAGACCTAGGAATCCCATCATCATTTAGCTATAGCCAAAATGAAGCAGTCAAGTCAGTGCATCTCTGATCATCATGCCTGTCATGCTAACTTATGGAAATGATGCCCACCTTGCCTATGAAAGTTAAATCCTGAGAATCCTACCATCTGAAATCAAAGAGACATTTCAATGGCAGTATCTCCTCCTACCTACAGACAAGAGCAATTATACTGCTTTTATAGATGCTGGCACTGTCCTCAAAGTATTTCTCATTACCCTTGGGGAATGAAGTATCTTCTGGACCTCTTAGTGGATAATGATGGAGAGGAAATAAATGTCCCTTAATCTTCTGACTTCTTCCTCTATGTTACACCATGAATTTGTAGGCATTCAACTTCATTTAGTATGTAGGCCAATGTTCAGACCAATGAAAGGAGCAAACAATTAGAACATCTTCTAGCTGCTTGAGTTAGAATACTCAACACAAAATCTCTGGTAATTGCACCATGCCAATACACTGAACCCAAATGCAGGTTTCCCTCTCATCATCAAAACCCACCTTTACACATATTACTAAAGTTCCTGATGATATGTTACCAAAAATCTTTTTTTAGAATGTTAATATATAATCCTTTTCTTCCCATTTTGACTATGCAAAGGTACAGCATGCTATTACAGTCTGACTCCAGTTATAGATCTGAAAACAATAAGGACTGTGGAAGGACTATGGAAGGAAACCGGCTTCCCTTTAAGTGGTAAGAGTCATAAGATAGATTGTTATAGGTCTTCAAAAAGACAGGGAAAGAGGGCTTCTGCCAGCAAGAGAGACTTCATGAAATCTGGAGTCTTGAAGTATTATGTGTCCATAATTCTCCACATAAGGAAAATTTATTTGAAAGATTATTAGCAGCCATAAATATGTCATATGTCCAAATAACAACTCCACTGCTATTCCATCTTCTGAACTTTCTTAAAATTAACCATATAAGATTTTTCTAATCGGCTATTCTGTTATGCATTTAGTATAATTATTACAACTTCTACACACAAAGATGAGGCAGCATTATGGTACTGAAATTCAAGAGCAATTGAGTTTATGCCCCTAGAGGGCAGCATTTCTCATAGGATAGATAGGTTTGACTTCAATAAAAAAAGGAATTTCATTGTCCTAAAAGTTTAAGAAATGCAGGCAGGATAAACAAGATTTAGCAAGTTTCTTTCTTGTAACATGTCTCAGTCTCTAATACATCACTGTGTACTGTAAATCTTCAGTAGGTCACCATTATGTTATATGGTGTTTCTTCAAACTTTTAATCACAGAACCCTTTATTCAAAGACCATCTCTAGTGACTACTTCTACAGGAAGTATTTTGGGGGCACCTGGGTGGCTCCGGTCATGATCTCATGGCTTGTGAGTTCGAGCCCCGTGTCGGGCTCTATGCTGACAGCTCAGAGCCTGGAGCCTGCTTCAGATTCTGTGTGTGTGTGTGTGTGTGTGTGTGTGTGTGTGTGTGTGTGTCTGTCTGTCTGTCTGTCTGCCCGCCCCTCCCCCACTCATGCTCTGTCTCTCAAAAATAAACAAACGTTAAAAAAAATTTTTTTTAAAAGAAAGAAAGTATTTTGGAAACAATCTTGCAAACAAGTTCTCTCAAGACAAGTTTCCCTTCCTTCTTTATTCATAAACTAACTCTTCTAATTTTTAAAATAGGTCTCTAGATATCTCTCTGTTTTCACAGATCATGATTGAGAATGGAATAAAGACTGGCAACAGCATTCATTTATTTTGTGGAAATCAAAAACATTAGCTTACTACTTTGGCTTGCTCAAAGGACAACAGAAAAAAAAATTTTTTCAAACAGGTGCTATGACTAGTTGAGCTATGGCCCTTCTAGCTTTAAAAACCACAAAGGAGGGGCGCCTGGGTGGCTCAGTTGGTTGAGCATCCAACTCTGGCTCAGGTCGTAATCTCACACACCGTGAGTTCAAGCCCTACGCCCAGCTCTGTGCTGACACCTCAGAGCCTGGAGCCTCCTTCAGATTCTGTGTCTCCCTCTCTTTCTGCCCCTCCCCTGCTCATGCTCTCTCTCTCTCCCTCTCTCTCTCTCTCAAAAAATAAACATTAAAAAATTTTAAAAAAAACACACAAAGGAGTTGAAATATGCTTAATAAAACATTTTCATATTTATCCAAACTCAGAATATTAAATATTTGAGCTCCATTAATAATCTTCCCACAATCCATGTCAACTGAAATTGAGTTTCCTAAAGATCTGTGAATCTACTTTTTCAACCATAAATTTTATGAAATCTAAATAAAGATCAAATATTTCTGAAGATCAAATTCAGATATAAAATATCTACCAGGTTTTAAAGAATCTGTACAAAAGAAATGTAAATTATCTCAATATTTTAAAATTGATTATATGTTAAGATGATGTTAGAGATATCAGATTAAGTAAAAATAATTTAGCCTTTTTTTTTTACTTAATGAGACTACTAGAAATTTTTACATTACATACGTGACTCAAATTATAGTTCTATCACACAGTGCTGCTCTACACAAGATTAAAGATAAACATAATTAAATTCTTGAAAAAAAAAAAAAAAAAAGAATATTCTTTACAACATCACTCTTAACTACCTAAAATATCACCCTGGAAGTTCACGTTACAATAGCCTATCACACCAAATGAAGAACACATAGTAAACAATTCTCAGCATCAGAATATAAATTTGCCCAAGGAAGATTCAGTGATACATGATGTTTTGTAGCATTTACAGATGGATGGGTAATATACAGGAGGTAATACAGAAGAGGTAGGCGTCAGTGTTGCAATAGCTTAAATAGTCTTTTATAAAAACTAAAACAGGAGAGACCCATTCTCTAGGAAGCTAGTAACAGAATATAACAGCAGCAAATTATATAAAGATAAGGAGAGTAATAAATTCAGTGCTTATTAAAAGCAAAGACATGAACCATACAAAAGGGAAAAAAGTGATACTATCACATCTAAACATTCTAATTTTGCTGCCAACAGGGATATGCATCTCATATCCTATACATACTTCCTAAGGACATCATGATGTTGGGCTCACACAAAAAATAAATGGCAAAGCAAAAGTATAGGGCTTTTTAAGTTAGTGAATTAAATTTTAAGATGGTAGAGAACAGAACAAGTCTTGTGCATCCTCATGCTTTCCACAGAGGCCCAGGAGAATACCTACCATGTGATACTAAATTTGCTTCTTTAGAATTTACCAACTGTAATATTTTAAATGTTCGGAGTTACTCATAATTTTAGTTTTTTAAAAACAAAAAGTAAAAATAGCACTTAAAGTACCTAAAGAATTTTTATTTTTAAGCAAAAAATCAGCATGAGAAACTTATATTCAAAACATAATACATAAGAATAAATACATATACCAATGGAACAGAATTAAGAGTTCAGACATTAAACCACATACCTATGGCCAGCTGATCTTCAACAAGAGTACCAAGTCCATTCACTAGAAAAAGAATGGTCTCCTCAACAAATAGTGCTGAGACAATTGGATTTCCACAAGCAAAAGAATGAAGGTGACCCCTCCCTGACTCATACCAAAAGTTAACTCAAAATGGATCAATTATCTAAAAATAAGAGCTAGGGGCACCTGGGTGGCTTGGTCGGTTAAGCGTCCGACTTCGGCTCAGGTCATGATCTCACGGTCTGTGAGTTCAAGCCCCGCGTCGGGCTCTGTGCTGACCGCTCAGAGCCTGGAGCCTGTTTCAGATTCTGTGTCTCCCTCTCTCTCTGCCCCTCCCCTGTTCATGCTCTGTCTCTCTCTGTCTCAAAAATAAATAAACGTTTAAAAATAAATAAATAAATAATAAAAATAAAAATAAGAGCTAAACTCACAAAACACACAAAAATAGTGGGATAAATGTTCATGATCTTGGACTGCCATGATCATGGAAATGGAGTTTTAGATATGACACCAAGTTGTGAGCAACAAAAGAAAATACAGATAAACTGGACATCATCAAAATTAAAAAATTTTGTTCATCAAAATATACTGTCAAGAAAGTAAAAAGGCAACCTACCATATGAGTAAAAATTCCGGTAAACCACATATCTGATAAGGGATTAATATCCAGAACACAATGACAAAAAGAGAAACCACCTATTTTAAAAATGGGCAAAAGACTTGAATGGACATTTCTCCAAAGAATATATACAAAGGCCAATAAGCATAAAAAAAAATACCCAACACATCATTAGTCATTAGGGAAATGCAAATCAAAACCACAATGAGATACCACTTCACACTTACTGGAATGGCTGCATTTTTTAAATATTTAAATAAAATATTTTTAAAATGAAAATAATAAGCAGTGGCAAAGATGTGGAGAAACTGGAATCATCATACATTGTTGGTGGGAATGTATAATAGTGCAATCACTGTGGAAAACAGTTTGACAGATCCTCAAAAACTAAACATAAAATTACCATATGACCCTCCAATTCCATTCCTAGTTACATACCCAGAAGAGCTGAAAACAGAGACTCAGATACTGACACCAATGTTCACTGTAGCCTTATTCACAATAGTTAAAAAGTGAAAGTAGTTCAAGTAGCCATCAACAAATGAATGGATAAACAAACTATGGTGTATATATATATAATGGACTATTAGTCAGCCATAAAAAGGAATGAAGTCCTGACACATGCTACAACACGGATGGACCCTGAAAACATGTTAAGTGACATAAGTCAGAAACAGAAGGACAAATATTATATGATTTCACTTATAGGATATATCTAGAATGAACAAATTCATAGAGACAGAAAGTAAGTTAGAAGTTACCAGCAGTTGTAGGGAGGAGAGAATGGAGTTATTGCTTAATGAGCAGTTCTGCTTGGGGAACGGAAAAATTTTAGAAATAAACAGTGGTGATGGTTGTACATAATTAATGTCAGTGAATTGCACATACTTAACATATGGCTACCAGAAACTGTTTTGACAAATGGCCTAATACGTCAACTTTTTTCAAATTCAAAATCAACTAGAGTATTATGTCCATTAAGATCCTACAAAACATTACATACGAGAGATGTTTTACAGAGCTTAATTTACAAACACATTTCTTCGAAATATCTCAATATTCCCAAGAGCTAGGTTAAACAGGTAATATAACATAGTAAATAGATAAATTGGCACCCTTACTCCCTACCTCCACCAACAATCTGAAACAATTTATAGGAAATGTATATAGCAATGTTTCTCAAATAAGTGCATCAGAATCACCTGGAGGGCTTGTTGAAACAAACTGCTCCTCTGGGTGGGTCCTAAGTTTACATTTCTAACCAGTTCCAAGGTGAGACTGACACTACTACTGGTATAGAGCTACACTTTGAGAACCACTGGTAAACATAATTCACAAATTCAAGATAAGATCAAGATAAATTAATGGTCAGTATGAATGAATTGCGGCTCCAAAACAACATCGTCTAAGAACATGGGGTTACAATGTCTCACTTAAAGTTCAAATATGTAGGAACTTATGGCCTCTAAATAATGCTTCACAATTTTTCCCTTTCCCACCTTTTAGAGACTGCAAATTTGAAGTTAAAGTCTGTGACAGGGATCTAATGTATACTGTATTCATTAAGAGCAAACACGTTTTAGAAACTAAATTAGCAGAGAAGACTGAAATCTTTTGCAGACTTTGTAAAGGCTAATCAAAATGGTACTCCGGATGGATGGCCGACCCACCTCCCATATGGAAGTGAGCCAAGAGTACTTAAGGCAAAGTCAAAATTTTTCTTAAGAAAAAATTCTGAAACCACTAAACTAAATAAATAAATAAATAAATAATATAAAACATTTCTGTACCATAAGCATTATAAGGAAGCTCTTAGAACAGTGTTTTGTTACTATCATGATTACTCAACAAAACCAAAGAAAATTTTCAACTCTGTTTCAATGATTTTGGTACAATGTATGAAGAAATCCTCCAGTTTTAATCAGTAGAAAATGAGTCTCATGGGAACTAAACAGAGTCTGCTACAAAGAGAATTACCGAATATAAACTAATTTCTGTACAGCAGGGTTATGCGTCCAGATCATCCAAAGTGATGATTTTAAGCCAGAAAGATTTTTAAAAGATGGTGAGATACAAGTATTAGGGAAAAAAGCATGGAAGAATTCCAACCTCAAATAGAGGAATATTCCCTGGTGAAATAGCTAATTCCAGGGCTAGGGCAAGAAAAGTACAAGATGAGCCTGAAACATCTTGTGGTGCTACAAAATCAAACAGTCCTCAAAAATGATAGATCAGGAGCCTCCTTGAAAGATTTGTTCACAAGGGCCAAATCTGAGATAATTAGAACACCAAGATCAGTAATGATGGTGATAGATTAAATCCAAAGAATAAGAATTCAAGAGTCCATTTGATACACTTACAATAAAAATCTCTATTCCGATATAAATAAAAAAATGAATATATACATAATAGGGGGAAGCTTTTTCTTGTAGGAGAATTCTAACCAACAGATGTAGAAGGAATGATGGACAGAGAATCACCATTTGCCAAATACCCTAATAGTAATTTCAGGCAAGAATCATCAATGAAAATAAAATTAGAGAGCAAGAGTATGAAAAGAAAATAATCACCTGGTCACAAAGTATCCTCCTATAGGATACTTATCAATTACTAAGGAAAAGCACAACTACAGCAGACAAATCCATACCACCCTAAAACCAAGCAAAGAAAGTATCACCAGTAACAAACAGCACATACAAATCAGTATCATGTGTTTCTTTGTAAGATTCATCGTATCACTTCCATAGCATCCTTAACTAAAAATTCCTAACATTAATTGAATCATGAAGAAACCACCCAAATCCAAATTGTAGGGCATTCTACAAAATTAGTGACCAGTATTTTTAAAAGTATAATAGTCACGAAAGACAAAGAAAGATCATAGAATTGTTTCAGATTAAAGAAAAACTAAGAGGCCATGACAACTAAACTAAAACATGTGATCCTGCATTGGATCCTAGACCAGAATAAGAATGTTAGTGAGACAACTGATGAAATCGGAATAGAGCTTGAAAATTAGGTAATATTATATCGGTGCTAATTTCCTGACTTTGATAACTGCACAGTCATTGTGTAAGAGATTAACATTTGGGGAACCTGAATGAAGAGCATATCGGAATTCTTTGTAATATTTTTGCAATGTTTTTCTGAGTTTGAAAAAGTAACACTACCAATTAAATAAAACAAAGCTGGTAAGTCAGAATACAGCCTTGTTTTTGTACCATATCAATTATTAATGTATCTATGAAGAAACTACTGCTATTGACACAAACTTTCACAAGGATAATAAACAAAATGGCATATTCTAGACTATATATTGAGGTAAAGTAACTTAAATTACCATTGCTCCTTGCTGATAAAGAATTAAGGGATAAAGAGAAGCCAATAAAAATCACAAATAATCTTACATAATTACTGCCAACATTTTTTACAATAGTTTTCAACTGGGAGGAGTACTATCCCCATAGTAAGTGTTGGAAGTTGCTTTCTGAAT
The DNA here is from genome assembly GCF_018350195.1 of Panthera tigris. Lineage (NCBI taxonomy): Eukaryota > Metazoa > Chordata > Mammalia > Carnivora > Felidae > Panthera > Panthera tigris. The sequence continues at coordinate 74,608,950 of NC_056663.1, read as the reverse complement.
CAGTAGTTATACACGATTGTGACACAATGGTATCACAGTGGAGGAAGGGACCAAGAAAGCATGACTATCTCACCAATGGGTTGTCTTATACAAAATACCAACAGCACCCTCACTCACATATCCTCTATAGGATGGTAAAGAATGTGATAGTGGTCAACAACAAAGAGTTCCATTTGTTACTGCTGTAAAATGTCAGCCTGTGAGGCCCAGATCTACAGAACCTCCTGCTCAGGAAGGTTAAAAGGCCCGTTATAAGTCACACACCTATTTAGGCAATTAGCTCTAATTTACACTGAAGCGCTCCTTGAAGTATGAGGAGGAAATAAAGGTAAAGCAGAAGACTTTCCAAAATATAGCCATTGGAAATATCCTCAACACTCATGAATGGGTACCATATACACAAAGATGTTCACGGCAGCATTTTTTCTCTTATCAAAAAATTGGGAATAACTGAGATGTCCAAAAATTAAATTGTAACATATCTCACCATTTTGCTGGAAAAGTAATAAACAGCCCTCTTGTTAATAAACACTAAATTATAAAAAGAGTTTAAGCTTTCCTGAATTTCTATCAGAACAAAGAACTTCTGTCCCTAAGGACTCATCTTTCAAGTAAAAGTGTGTATCTGCAGTATTAAATTCCTGGAAGTATAAATGCCAATTCTAAGGGCATATTCACTTTATTTCATAGATATTGTCAAAATGCTCTCTAAAAAAGCTGCATAAATGTATACTCCCAAAAACAGTTGGGGGTGAGGGGTGTAAGGAGTGTGAAAGAGTGCTATAGATCCCTCCAGCCACACATCAAGCCCTGTCAGGGGCATAACTAGAACTCCTGCAACTAAAGAAATATTGGGAAAGCTAGGGCATTGACCCATGACAATGTTAAGGGGCAATTAAGGAAAATTCAAAAAACAATGACTGGGGAAAAAAAAAAACTTTCATGACTGTACTCACTGAGTTAAGCCTCTTTAATCAAAAGGCTGACCTTACACAGTCCTTTTATAGTATCTTTTAATTTTTTAAATTATTTTGCATAAAGAATAAAGCAATAAACAGTTCATTTATTTTCCAAATGATTAGAAAGATGTTGCAACATAATGCATGCCACCCAGCTTTTTCCCACCATTGTGAAATGCTGCCTTTGATAAATACCTATATATGCTGGGATCTCTTTCTCTCAGTATTTTATTCAAATTCATCCTGGAGTGTTTTATTTATTATCATTTCGTGATACTTTTTAATATCAGATATGGCTCTTTTTGAAAATTGCAAAGTACACTTAGAGGCTTCAGAATGCAAAGCTTCTTAAAGTACTGATCCAGAAAATAAAGTCTAGAATTCTATTATTTCTCTCCAAAAAGAAGCTGGCATGACTTCTTTTGCCTTTTGCTCAAATGCAATACGGATAGAACAGAAAGGACAGGAGCTTATTTAAAATCAGAAATACCTGGATTAGCCTCCTGATCCCTACATTGGTTGCGTGACCATGACCAATTATTTAAAATTGCGACCCTAGGGGCACCTGGGTGGCCCAGTCGGTTGAGCATCCGACTTCGGCTCAGGTCATGATCTCGCAGTCTGTGGGTTCAAGCCCCGCGTCGGGCTCTGTGCTGACAGCTCAGAGCCTGGAGCTGGCTTCAGATTCTGTGTCTCCCTCTCTCTCTCTGCTCCTCCCCCACTCAGGCTCTGTCTCTATGTCAAAAATAAATAAACATTAAAAAAAAAATTAAAATTGTGATCCTACATTTTTTCATCTATAAACAAAGTCTAAAAAAATCCACAGTTTCATTTTTCCCATTTATATTCTCTTATTTCTATACTTAAAAGTACAGGTAAACAAATTGCAAGTGGATGTACATTTTGACCCAGTAATCTCACTTTGGAGAAATTATTCTGCAGGGGAAAAAAATGATAAAAGTTCTGAAGATACTATTATGAAAAGATCTCAAAGTTACACTGTAAAATTTAAAAAGTGGGAATGCATCCTCTCCACTTCTGATGTTTCCTTCCAGGTAGAAAGACACCCCACAATGTTCTCTTTCTATAAAATGCGAGACAATATCAGTGTGTGTGTGTGCGCGCGCGCGCGTGTGTGCGTGTGTATAAAGACATTCTAGAAACATTAAGTATATGTAAAATTATTTCATTTTTACTATTTCAGAAATGTCAAAAGGAGAAAAAGACAGACTCTATCTGGATATCTGAAGAAGGGAGGGAAAAAAAGAAAAAAACAAAACAAAACAAAACTAAGACTCCAGAAAAAACAAGCTGCTAATAGTGTTAATCAGAAAATGAATAATTTGAATGAGTTCAGTATATGAAAGGCAGATTCAAATCAGGGGTTTTTTTCATATGACTGAAATGAGTATGTCTCTGTTTGACATTATGGACAAATGCAAGAAAAACATTTCTTTACTATTACGTTTCTTTTTATTCTATTCTAGCATATATATATATATATATATATATATATATATATATATATACACATATACATACATTCCTTAGTTTGTTAATGTGTATCTTCAGTCTTGAAATTTTAAGTAATTTTTAAGTGAATTCAATTGACAGATTTATATGAACATATATTTTGAAAATAGTACAAAACACCACAAAGGAAAAGAATGGAAAGCAAGTAGCTTGAGGACATACTTTGTAAAGACTTTTAAATATTTTATATTATGTTATATAAGCAATAGGGAGCCACCAAAAGTTTTAACAGAATGAAGGATGATGTTAAAAAAGTAATGTTCTTGGAGAATGAGCGTGATCTCAAAAGCTGGGTGATTTATTCACAACAGCCAAAAACTGGAAACTCAAATGTCCATCAACTGATGAATGGATAAACAAAATGTGCTGTATCTCCATACAATGGAATACTATTCATTCATTAAAAAAAAAAAAAAAATGAAGTACTAATACACGGCACAACATGGAAGAATCTTGAAAACATTATGCTAAATGAAAGAAACAAAATACAAAAGGCCATATATTTTATGATTCTATTTATGATATGACCAAAATAGGCAAATCCATAGAGACAGAAAGTAGATTCTCGGTTGCCAGAGAGCTGAGGGAAGGGGAAATGGAAAGTTACTGCTAATGGACAGGGGTTTCTTTTTGGGGTGATGAAAATGCTACAGAATTAGATACATCGTTAGAGATGGATGCAAAAACCCACTAAATTGTGTACTTTTTTAAAAGGAGTAAAATTTTTGGTATGTGAACTGTATTTCAACAACAAAAAAAGTTGGAATATGTGTAAAAGACTGCAGGCAGGAAAAATAGAAAGCAACTATACTGGTTTAGCAATGAGTACATAACCATCAGGGTTTCTATTATTAACCCCAGCCCAGGGAGCACCATTCAGATTACTGTGTTCCAGAGGGCACCACTCACAGAGACCCTGTAATAGGATATAGCCTGGGAAACAGAATAAATAAATTTAAGCAAACAGGCAAAAGGAATGTCAATAATACTTAATGTCTAAATATGAAGAGGAAAGAATTAAAAAAAAAAAAAAAAAGAATATATTTTTTTCTTTGATTTGAAAATGAAACATTCACGGGGCACCTGGGTGTCTCAGTCAAGTTGAGCATCTGACTCTTCATTTCGACTCGGGTCAAGATCCTAAAGTCTGGGGATCAAGCCCCGCACTGGGCTCCACACTAAACATGGAGCCTGCTTAAGATTCTCTTTCTCTCTCTCCCTCTGCCCCTCTCCCCTGCTTATGCTCGCTCGCTCTCTCTCAAATATAAATTAAATAATTAAAATGTCAATATTATTTTTAAAATTTTTAAAAATAAAATGAAACATTCACAAAGAGGAAATTGAACAAAAGTTTGACTGACCTTTGTTATTTTTAGATTGAAGTAAGGGCAACTTGTAGTCTCCTGTACAGACTTTTCCAAATTTTCAACAGTGACATTACTTGTATAATGAGAAATGTTATATTTTTTGTATTTACCTTTATAAACAAAAACCTTTGTATCTCAACCATAGAAACCATCCTGAAACATTAAAGCTCTAACTTATTAGAGTTAAACATTTTTACTAAAGCCAATTTCTTGTGGGGTCCACATCTACTGCCTCAAACAGAAAAAACAAAACAGAACAAAAACCTTCATAATCTTCATCTGCATTATCCCATATTAGCCATTAGTTAGTAAGCATTTGAAATGTGGCTAAGTTCTCATTAAGATGTGCTGTAAGTATAAAATATACACCAGACCTCAAAGTGTTAGTACTAAAATAAAAACCTAAAATATCTCATTAATAGGTTTTCAGGTTTCATACTAATTACTTGTTGAAATGATAATATTTTGGATATATTATGTTAAATAAAACATACTATTAAAATTAATGTCACCTGTTTCCTTTTTAGTTTTTTAATGTAGCTATTAGATAATTTAAATTTAGGAAAAAAATAAAAAATAAATTTAGATATCTAGCCTGCATTAGATTTCTATTGGACAGTGTTGTACTAGATGGCAGCTAGTGAGTTTTTTTGAGAGCTTCACTTGGGTTCTCCCTCGGTTCCCTTTTTCTTATGCTCCAGGAAGTAAGACTTTTCCCTTAAGAGTGTTTCCTGTACTGGAAAACACTGCACACACTAAACAACATGAAACAAGCAATAACCGTAAGGAGTTGACTATGAGTGAAATCTTTTATGTTTCCTAAAATCCAAACTGTACTACAAATCCTAACAAAACAGAAATGAGTACATTTTGAGATTTTTCTTGGGGTGTTATGACGATCTTAACAGGTGAAAAACCTCTGATAGTAATAATGTGAAATTTTTTAGGAGCTTGGAATTTCTAGTTCTCTGTTTGGCCCAACAAAGACAGTAAGTAGAAAAGTGGATGAGGAAGCAATATAAGCACATACGTATATGGTTCAGGACAGCCAACTCTGCATGTGGTGGAAAAAAATATCTAGGCAAAGTAGAGATTAATTACATCCCAGAACTGTGTTCAGAAAATTTCAAGGAGGATCATTTTACCCCAACTGAAAAAAAACACAAAAAATTAAGAATATCCTGTCTCCATATCCTTTTTTTCCTCACTGCTCAAAATACCAGGAAATGTTAAATAATCTATACTAACAAAAATCACATCAATAATTGGGCTAAAAAACTGAGTGCCTAGAGTCAAAAGGAATTTTCTGAGGGTTTGTGGTGGTGGTTTCATAGGTATACACACTTACCAAAACTCATCAAACCATATACTTTAAATGGATGTGGTTCACTGCATATATTTCAATAAAGGTAATTAAAAATAAATAGGAAACAAAGAAAAGCAATCCATTTGTCCTGTGGCAATCAAAATACAGCTGCCATTCCCTGTGAAAGATTACACTATGGGGGTGCCTGGGTGGCTCATTCGGAAGAGCATGTGACTCTTGATCTCAGGGTCGTGGGTTCAAGCCCCACATTGGGTGTAGACATTACTTAAATAAATTTTAAAAAGAAAAGATTACACTATGATTCAGCATTGAAACAAAATTATGCTTGCAAAACACAACACAGAAATACGGCAGTGGGGAATAAATTTGATACTCATGAAGCAAATATTTGTGCTTGGAAGAATGACCACAATTCCATTTTATTATTTTTTTTAGAAGGCAACATCCCAGTACCAATAATGCATTGTATCATACTTTAATACAGCATTTTTCTTCTTTAGTGAGACGCAAAGTCATGATATACCTTACAACTAATCATGTGGTAAGCAGAATTCTAAAGGTGGTCCCCAAGATTCCAACACCTTGGTGTACACATCTTCTCAAGGCTATGCAACCAAAATATTAATCTGGGTGCTGCTATGAAGGGATACTGCATGTATAATTACAATCCCTAATCAGTTGACTTAAATTAGGGTAATTCTTGTGGGTGAAGCTGGACCTAAAGAGATCAGTTCTTAGAAGAAGGCAGAGTTTTCAAGGGAGAGAGATTCTCCCACTGTCTTTCAATAACCTTGTTGTGAACTGTCCACAGAGAGGACCACATGGCAAAAACCTAAGGGTGGCCTACAGGAGCCTCACGGAGATGGTCCCTGACTGACAGCCAGCAAGAAAATGGCACACCAATCCTACAAACATAAGGAACTGAATTCTGCCAACCACCAGTGAGCCTGGAAGAGGACGCTGAACCTCAGATGAAACTGCAGCCCTGGCTGACACCTTGATTTCATCCTGTAAGACCCTGAGGATAGAACCCAGCTAAACCATGCCCAGATTCCTGAACTACAGAAACTGTGAGATTAGCTGCTAAAATTGTGGTAATCTGCAATGCAGTAATGGAAAAAAACTACTACAAATGACTCCTTAGATGAGGAAATATGGCTTATATCGTTTCTCTTAAAGCCTGTCATTCTTTATTCTCTCATCAAAACAATTTCTAATACTTCACATTATTATGACTGATATGATTCAATATCACAAGTCTGTAGGATAATACTACTCCCAAAACTTTACAAGTAAAGAAAAGCTTTATAACACCTGAGAATTTATTTCCTCCACCAACTGGGCATGAATACAATACTATAAACCTAGTATATTTGTTTCTGCCTTTCAAAACCAATGACATACAAAAAACAAACAAATCAACTTCAGTCTTTATCCATTTCTAACAGAAAGTAAAATTGAATGTGTGGTGAGAAAAGCTAATTCTGAGATCTAACATGGCCATATAATTTTGAGCAATAATATGGTTTCTAAGAAAGAACCTCAGGGAACTCAACTATTTTTTAAAAAAGGAATAAAAAAATCTGAATAAACTCTGGAGTCTAATTAATAGAAGAAAAAAATACATACATACATAAATGGATAATAATGCATGCTTTGCCAGCCTTATAGAGTACACAATTAAATACCACTGAAGATAGCCTGTACTTCTATTGACCCTATTGTGTGCCAGGCACTGTTCTATAAATAACATGTAAAAAATAAATTTACATTTATGTACATTTACAGATGATATAGTATAGAGTAGTGATCAAGGTCCCAGGCTCTAGAACCCGACTGCCTGAATACAACCCGGTTCCACTACTAACTGAAAGTAACATGTTGAGAATGTTTACTCTGTACCAAATTTTCAATTATAAAATAGGGACATTAACAATACTTACCTCAGAGGTCTATGGTGAGAACTGAATAAGTTAAATAAAGAACAGAGAAGAGTGCCTGGCACACACTAAGCACTCAAATGTTGATATCAATATTATTTTTATAATAGTGTCATATTAACATTCATTTCTAAAAAAGACAACCTATGGTAGATAATATAAAAAAACACTAATCAGCCTAAGCCTTAGAATCCTAAAATCCTGAGATGATTCTCTAACTCCCTCACCCCAAATCCTAAATTCTTATTTACCAGAATTCAATTTTACTTAGGCACATTTTTGTTCTGTTTTTGCTTTTATTTAACCAGATGTGCTGACTTGAAATTAAAAAATAAAAGCAAATTAACCAGAAAAATACTGGAAAAGGAAGGCAATATAGATAGGCTACTTTCGCTAGATATTAAAAAAAAACTATTGTAATAATTAATAACCAGTAATTAATGTTAAATAGAAGAGAATCCCAAATTTAAAACTTGCCATATTCTTAGACACACACAAATAATAATTTATTAAATGATAAAAGTAGTATCTTAACCCAGTGCTATGTCTTATACTTTTTTTTTTATTATGTAATTTATTGTCAAGTTAGGTAACATACAGCGTATACAGTATAGTCTTGGCTTCGGGAGTAGATTCCTGTGATTCATCACTTACATACAACACCCAGCGCTCATCCCAATAATGCCCCCCTCAATGCCTACCTCCCATTTTCGCCACCCTCCAAACCTCCACCCCCATCAACCCGCAGTTTGTTTTCTGTATTTAAGTCTCTTATAGTTTGCCTCCCTCTCTGTTTGTAACTTATTTTTCCTTCCCTTCCCCCCTATGGTCTTCTGTTAAGCTTCTCAAATTCCACATATAGTGAAAACATATGATATCTGCCTTTTTCTGACTGACTTATTTCACTTAGCATAATACCTTCCACTTCCTTCCACATTATTGCAAATGGCAAAATTTCATTCTTTTTCATCGCCAAGTAGTATTGACATGTTGGAAACATGTCAAGTATGAGGTTGCTGAGGCCAAGGTCAAAGAGGTTGTTGCCGGTTTTCTCCTCTAGGATTTTGATGGTTTCCTGTTGCATATTTAGGTCTTTCATTCACTTTGAGTTTATTTTTGTGTATGGTGTAAGAATATAAACCACATCTTCTCGTGTATGGTGTAAGAATATATACCACATCTTCTTTATCCATTCATCAGCTGAAGGACATTTGGGCTCTTTCCATAATTTGGCTATTGTTGATAGTGCTGCTATAAACATTAGGATACATGTGTCCCTACAAATCAGCACTCCTGTAACCTTTGGATAAATTCCTAGTAGTGTTATCGCTGGGTCGTAGGGTAATTCTATTTTCAATTTTTTGAGGAACCTCCACACTTTTCCAGAGTGGCTGCACCCAGTTCACATTCCCACCGACAGTGCGAAAAGGTTCCCTTTTCTCCACATCTTCCCCAACATCTGTTGTTTCCTGAGTTAGTTTTAGCCACTCTGACCGGTGTGAGGTGGTATCTCAATGTGGTTTTGATTTGTATTTCCCAGATGATGAGCAATATTGAGCATCTTTTCATGTGTCTGTTAGCCATCTGGATGTTTTCTTTGGAAAAGTATCTATTCATGTCTTCTGCCCATTTCTTCACTGGATTATTTGTTTTTCAGGTGTTTGTTAAGTTTGATAAGTTCTTTTAAGATTTTGGAATACTAACCCTTTATCTGATATGTCATTTGCAAATATCTTCTCCCATTCTGTCGGCTGCCTTTTAGTTTTGTTGATTGTTTCTTTTGCTGTGCAGCAGCTTTTTATCTTGATGAGGTCCTAATAGTTCATTTTTGCTTTTACTTACTTTGCCTTCAGAGATATGTCAAGTATGAGGTTGCTGAGGCCAAGGTTAAAGAGGTTGCTGCCTGTTTTCTCCTCTAGGATTTTTGATGGTTTCCTGTCTCACATTTAGGTCTTTCACCCATTTTGAGTTTTTTTTATGTATGGTATAAGAAAGTGGTCCAGTTTCATTCTTCTGCATGTTGCTGTCCAGTTCTCCCAGCACCATTTGATAAAGAGACTGTCTTTTTTCCATTGGATACTCTTTTTTGGTTTGTTGAAGATTAATTGGCCATACATTTGTGGGTCCATTTCTGGGTTTTCTATTCTGTTCCATTGATCTACATATCTGTTTTTGTGCCAATTCCATACTATCTTGATGATTACAGCTTTGTAGTACAGGCTAAAGTCTGAGATTGTAATGCCTCCAGCTTCGGTTTTCTTTTTCAACATTACTTTGGCTTTTCGAGGTCTTCTGTGGTTCCATACAAATTTTAGGACTGTTTGTTCTAGCTCTGTGAAGAATGCTGGTGTTACTCTGCATTTTTAATCTTTAACAGAACATCATTCAGCAACCTACTCTTAGCTTTGGCAAGTAAGTTTTGATACAATTTTACAAAAACATAAATTAAAATTCTGGAAAAGGCAAAGTTCAAATGTACATAACTAAAGTTACAAATACAGCATTTAAAATACAATCAAGAAGAAGAAAGAGAAAATCTTTCAGGAAACATTTTAGATTTAGGTAACAAAATAAAATTATGAAAACTATTTAAACCTCCTGTGAACAAATAAAAATAATATGTGTTCACCATATTTATTAAATATAAAACACCTATAAGTAAACTAATTGTAAGGAATAATCCTGTACAAAGTATGAAAAAGCAGGAAAAAAGAATTTTTTTTAAATAACAAAAATAGTCTAAGAAATCACATAAGGGAAACACACCACAGATACGCATTGACTTAAACAATTTATACCTTAGAACCTAACAAGTATTGATTCTCAAATTTTCTGCTATACCTCATGCCATATTATAAATTTTCAAATCCTAAATAACAGATTTCCATGGCTCATCCCCTAAACAAGAATCTCAAAACAGTTCAGTGTAACTAAAAAATATATTTTACCCACAGAAAAAGTTATAAAAATCTCTCTGCTCCACTATCTCTTAGATTTTGCCTAGATGGATTTCTTCTACTGCTGAAGATGTATCTAGCTCCTGATGATCATAGCAAGAGCAAGACTAAATTCAATGAAAATTGCAGGTTAATGCAAGTCAATTCAAATGGCAAGCTTAAATTTCACAATTGTTGTGTGTCAGGACATAAACCTGGGAATTGCTTCTCCATGAGTCTGTTAATCGTCTTCCTTCTAACAAATATATATAGGGTGAAATCCTATTTCCCCTCCTATCTCAGTATACCTGTTGACGTCCCATTTTCAGTACAAAACTCCTCCCGTGAAACTTAAGAGGCAGCATGCATGCATGGTGATTAAAAGCACAGACCACAGAATCAGATGGATCAGGATTTGAATCCCAGTTCTGTGAGTTCAAATTCCTAGCTATATATTCTTGGGAATCTATTTCTTGTTATAAAACAAATTTATTACTATCTATTTCCTAGGGACTATTGGGAAGAATAAATTAACTAATGCACACAAAAATCCTTAGCATAGTGCCTGACATATAGTAAACATTCAATAAGTGGTAATAAGGATTATAAATACAATAATTATCAAAATACTTATTTACCATGTTATCAAACTTATATTCTTATCCTCTAGATTCTCACCCCTCTCTCTTCTAGCTAATTCTTTATAAATAAATGGAGGCAGCTCTGAGGAAAAAATCAATCATCATCAAAAGAAAAAGAGACCTAGTAGGCAACTTCCTCACCTCCAATTGCCTTTTTTCTCTCTCACGCTTCAATAGTGTCATTATCCATACTTGAGAGAAAATATATAATCACTCTGTTTGGGCCCAAATGTACGAGAAGAACAGAGGCCTTTTACTTGCTCACCCATGATGTAGCACAGATACTACACATTCACCTTTTCAACAAGCTCAGCACTAGAATGGACCCACAGGAGAAAAAGAAAACAACTAAAAGCATCTTTCAGAAAGTATTTGCTGGATAAAAGTCTCATTACTGAGTCAGGAAAAGAAAGTTCAACTTAATGCATCAGATGTACCAAATATCTAGGCTATTTTACTTTTAGGATATGCCTTCTAGAAATACAGAAGAAAAACTTTACACGAAATTTCCAACCATTATTAGAACTGGTTTCTAAGTCATTTAATAAATATTTGTTTAACATCTATGAACAGGTACTACACTAAGCACTTTGAAGCAAAGGTGACATGATAATGTCCTCCTCTTACAGAGCGCATTAAAAAATCTTTCCAATCTTTTTTTTTCTCTTTCATTTGTTAGCAAACTATATGCCTGCTAAAGAGCAGTAAATATTAGGCACTTGGGGGGAGAAGATATTAACTGAAAGATGAGTAAGACATAACACTTGCCCTCAAAGAACTGACCAGTAGAAGAGAAAAATATGAACAACTATTTTAAGTGCTATAAAAGCCACACAGAGACTGTGGATAACCAGAAAAAAAAAAAAAAAAAAACTAATTCCACTTACATTAATGAGGACAGGCTTCCTAGAGAAGATGATATTTAAGTAGGGTCTTAAGAGATAAATGTTTTGCAGATGAAAGGAAAAGAATACTCCAGACAGAGGAAAGAGCAAAGTGCAGAGACAATTTTATGTGAAAGTATATACATGCACACATACACACACGCACACACACAAATATGCATTAAGTATATACATACTTTACATGTGTATATATGGATATACAATCAGTGTTTAGACACAAATGAGGAAAATCACTTGACACACAAAATACAGGAAATGATGCAATGAACTATTTCGCCAATTCTCCCAAAGATGATATACAACTCATACCATGCATAAGAAAAGTTAGTTCATTCCAATTCCAACCTTAGGGCATTAGCACTTAATTCTCTCCCAGAAATAAAGGGATGGTGCTCAGAGGTCTGAATGGTAAACTGAATCCAGACTAGAAAGGCTCCCCTTTAAGCAGAATCAATTCAGGAAGGAATATAAAGGACAGTAGCAAAGAAATCAATTAGAAGCTTCTGAAATAGGGAATGGTAAACGTGCAATTTTAAACAGGAAAAAAAAAAGAGAGAGGGAGAGAGATTAATAGAAAGATGAAGTCCTCAGTTAAACAGCCCTTAACGTGGTGAGTACTAAAACAAGAGAGGGAAATTAGATGCGATCCAAGGTTTCTCCCAATAGATCATTCCATTAACCTTGATACTTACTTTGTCCATTAGTGTATATTTGATCCTATGAATATTTACACACTATGGCACTCACATCTCATAAGCTCCCTATTCTTGATACACTTTTACATGAACAGTTTGCCATTTAGAAAAACAAATTAGTAAAATCCACCTGGAAATCTTTCCTAGTTTCTGAATAATAAATGGAAGCACTTTTAGATTACTTTTGGAGTAACTGCCCTATAATCTTTTTCAAAAATCATGAAATCTATTAATTTCCCTTTATATCTGTCCTTTAAAATGGATGTTAAATGAGATCCATGTCTGTGATTTATCTTTATCAATAATCAGTATTTATACACAATGGAATTGGCAAAGCACCTTGTATGAAGAAAATACCCAAATGAGAAACAGAGGACTTTTTATAAAGCAGGGTTTCCCAACCTTCACACAACTGACGTTTTGGATCAAATAAGCCTTTGTTGTGAGGTGCTGTGCTGTACATTGTTTATACCTGCCCTCTACCCACTAGATATTAGTAGCACACATACCTCTCCCTAGCTGTGACCATCAACACCACCTCCAGATATTGCCAAATGTTCGCTGGGGCCAATGTTATGTGCCAAGCACTGCTCTGTGCTTCTCATTTATTATCTCATTTACTCTAGGAACATAGTATCCATGAGTTGGTTATGGTCTTCCCCATCTTACAAATAAAGAAACTAAAACCAGCAGAATTAAACTTGCCAAATGTCACACGACCAGTAAGTGTGGTAGTCTGTATTTGAACCCAAATGATAGTGGCTTGAGTCCCTGCTCCTAATCACTGTTATATCATCTCTTATTAATGTCTCACCTTTATTATCTGATACATGAAAAGTAATGTTTTCAATCTCATCTGGAAGTAAAAACTAAAATTAGCCACACAAGTAGAAGTTACAAGACTTCCAACCTCACTTCAGAATAACTTAACAAGTATTTTTTTTAAGCACTGACTATATATGCCCAGTATCAACTTTAGAACTAGAGTGGTTCAAAGAAAAAGAAACTACTATTAGGATTTAGCTCAGGACCTTTTTCACACATTATCTCCCTGAAATCTCACAGCTTCCCTGTGAGATAGGTCGTATCTTTTTTTCAAGAGAGGAAGCAAAGGCTCAGAATAGAAAAGTGGTCCCTAACCTAAAATGTCTTACAATTTAACTGAAGAAACAAGAAAAATATTTTTTTAAAAGACAGAGAGTAGGGACACCAGGGTCGGTTAAGTGTCTGACTTTGGCTCAGGTCATGATCGCATGGTTCGTGAGTTGGAGTCCCGCGTCAGGTTCTGTGCTGATAGCTCAGAGCCTGGTGCCTGCTTCGGATTCTGTGTCTCCCTCTCTCTCTGCTCCTCCCTGGCTCGTGCTGTCTCCTGTCTCTCTGTCTCTCAAAAATAAATTTAAAAAAAATTTTTTTTAATTTTTTAACACAAGACAGGCAATAAACTAGTTTAATATCTCAGTTAACAATAGACAGAAGGTGGGAATAACAAAATAGATGAAGGAAAAGTATACAGTAGATTAGTCAGGGAATATTTCTTTAAAAAGGTTTCTAGTAGTCAATTCCTTTTCTTAAGAAGTGACATGGATGAGCAAAAGGTAATGAGATGGGGAGAAGCACCACTTCTGCAAACAATGTGCAGCAGAAATTTGGGGACTGAAAGGAAAGTCTGTGATAGCCAATTTAAGTAGTAAGTCAAGGAAATGAGGAGTGTAAGACTGCCTTAAAATGAAGATTGAGCCATAACCTGAGACAATGAGACTAGTTCCATGCTTTTAGGGTGCTCCTGCCACCAAACACTCTCAAGCACTGAAAGAAGAACAAACAAAAAACGATCTAAAGTAAAAGCTGATAGGGTTGGTTAACACAGGCTTAGCTATAAAGTCAAACACCACATTTCATAAAATGAGTGATGGGTCATCTATTTTGCTTTGTGTATCTTGGGTCCCCAAAGAGAATATAAGTTTCAGGAGGGCAGGGATTTTTATGTTTTGTGCACTCAGATCAATACCTGACATAGCAGGTGTTCAATAAATACCTGCTGCTGAAAAAAGGCAGTATTCAAAATAGTGACCTCATCAGAAGATCACAAATGCCTCTGGCATTCAAAACAGCAACTTCACAGAAACAACAATAACAATATTATAATATTAATACTATTAATTTCAACAACTAACATTCCCTGGGCACTAACTCTGAGCCAGACCTCGTAATGCATTAATTCATATATTATAATGAATACTATCTTGACTAGCCTATGAAAGAGGTAGGTATTATTACTATCGCCCAGTTTTTACAAGGAACACACACAGAATAAATAATGTGCCCGAAGTCACAAAACAATACAGCTGAACCTGGGTCTATCATCTCCAAAGCTTGCCTCTCAACCACTCTGTCACATATACAGAATTACACGCATCCCACTTAGGCAAAGCTAGGGAAATGTTGCCAAAGAGGAAAAAAAAACAAAAACAAAAAAAAAGAAACTCCACTAGCAGTTGAAAACCCTGTCTGCCCCTTCAATACCCACAGCTGGTATTGTGGAAATTTTCCCACCCTAGGATACATTGATTATCCCAAACAGATTAAAACTTCAATGGCTTAAAGAATCCAGATGTTGAAAAGCTAGGAACTAATCTAATCAACATTTCAAAGGATGGTAGATAACATGTGGTAACACCCCACTCCACAAACCCGAAGAAATAACAGGGTGTGACCTCTGACTAAGACTGACCTCAAAACTTCCGGTGCCATTCTCCCTGGTATCTGCCCTTCCCTCCTTCCTTGGCTCTGTGGCTCTCCCCACCCCTCTGTACATCTCACCTCTCCTACCAAATACCTGGCCTTCACAAAAAAAATCTGAAGTTTTCTGTCTCCTGCTCTAAATTTCTAATCTAATAAATCAGTATTTTAATATTTCTTGAGTGAAAAGAAATCTGCCTATGTAATATTCAATAGAAAAAGATTCCCCACTCATGACAGCAACATTCCAAAGTTTATGTTCTCAAATTCACATGGTAGTCAATTAAGAGACCACCAATTATGCAAAAGAAAAAGGATGATCCACAAATTTATTTATATAACCTTCTGGTATTACATACACAATAAATAAAAAGAAATTACAGTCACTAGAAAAACTATGCTCTTCTCCCATCTACCTAGTAAACTAGTTATAATCATAAAATCCTATTTTGAAAAATCTCTGAAATGGAAAGAAGCATAACTCCAGAAGCATAAACTCCAACTGCTACCAACAAAGAAAAATATTTAAAATAGCTGGATTTTCTTGAACTAGAATTTTTATTAAATTAACCACATAGCTAGAGATCCATTAATATGTAAACCAATCTAGCTTTTGCATTTACATCAAAACCTAAAACAAACTTGCCTTAAAAGAAGTTAGAGAATGAGGACAAGAGCTGGCAAGATAATCACTACTAAGAAATATATCTCAATATTTTCTTTCTGCCTTTGGATTTTTTTCATATACTTATCTTAAATATACACTTCTATTAAATAAACAGACTATGAAGACATCACCAAATTGCTCTCAAAATAGAAACTTTCCAAATATAAAACAGTCAAGAAGCATTTGTTTCTTATGCTGGCCAACAGAACACTGATTATGCCAAGCTTGAAGGAAAAGTTATTTCTGAAAACTGATGTGTATAATAAACACAAAAAGTGAAAACAGAATAGCAAACACACACATACTAATCATTTTTAAAAAGGGAGAAAACTAAAATTTAGTTAAAACTGAATCACATAAATGAAATTCCTTCAATCTTAATTTGAGATGTAATGATAATTTCAGATATAATGATACAGATAAAACTTGTTAAAGTTCTTCATAATTTTTTTAAGTTTATTAATTTTTTTTTGAGAGAGAGTGAGCAAGCATGAGCAGGGAAGAGACAGAGACAGAGAGAGAGAAGGAGAAAGAAAATTCCAAGCAGGCTCCATGCTGTCAGCCCAGAGCCCAACATGGGGCTCAGTCTCACAACCACGATATCATGACCTGAGCTGAAATCAAGAGTCAGACAACCCAATCGACTTAGCCACCCAGGCATCCCAACTTTTTCATAATTTTTTAAAGCTTTTTATTCCCAAGCACTAAAGAGATGGACAGTTAAGAGACTTGATAACTAAATTGCATCCTGATATTTCTAAATAAACAATTTGCACCACAGTCACTTTCAGAGATAATCAATGAATTATTCAAAAAAGAGTCCTTTGTGATCCAAGTACTACCGAGGTCTTTGGAAATGAACTCAAATTCAAGTTATGTTCAAATCAGTTCTTCTTTCCTCTAAATAATAAACACAGCAGTGTGTCATTCTCTAGTTTTTAAGAGTTTTTAATAAAATGTTAATGAATCATATGCTAGTTCAGATACTTCTGAAAACACTGCGGAATTACTTCAGTATTATTTGTCAAACTCTAGGGCTGAATTTAAATGCTGGACAATAGAAAGCCTGACTTTAGGGCTGTCTATATCATACCTTAAAAGACCTTTAACTCAAAGAACTAACAGGGATGGGTCACATTATTTTATGTCAGCCATCCTAAAAAGTCTGATAAGATATATACATTCTTCCAAAAACAAACCAGCAATTTGTCTCCAGATTTCACATGTTACACTAACATATATTATTGGGTTCACTCAAGATGCTATGGGATGAAAAAGCCAGAAGAGAGGTGCCTGGGTGGCTCAGTTGGTTACACTTCCAACTCTTGATTTCGACTCAAATCATGATCTCATGGTCATGATCAACCCCCCCGGGAGCAGTATCCTCAGCTCCATGCTGGGTGTGGACCCTGCTTAAGATTCTCTCTCTCCCTCTGCCTCTCCCCACTCGTTCTTTTCTCTCTCTTAAAAAAACAAAAAGCCAGAAGAAAACAGTATCTTACCCAATGATGATCCTCTCAGAGGAAAGGCTAAGTGACATTAAAAATATTTTGCGCTATGTCTTTTGGGTGGCTCAGTTAAGTGTGGACTTTGGCGCAGGTGATGACCTTGCAGTTTATTGGCTCAAGTCCCACGACAGGCTCTGCCCTGACGGTACAGAGCGTGCTTGGGATTCTAGTTCTCTCCTCTCTCTCTATTCCTCCCACATTCGCACTTTCTCTCCTTTCAAAATAAATAAACTTTAAAAAATATATACTTTGCACTAAGTCTTTCAATATTTCCTAAATCCAAGAACAGTCATGCAGAAAGGAGCACCTAATGCAGTACACTAGGTATATGTCCACACAGACACACACAATACATGCTACCTAAAGCCACCCAGATTTCCAGTAGCTACCCCCCAGCTATAAAGAAAGGGCAGAGGCAACACAGCAAAGCAATAGAAACTGCACAATATCTGAGTGATCCACTAGCTATCCCTTAGGTGATAGAGAAAAGAGTAAAAGATACTCAAGCAGTGAGGTCTCTGGTACATTTTTGTTTATTATTTTTCAACCACTGCACCGCAGGATAATACAACACATACAGGCTCTCATACTTTCTTGTACTAGCTTACTGTTTTAAAGAAATCGAGTTACCCAAAAAATTTAAAGGAATATTTTAGAGAAATTATTACATATTGGTCATTCAAAATCCAAATCAAGTACAGATGTTCCCTCAAATATTTCACAATTCTGAGGTGGAATAGGAGGAAATTTTAAATATACTTGTGTGAAGTAGTATAATTATTAGAAAATACATATCCCACAGTGTTCAGGAAATGTCATATACATAGAGTATATTTAGAAAATACACTCTAAACATACTATAAAAGGTATCATGAGAAAAAAACAACGAAAGTCTCAAAAGAAAGTAGCAAAAATCGAGAAGTACATTGAGACGTAAGACAGACTGGTTTTACACTGGGCAGGAAAAAGTCTCCAAGTAAAAAGGTTTAAATGCAAGAGTTCATTATTTACTCAAAATTTGCTACCAAGTTGGATGAAGGCAGATTTCAGCCAAATTATATGGTAAGAGAAATTTGGCATATCACTAATAACTTCTTCCTTAACTCGCTTCTTCCTCAACAGCATCCTTTCCCTTCAAGAATTCAGAGTCTCCATCGTCTGTTCACCTATTTCCTGATCAAAACCTGCTCTTAGATAAAGATCATATAACTTATTTACCTTAGAGATGGCTGTGTAAAAACCACTTCTATGTAAAATAAATAATTGTATAGCTATTATCACAAAAAAAAAAAAAAAACAAGAAATAACAAGTGTTGGCAAGGATGTGGAGAAAAGGGAATTCTCATGCACTATTAGTGGGAATACAAACTGGTGCAGCCACTGTGGAAAACAGTGTAGAGGTTCCTCAAAAAATTAAAAATAGAACTACCATATGATCCAGCAATTCCACTTCTAGGTATGTATGTGGAAAAAATGAAAATACTAGTTTAATTTCAGTATATGTGTTGCCAAAGCAAGCACATGAAAATACTAATATAAAAAGACATATACCACCCCGATGTTCATCACAGCATTACTTACAACAGCCAAGATATGCAAACAATCTAAATGTCCATCAACAGATACATAAAGAAGATGTGGTATATATATGCAATGGAATATTACTCAGCCATAAAAATGAATGAAATCTTGCCATTTGCAACATGAATGGACCTAGAGGGTATTATCCTAAGTAAAATAATTCAGACAGAGAAAGACAAATATCATATGATTTCACTTACATGTGGAATTTAAAAAAACAAAACAAAACAAAACAAAATGAAGAAAGAAAACAAAACAGGAAACAGACTCATAAAGAATAAACTGATGGGGGGCGCCTGGGTGGCTCAGTCGGTTGAGCGTCCGACTTCGGCTCAGGTCATGATCTTGCAGTCCGTGAGTTCGAGCCCCGTGTCAGGCTCTGGGCTGATGGCCCAGAGCCTGGTGCCTGCTTCCGATTCTGTGTCTCCCTCTCTCTCTGCCCCTCCCCTGTTCATGCTCTGTCTCTCTCTGTCTCAAAAATAAATAAATGTTAAAAAAAAAAAAAAATTTTTTTTAAAAAGAATAAACTGATGCCAGAAAGGGGGCAGGAGCAGGAGGATGAGGAGATGGATAAAATAGGTGGTAAAGGAGATAAAGAGGTACAATCTTCAAATAACAAAATAAATACAACATGGGACGTAATGTACAGCATAAGGAATATAGTTGATAATATTGTAACAATTTTGCATGGTGACAGATGATAACTAGTCTTAACTGTGGCAACCACTTCCTAATGTATATAAATATGGAATTACTACATTGTACACCTAAAACTAATGCAATACTGTATGTCAATTATTCTTCAATAAAAAATTTCTTTAAAAAAAAGTTTATTATTTGAAAGCAACTTTACTCATCTGTTTGTAATGACAATGCAGCTAAGTTTAAAAAAAAGGAAAAACACTAATACAGCATTCTTTCCCCTGCTCCACTGAAAATGTCACCAATATAGAATATTTTTATTTGTAATATTTGCAGATATGAGATGAATACCTTGTGTCTTTTAAATCACCAACTATCCTTAAGCTTAAGACAATGAGAAAATTACTTGAAATGACAAAAATTAAGATTTTCAAAAGAACAAGAATCCTCTCCTAATGAATAGGAAAGCCAACTTTGTAATGACCTACTAAAAGGTAGCCTAAATTGTCAAACTGTATACATTTTTTTAATGAAAGAGGAAATGAAGTACCAATTACATGTGTAGAAATACTATGAAACATAAAAGCAGGTTAGAAACCAATTTAAAAATTACCATTATTGCAAGGGTCACCTCCTCCCCTGCAATAAATAGGGGAATCATGAAATAAATAATATTTATGAAGTCAGGGTAAAAATATACCATCATCTAATGCAAGTATTTCTTGACATATGAAACAAATGTTTTGATATTAGCTATAATGTAAAATTGTACAAAGTGAATTATCCTTCCTAAACAATACATTTGAGACAGTGTCTCCCAAGAAGTAAGTTCATCCATGCTACATTTACCCTTAAGAATACAGCAAACATTTTTTAGAGTACACGTTTAAGTTATTTAGACGATTTGTTAAGAAGGGGCACCTGGATGGCTCTGTCAGTTGAACATCCAACTTCAGCTCAGGTCATGATCTCACAGTTTGTGAGTTCGAGTCTCGCATCAGACTCTGTTCTGATGGCTCAGAGCCTGGAGCCTGCTTCAGATTCTGTGTCTCCCTCTCTCTCCACCCATCCCCTGTTTGCGTGCTTGAGCAAAAATCAAAAAAATTAAAAAATTTTTAAAAAGTAAATAAACATTTTAAAAAATAGAGGATTTGTTAAGACTTAAAACAAAAACTGTGCACCCCATTATTCTACATACTGAATTGGTCATTGCAAGAAATTAAGACTTTTAGAAACAGAAGTATCAAATCTTGGGGGCATCTGGGTGGCTCAGTCAGTTAAGCGGCTAACTCTTGATTTGGGCTCAGGTCATGATCTCACTGTTCCTGAGTTCAAGCCCCTCATCAGGTCCCACGTCACAGCAGAACCTGCTTGGGATTCTCTCTCTCTCTGACCCTCCCCTGCTCTCTCTTTCTCTCTCTCAAAAATAAGTGAATAAACTTTTTAAAAAAATATCAAAACTTAATGTTCTTACAACTTGGCTAATATTTTCATCTGATTCAAACCAACCATAAACACTTATAATTTTACATTAAAATAAATGCTTTACAATTTATTTTCAGAACCATCCAAAATTACACCCCTAAGTTTCTTCAAAAATACTTTCAGCTATGACACATAGCCAGTATACCACTATGTCAATTATTTATCTTAGAATAAGAAAATGCAAGTAAGTCTGTATTTTTTAGATGCTATAGACAGGACTGCCACCTTGTTCCTCAATCCATAGTTTTCATCACTCTAAAGGCAAAAGTATTTTGAACAGTTGACTCCAGATTTACTACGGAATCATTTTAAGACAACCCTCAAGGACACATCTCACTTAGAAAATGGAGAACACCTAAAGCAGCCACTCCAATCTTTGTAATGGAATGCTTATACCATATGTTGGTGGACCTGGGCAGTTGTCTACACTGGGGTTCTATAAACTACAGGTCAAATCCAACCTACCTCCTGTTTTTATGTACAGGTGACCCTTGAACAACATGGGTTTGAACTGCGCTAATCCACTTACACATAAATTTTTTTCAATACATACGGTACTGTCAATGTACTTTCTCTTCCTTAAAATTTTCTTAATAAGTTTCTTTTCTCTTTCAATATTGTAAGAATGTAGTAAATTGTAAGAATGTAGTCTAGAATACATATAAATCTACAAAAAATGTGTTAACAGACTGTTACTGGTAATGCTTCTAGTCAACAATAGGTCATCAATAGTTAATTTCGGTGTGAGTCAAAAGTCATACATGGATTTTTGCTGCACAGGGGACTGGTGCCCCTAACCCACACACTGTTCTAGGGTCAACTGTTTAAGGTTTTACTGGAACACAGTCACACTCACTTGCTTATATATTGCTATGGCTTTTACACTACAAGAACAGAACTCAATCGTTGTACCAGATGTGGACCACAAAATCTAAAATATTTACTAACTGGTCCTTTACCAAAAAAAAGAAAAAAAGCTTACCAACCCCTCCTCTACACAATGAGATGTGAGAGCAACTCACGACTTCTCCAAGAACCGTTTCTAAAGTACACAAGTTGAGCTGCTGCCAGCCTAGGTGTAGGCTTTCAGGTCATGAGTACTAAAACACAAATGCACACCCAAGGGTCTTTAATTATCCCATATCAATCCCAAAGTTGCCAAGGCAAAGCACATGAGGTCAACACTCCCTCCTACCAGAGTCCCACCTTTCCCCCTATCTTTGCTAGTAAATCATGTCAACCCAAAAAGGCTGCCCTTTAAGTTCATCTAAACATGGTTTTACCTGCATAAAAAATGTTGTGGAAAGTAGAGGCTGGAGAAGGCACCTGTATGGCATATATTCTAGTCCCTGTATCCTCATCCTAGAATCACCTAAGATCTAGCTCCCTGTATTAAACCCTTAAGAGGCCAAAGAAGCTAGTAGGAAGGTGGTGAATTGAACTAAGGAACACAAAAAGTGTGGAGATATAAGTGTATGTGTGTGCGTGTGTGCGTGTGTGTGTGTGTGTGTGTGTGTGTGTACCCTATCTCACAATCCTTATCTTTGTCAGTCAACACTAAATGCTAGTTCCATTAGCTGCAGGTTTCACCACAAAAAAAGTCTTACAGTGTCTCATGCTTCAAAGACAGCTGAATTTTTTTAAATGCCAAGTCGTTTTTTGTTTGTTTATTTTTTAATAAAAAGGCTTTAAAAAAAAAAAAAAAGGCATTTTCAGCACTGCTGTGCCAACACAGGAATATCCCCCTCCATTGTATGGGACACAAAGACACACATCAACTGCAAGCAGGGGAAGCGGGCTTCTCTGCCAGCTATTTTTAGCCCCACTTCATCATGTTAAAGACCAAACTCAGGATAATAATGAAGGGCAAACTTTAAAAACACAAATTTTTATAAAAACAAATCTGTGCTTTCATGTACAGTTTCCTTTACAGTGAAATCCTATATATTCTTTGAAACTTAATCTCAAGGGACCTATATACTCTACAAAAAACTTGTTAGCTCTTTCAAAAATATAGACTCACGTGTCCTAACACTGAACATGGTAGCCATGTTTAAAAGCTGTTCCTCCCTGTTGACTTCAAGTCTTACCTACTTTTAAAACATTTTCTTAGGTACAGTCTCATCCATTCTGTCATTACTACATCTTTGCTAACTTTAACAGATTTCCTTCCCCCCGCCCAAGTAAAAATACACATTTCTCATCTCTTTACTCTGTCAGCTCTCTCAAGAAAACTTAATACTGTGAAAATGACTCCTAACTCTACATTTTCAGCATTTCACTCATTAGTTTAACTATTTTTCTATCTTCAGATTGCATCAGCATCAACTTTCACCCTAAAATTTAATGTCCAAAGCAAAGTCCACTGCCTTATTTCTGATTTATTTTCTATAAGAAACCACTAGCACCAAACTAAAATACTGGGGGCATCTTCTTTTTCACGCTTGCAACTGTATAGCTCTTTGATGACCATGGTGTAAAAATGCTGGTTCTCTTAGGGATGCCTGGGTGGCTCAGTCGGTCAAGCGTCTGACTTTGGCTCAGGTGATGATCTCATGGGTTATGGGTTTGAGCCCCATGATGGGCTCCGTGCTGAAAGCTCAGAGCCTGGAACCTGCTTCGCATTCTGTGTGTGTGTCTCCCTTCCTCCCTCCCTCTCTCTCTCTCTCTCTCTGCCCTCCCCCATTCGTGTGCACGTGCGCACGCTCGCGCTCTCTCTCTCTCTCTCTCTCTCTCAAAAATAAATAAACATCAAAAAAATTTTTTTTAATGTTGGTTTCCTAGAAAAACAAAATCCTACTCCAGGTATAATGCCTCTTGACCTAAAATACAATTTCTCCTCAATCATCTAAAACTACCTTCTCGGGAACATTTCTCTCAATTGCTTCTTTGGGCTATACTCATATAACTGCACAAACACAAACTGACCCTAAGCTGACTCAACAACCAATCTCCATCTGTATTCCCATCAAGCTGACTTCCTAATTATACTTGTCTCTCACACCGTCCAATTCCAAAAGCCTTAAACACTTTACCTCCACTGCTCCTTTCATCCTAAAAGAGAACTTCTTTCCCAGATTTGGCTCAGAGACTCCAATTAGTTTTATATAGTCACTTCTCTAATGAAAAATATTCAAATACATTTATATCTAAAGGTACCAAACATAGTAGTATAATATATAGTGGCTATAAACAAACACTGGTTCATGCTCCCTTTCCTATGATTTTATGCAACTTGTGTTTCATTGCCTCTGCCATAAATAAAAGCATCTCAAAGGCAGGGACCCCAAATGGACCCCAAACACTTTGCTGCTTCTTTGCAATAAAACATTACCATGCTTTTTAACCAATCTATAGTCAGAGCAATAAAAATAAGTCTTAAAGTTAGTAAGCAACTTTGATAGAGTACAAATCTACCTTCAAATTATAGTTTGTTGGTTTGTCTCCCCCTCCTGCCCCCAAAAAACAGCCAATGCCAAGACTAGAGTTCTCTTCTTCCCATCTTTGTGAAACATGGAATATGTAACTTCCTCAAGGTCTCAAAATAAGATAGCAAACAGGTCCAGAGACATTTGCTTCTGATTCCACATCTAACATTATATCCACTAATCAGTATTTTCATGTAGTACCCATTTAAAATAGACAGAACCTAAGGTTCCTTTAAAAAGCATAACAAACACAAATATATAAAGAGAAACAAAATAGCTGGAGAAGTTCCTGAGGAGGGCAAAGTGATCAAGGGATAGAAAGATATCATTCTAAGACAGACACACAAAGTCAGGAAAGATGACGGTAAAGAGGAACAATGAAAATCTATAAAACCAAGAAAAGATGAACTCCAGCTTGTTCTAGCGCTTCTCAGAACAAGAACTCTGGATGTGTCTTACAACTTTAGAGAGACAGGTTTGGGATAAATAAATGAACTGTTAAATAATTTAGGGTCTAATAAGCTTGTAGAACTCATTACCTCAAGGAGAAAAAGTACAGATGCAAACACTATTTGAGAAAGTTTTAAATACATTTAGTCAAGATCCTGAATGACGAAGTTAGCACAGATAACCCTCGGCTCACGTTCATTCCCAAAAAGCTTCTCTCAGCAGTGGCTTCAGAGGGTGTGAGTCCACACTGCTGTCTGGAGGAACTACAACTCTCAGTATAGTACTGCCAGTGTTCTATTAAATAAAATTCTACCCTGTACTGAACGCTTAAGGTCTGTAGAAGTACATGAAATGCTCATTACTTTCCCGCATGTCAAGTTGACACTAGAGAGGATACCTAAGATACAAATGAAAGATTTTTATAGACTTCACCTTCACAAGAATGGAAGGGAAGGGAAATAATCATTCTTCAAAGAGTTTAATACCAAAAAGTTTCTCAGGGGCACCTGGGTGGCTCAGCTGGTTAAGCAACTGACTCCTGACTTCGGCTCAGGTCATGATGTCACGGTTGGTGAGATCAAGACCTGTGTCCTGCTCTGCGTGACAGTGTGGAGCCTGCTTGGGATTCTCCCTCTCTCTCTCTCTCTCTCTCTCTCTCTCTGGCCCTCCCCCACTTGAGCAGACAGGATCTCTCTCCCAAAATAAGTAAAAACAAACTTAAAGAAGTTTCCCCTCATTTGAAAAAAAAGTTTCTCCTCATTTGATAGGGAAGTAAAGATAACTCAAACAAGCAAGTCTCAAGTCATTCTGCCAAGTAAAAAAAAAAAATGCCAGCAATTAGGACATATGCTACCCAAACATTTAAAAAAAAAAAAAAAAGCATTTGGGTGAGGAAAAAATGTAACAACTTTTAAAAACTGGTTAAAGTACTAGATGCTCTCCTCCAAGTAAGCTGTGATTCACAAGAACTCAGAATTTCCTGAGTAACTGAAATCTGTCACAGTGTCCTGATGCACAGGAACTGGACCCAAGAAATGAGGAGGTAAAAAAAATTCCTGCACCAGCAGGTACCGAAATGAAAATCTCTCAAGGAAAACTGCAAAAGAAGAAAGGAATTTTACTTTCAGGGGTTCGCAGGATAAAAGGTTCCCTCGTGGGAGCCCAAATAAGAGTTGCCCCGAAACAAAAACCACAGCGGGGTTTCACACCCGCTGTACCAGGAAAAGGTGTATTACAGAGATGTCCTTTGTGTGCACATATGCTTTGGCTTCCTCAATTTCCCTTTGCCAATTACTGGCCAGAAAGGTGCAAGTGTCCACCCTGGATAGGGGCAGAACTCCCCTAAGGGAACCTGTGAGTTTGCCTAGTCCACGTATTAAATGTTCGAAACCAGTGGACGATCCAAGACCCTCCTCCTCGCTGTAAACATAAAGATACACCCTCTGATCCACGCTCTGCCAACACTCCGGTCAAACATCAGCCAAACTCCAGGAGAGCGAACCGGTATCCTCCCACGTTCCACCCCTCCGTTCCCTTTCCCGGGGCCACTCACACTTTAGGGAAGAGCCGTGGCGCTGAGAAAGTGGGCTGGTTCCCTTCCTCGTTCGCTCTGAAGCGGCAGCTGCGGAAGGCTCGGCGCGTTACTGAGGAAGAAGCGGTGCTTGTGTCTCTGAGCCAGGCGGTCACCCGGGTCTCTTCCGCGCTGCCGGAGCAGAGGAGGCGGCAGCGGCCCCGCTTACCTCCGCTTTTCCTCTTCCTGGGTCCCTTCAGGCTGTGTCTGCTGCCCGTCCTGGGCCACTTCTCCCGGGACAGTCACGTTTGGGAGGCTCCAGATTTTGCTTTTATAAAGTTTTCCTCTGGGCTGAGGCTGCGGCCGGCCCCCCGGGTCCCCCCCGGCCCCGCCGCCCTCGGGGCTGGGGCGGGGGAGGGGGCTCTAAGAACTCCTCCCGGAGTCCTGCCGAGGAGCCGGGGGGCCGGCGACAGGCCGAGGGAAAAGACCCCCCCCCTCGCGAGGGGGCTGAGGAGAGGGGGAAGGTAAGGAAAGGACGGTGGCGCCGGTCCTGCTCTCCCCGCCGCCGGGGCCGCCGCTTCACATTGGGGTCCCCGCCCCCCCGGCCGGGGGGTGGTTGCTGAGCGTGGGTCCCGGGTTCATACACTCCGGGGGCAAGATGCTATGGCCCCGGGCGGGTGGCCGAGGCGGCGGCGAGGTGGGGGACCCGGCCGGCTCCGCTCGGCGCCGCCCCCGCTCCCGGCTCCCGCATGTGTCGCTGCGGCTGGGACCCCCTCCCTACACGTTGGGGGTCCCTCGCCCCGCGCCCCGGGACGAGACAGAAGCTGCGACCCCCTCCTCAGCGTCTTCTCACCGCGGAGCAGCTGACTAGTCCCGGCCTGAGGTAGCCGCCTCCCAGCCCCCCCAGCCGCCGGCTCCGGCTCGGGCTCCGGCGTGTGCAGCCGCCGCTGCCGGCCGGGAAGGTGAGGGGGGGAAAAGAGGGGTGGCCGCGACTCCCGCCGGTCCAGGTCAGGACGAAGGTCTCGGCCGTGGCCAGTGCGCGGAGGCTGGGTCTCTCAGATGCTCCCTCGGTCTCACGCTCTCCGCTGCGGTGGCGGTAGCGCCCGGAGCTCAGCTCGCTGTCTCGCTCGCTCTGTGCGGGGCTCTCGCCTCACTCCAGAGAGGGGCGGGAGGAAAGCGGCGCGGCCCGATGACGCAAGTCACCTAGCAACAGCTCCCCTCACCCCCTCCCTTTTCTTTCCGCCGGGACGTTTCCTCCGCTGGCCTTTTTTTTTTTTTTTTTTTTTTTCCCCTTTCTAATCACCCCGCCCTGGCTGACTCCAGCGCGCTCTGATGACGCTGCAAGGGAAGAGGAAGTCTGGGCTCCGCGAGCGGGTGGGTGCGCCTCGAGCCGCGGGACTAGCAGCGGCTGCCGCCGCCTCTACGGCCGCGTCAGAATTGAAGAGAGGAAGGGGAGGAGCCGAGTGGAGCCTAAGCTGCCGCCTGATCTTACCCCTGACCCGACGGCGGCGGGGAGAGCTTGCTCTGTAGAGGTTTCCTTCAGGGCAGGTGGTGACGGCTCCTTTGGGAGCAAGGAGGAAGGCCCAGGCCGCACGGCCATGCTCGGGCGCGCACCCCCCGAAGGTGAGGCATATCGCCCCAAATGGGCCTTCGAAAAGCCAGACTGGGCGAGAACTTGCCCGACGTCCGTTCCGCTGCACCTGCTCCAGGGAGCGAGCGTCCCACCCTTCCCGCGGTTTGGGGCGAGACCTAGCACCCGATAACGTGTGGTCCGGCCGAGCAAATGTTTGATGAATGAATGCCTCCCTCCGAGGTACCCGCGGAGTTCAGAGGAGTTGATGGAAGTGTAAGCGTTTTGTAAGCTGCGGGGCATTGTAAAGAAGAGAGTGGTAATACAGCCCTCCTCCCCCCCCCCGCCCCGCCACGAAAGGAAATAGGGGTGCGGTTTAGGTACGGTGTCACAACTTGTGTCTTTAGTGTAAAGGGGGGCGAATTGCCGACGCGAGGGAAGGGAGCCGTCCTCCCGGAGATTACGGAACGATATTTGACTTTATTGTCTCACTTTTAGTACTCATTCTTGCTTGTATGAAGCTTTGGAGAACTGATCTTGGTTGTTCATAAGTGTCCATCTATAACCATAATCAAGAAATGTTGGCCTGTGTTTCAGGTCTGATTCCAAAGCTATCTCCTCTCTAAATTAGGTATTAGTACGATTATGCAGCTTTTCCTACAGATGTTATCCTGGAAAGTAAGTTCAAATAAAAACTCATGAAGTTGGAAGTGTAGTTCTCTAGGAAAAGAAATGTTTTAAGATGAAAGGACCAGAATCCTCAGAATCTGTCTTGCACCTGTCCGGGGGAATAGCGTGAGACGGAGATGAAAGCGGCAGCAATGATGAAAGGAAGCAGATTCTAGAGTTCTGTCACCGGACCCTGGCACACCCTACCTGCTTGGGAAGCAGCATTAATGGATATTACAAGTCTTTCCACTTTAGGGAATAAGGAGCAAGTTTTTATAGGCAAATTGTGGAAGCTCGGGGTTTCTACCACCACCATACGCAAACAGTATACCAAGGAAACTTCTAACTGGGTGAATCCAAGGGCTCATTTTTATTAAAATGCTGCAGAAAGATCAATGGAAGTGCGGAAGCGGATGTTGCAGAAGCAAGAAGAGACTCACAAAGTGGCACTTGCCCAACTGTCCGAAGTTCCAAGAGCCAGGCTAACTATCCTGCTTAAGCTAGCATGGATTTGACTGCCTTGTCATGACCAATGCCCTGCCATGTCCTTCCAAATAAGACTCACAGGGAATGTGACCAGCAGTTATAGCCCCACCTGGTTACAAAATAAATCTTTATTTGGTTTTTTCCCCCTTCCTAATTTCCTGATGGAAATTGAATGAGTAAAATATGCCAACTTAGGAGATTTTGTGAAGCCTGAGCACCTCAGATTTTAAGTTCTGTGGGCTTTGGATAAAGAGCGCAAACATCAGAGCTCTGCAACGCAGCCGAGGACGCCTCCAGAAAAGTATGTACTGTACCACATGGGGTTTGTCAGCAGCCTGATCTGTTTTCATTGTCAGTGTCTCCACCTTAGAACCTCAGTAGTGAGAAACAGAATAGCACTCAGGAGAGCCCTCATCCACCTACTTATGAAATAACAGCAGCACTAAGCTTGCTGGGCAAAATCCACCCACCTCACCACCCAGCGTGATAACTGGAGGAAACAGCTGGAACTGGCAACTGGAGAGGAGGAAGTTCATACATTTCCAACTTAGTCTGCATCTCTTTATTTCTTTTACTTCTTATTAATCCAGAGGAGAAAACAGCTAGTTTGTTCAAAATTCCAAAAAATCTGAAATTTCAGGTAACAGTACTTTTCCCTGCTTCATCAGTTTGTGTGTGATAAAGATCTACGTACTATGTTAAAATATAACAAAGGGTTATTTGTAAGGTTCTTTTCTCCTGCACTTGAGAAGTGAGTTCTTATGATAAACGATTTAATCAGTGTTTTATTATCCCACATCAGTGGTTTTTACTGTCAAGATTTCATGAGCTAAAACATCTGGTAAAGTTTCTAGAAATGCCATCTAAAGTCTTCAATTACTTTTAGCATGTTTATTGTGAAATATACATTTAAATGCATAAAGCAGTTATTCAGTATAATGAGTAGTTCTAAAAGAAACCTGCCTGTGACCAACCAGGTCAAGAAATGGAACATTGCCAGCATCCTAGAAGCCCCCCTGGTGACCTTCCTGAGCACAACTCTTTCCCTCTCTTTTAGAGGTAGCCATTATTCTAACTTGTTGTGATAATCATTTCCTTGCTTTTCTCTATTGTTTTTTCACAAGCGTACATCCCTAAACAGTATATTGTTTAGTTTTGCCCTTTCTTTTGAACTTTATTAAATGGAATAACATAATATGTAACCTGTTTGCTTGCTGCTTTCTCACAATGTCGTTTGGAAGCCATATGTTGTTCAGGTTGTTCATATAGTTGTGATTTGTTCATTTTAATTGCTGCATATTACCATGTTTCATCGTAGCAATATGCCATAATTTATTTAGCCATTTTATTGTTTATGGACATCTGGATCGTTTCCAGTTTGGAACTGTTAAAAACGCTGCTGTGAACATTCTCCGTGTGTGTATTCCATCACATTTATACAAGTTTCTGTATGATATATACCTGGGGGCTGCTTCTAGAGTGTTATACTCATGCCAGACACGTACGTGAGTCCCATTGCTCCACAACCTCAGCCACACTCAGCGCTGCCAGTCCTTTGGCCAGTCCAGTGGGTGTGCAGTAGGATGTCATTGTGGTTTGAGTTTACATTTCTGTGAGTACTGATGCTATTGAGTTCCTTTTCATATATCCAGTAGCCATTTGGATTTCCTCTTGTGAAGTGTGTAATTGACTTTTTCATGCCCAGTATCTGAGATGCCTGATTTTCCAATATCCTTTTATAGTCCACATTTGAACAATTTATTTCAGGTAAGGCAATGCTACCTAATGAATTGTATTTGGGACGACTCTTTCCAAAATATAGCTTACCTAATTATCTTTTATGAATTTGATTATAAACTTCTTAAAAACAGGATAAAACTATTTTTTATTTTTTACCCTCCAAAATAATGCCATGCTTTCAACTATTATTGCTGGAATTTCTTGTGGTGGTTTTGGGTTTTGTTGTTAGTTTCCCTCAAGTATGTAAAGGCAATTTTTATTCTCTTGAATCTATGTAACTGAATTCTGTCCTTTGTTACTTTGTATAGGCAACTATGTAACAAATTGTTTCCCCTACACACTTCTTTTTTTCATTTCCCAGTTTCATTCATTTTATAAGCCACAGTGACTTTTTCTTTCCTTCTGAAGTCCCTGCTAAAATACATGGTTTGTTGGGTTTATTTGTTTTCTAATTTTACTCAGTAATATTGAATACATACCATACATGTCTCTCCTGGCAAATTTTCCCAACATATTCTCTTTGGTTGTCTTTATCATTTTCATATCTGTCAGTTCTTTGTGTTGAATCAGTGATATTTTATTTTTTATTAATGTTTTTATTCATTTATCTTGTGAGAAGTAGAAAGTGCATGTGAGTGGAAAGGGGGCAGAGAGAGAGAGGGAGAGAGAATCCCAAGCAGGCTCCACACTTTCAGCGAGAATCCCGATACAGGGTTTGATCCCATAAACCATGAGATCATGACCTGAGCTAAAATCAAGAATCCGACGCTTGGGGTGCCTGAGTGGCTCAGTCAGTTAAGTGTCTGAGTTCTTCTCAGATCATGATCTCACATCTCATGAGTTCAGGCCCCACGTCAGGCTCTGCTGGCAGCTCAGAACCTGGAGCCTGCTTTGGATTCTGTGTTTCCCTCTCTCTCTGATCCTCCCCTACTTGCTCTCTCTCTCTCTCTCTCTCTCTCAAAAATAAATAAACATTAAAAAATTAATAAAAAAAAATCGGATGCTCAACTGACTGAGCCACCCACGCACCCCCAAATCAGTGATATTTTAAAGCTGGAGGAAGATGAGACCCAGAGAAATTAAGTATTTTACCTAGAGTCAAAAGGGCAAGTAAATAAGATGCCTGGACTCCACCCCAAGTCTCCTAATAAGTATTCTTGCCATTATATCCCACTGACTCAGTCTTCTGGAGCAGTAAGATAAATTAATTCCAATGGTCTGTAGAATATTGTTCACTTCCATATGGCAAACTTCTTATTCTGTCATTGAATAAGATTATTTTAAGTCTGACAGCTTTAGAATCAGATTAAGGTTGATATAAATAAAAATAAATAAATACAATTTTAAAGATTATTATAAATAAATTCTATAAAGGGATTGCATGGAAACTTGTTTTTTAAAAAAATAAGGTTTCCCAGGAGTGCCTGGGTGGCTCAGTCAGTTGGGTGGCCAACTCATGATTTCAGCTCAGGTCATGATCTCACAGTTGTGGGATCAAGCCCCACGTGGGGCTCTGTGCTAAGCGTGGAGCCTGCTTAAGATTCTCTCTCTCCCTCTCTTTGCCCCTCCCCCCCTCAAAAAAAAAAGAAGAAGAAGAAGAAGAAGAAGGTTTCTCCACTCTTTCCTTCACTAAACCTTATCGCCTCTTCAGAGAACTACCATACTTTCTCAGTATCCAAGAAAAAAATTGTGCAAAAGAAAGCAATGGTTAGTAGTGAAAAATAATTCAGAGAAGGCCCTTGGATTACATGATCAGCTCCCTAATAATTTAATAATGCTGTTTAAAAATGTTGAATGTCAGAACATAATGACATTTGTAAATCCAAGAACAAGTCAACCTAGAAAACCTATCAACTGCCTGATGAGATCACCCCTGTGTTGCCTTTATCATCAACTGGATTTGCAAAAAGATGTAAAAATGAATTATAGATGATTACTAGTTTTAACAGAAAATAAGTAAATCACTTATAATCTTTGATAACTTAACCTCAGATTTTCAGAAAAACCCTTCGTTTGGTTTTATTATTAATAGTCACAAAGTGTGTTTACCTAATAAAATCCTGATAAGGTAGGATTAGATGTAACTTAACTCTGAGGAGCAAAGGCTTTAAAATGTTCTGGCTTGAGGGGCGCCTGGGTGGCGCAGTCGGTTAAGCGTCCGACTTCAGCCAGGTCACGATCTCGCGGTCTGTGAGTTCGAGCCCCGCGTCAGGCTCTAGGCTGATGGCTCGGAGCCTGGAGCCTGTTTCCGATTCTGTGTCTCCCTCTCTCTCTGCCCCTCCCCCGTTCATGCTCTGTCTCTCTCTGTCCCAAAAATAAATAAAAAACGTTGGAAAAAAAAAATTTTTTTTTTAAAAATAAAATGTTCTGGCTTGAAATTCAAGGCTGAGCTATTGGATTAACAGTAAGGACTCGCCAAAGGTACTGGATACAGCAATAGTATATGTCTATTTTTACCATAACTTCCCAAAGGCAGTGAAATGTAGAAAATATAAAAGTGTTAGAATATCTATCATAAGCATAGAGTTTTCCCATTTACTTGACAATTCAGTGAACAAAAATTTACTTATCATCTACTATTTCCTAGCACTTAACTAAGTGCTGAACATGTAATGGCAAAACAGACCTAATCTCTAGCTTCGTGGAACTAGTCTACTCCCTAGTATGTGTCAGGTTTGATACTTGACTCCAGGCACCACCAGAATATATTTTCATCTGATGATCTATAAGTAAATGGGTGACTACTTTTATTCTCTTGATAAGCAAGTAAATGATTACATGCTAGAAACCTTCAATTTTGTTGTCATTTTTCAGAATTTCATTATGACAATTTTTTTTTAAATACAGAAACACTGAAAAGTAGTATAATGCATATTTATTTAGCTAGATCCAGTCATTGTTAACATTTTGCTCTATTAGCTTTACACTTTCCTGAACCATTTGAAAGTTAAGTTGCAGGCATCATATTGCTTCACTCCCAGGACTTAAGCAGGTATCACCTAAGCAAAAGGATATACCTAACTTCAGTCTTTAATCTGACCTAAGAAAATGAACAGAAATCTACATCGAAATATGTACTTCATTTTTAGATTTCCCTAATTGTCCCAAGTATTTTTTCCAGTTTTATTGGAATATGATTTGACAAATAACACCGTACAAGGTTAAGGTGTACAACATGATGATTTTATATACATACATATTTGTGAAATGATTGCCACATTGAGGTTAGTTAACACATCTATCCCCTCACATAGTTACCTTTTTGTGTGTGTGGTGACATTTAAACATTTCAGATCTCTCTTAGCAAATTTCAAATATAAACGACCAATAATATTTTTGATAGTGTGTGCCCTCCCCCAATCTGGATCCAATCAAGTTTCACACATTGCACTCTTCAATCATATTTTTTTTCTTCAATCCTATTTAAATGTAGATATTTTTAGAGAAACTGAAAACTGGACTCTCCAAGAATATTTGGAAATAATTATTTTACATTATGTCATTTCTGTCTTTGACAATGTTATATTTTAAGAGCATTGTATTTTTTTTTTCTAAAAACATTATGCATTTTTGTGGAGGATGGTCTCCCTTTACCCAGTAGCTTTTCATTCACCTTTGACACCACTTTAGTGCAGCTTTAATAAGTGGGGAACTCACGGAGATACTGAGCATTCCCCTATTTTCTGAAAGTAGCCTACACGTTTTCTTAGACACTGCTTCCTTCCGCCTTCGCCATACCATACTTTTCCTGGAAAGCTCTGTCTTTTTTCTCCCGGCCCAAACCCTTATTACCTCTTTTGCCTCTCTTCGAATTTGTCCTAACTTTCCAGGAACACTTTCAAGAGCATCTAACTGCACAGTTCTTATCTTCTCTTATTCTCTGCCCACCTTCCAGGCTACCACAACCTCTTCTTAGCTCTACCAGAATCTGCCTGATTTCCTTTACCAAAACCCTTTCACTAAGAGTCCTCTGCATCAGAACCCACCACCAGTGCAACCTGCCACCACCATGAGTGTGTACTGAGCTGACTTCAAAGGAGGGAAAGGGCATAACATTTGTCAAGAACCTAGAATATGCAGTTATTCAATCTTCACAAAACCCTGCAAAGTAGGCACAAGATGCCTACGTTCCTTTTTCCTCTTCCTGACCACATAGGAAGACTCTATTCCCAGTTTCCCTTGCTATTAGGCTGGGGTCATGTAACTGGTCTGACCAAGGGAAAGCGGGCAAAAGTAATAGAGCCACTCCCAGGTTTGATTCTAAAGTCTCCTTTGAGACAATCAGCTTGTGACTTCTCCCTTGTCTACAATGCTTAAAAGCAAAGGATGCTAAGACACTAGATCACATGCTAAGAGTTCAGATTCTTTAGTTGCTCTGCAGGGGAGTTCTATCTGACCTCAATCAGACAGTGAACTGAGCAGAATGTAAAGTTATGTGAAGTTTCTGACTTTAATACCGAGTTTGCATTTAGAAACATAAAGAATAGCAAGTCCTTATGTTAGTATTCCAGTCTAGTGAGGTTGGGTTTGATAAGCCTTTGTGACCTGACATGAGAATGCAAACCCCCTTTGTTAAACTGTTTTTATAGAAACATGAGTTCTGAGTTCCATTCTCAGTTCCAAACTATAAAAGAACTTCTAGAGAAAAGAAAACAAGAACTCTAGGGATTGACTCTTC
Source organism: Panthera tigris (assembly GCF_018350195.1). NCBI lineage: Eukaryota > Metazoa > Chordata > Mammalia > Carnivora > Felidae > Panthera > Panthera tigris. The sequence continues at coordinate 74,573,494 of NC_056663.1, read as the reverse complement.
CGTGAAAGAAGTACCACATATTAGAACACCAATACCCTCCAGGTATTTCTTTAAGGCTGCCTTTTCAACAAATAGGCTGCCATTCCAAAGATGAAATCCTCAGGTTCTCCAGCCTTTTATTCCAGGGTTGACATTTCTTTTAAAACCAAATAAAATGTCATGACCTACCATCTGATAAGCTATGAAAAGTTCAGAGCCACCTCTACCTCTCTCCACTGTGGCTGGCTTGTTCAAATTATTTCAATGCCATGCCCTGCACTGGACACTACTATTTCCATTCATCAACATGAGACGGTTCTATGTAGTGCACTTTTAGGTTGAAGGGTAACAAGTGGTTATTATAGTATAAAAACCAACTTCTATAGCACAGGAAACAACTTCAAAATCAATGTCAGAACTTTTCCTAAAACTGTTGGCCAATTGCAAGCTTAGGGATTTTCTTCACTGATTATGTGTTTTATCAGGTCTCTTTCCATCACCCTATATCTGCTACTCTAACCACCCCCCCCACACACACACACACACACATTCCTCATATCTCTCCAAAACAATCTCCTTAAATACAAGATTCCTTTTATTTTATTGAGCAAGCCATTCAACTCTCTTGGGTCTTCACCTTTTATGAAAAATCCCATCAAACTCATTTTTAATAATGTACACAGGGATGCCTGGGTGGCTCAGTCAGTTAAACATCTGACTCTTGCTCTCAGCTCAGGTCTTGATCTCAGGGTCATGAGTTCAAGCCCAGCATTGGGCTCCACGCTGGGTGTGAAGCCTACTTAAAAAATAAAATAAAGACAGTAATAATAATACTGTATTCAGATGCAAATAACAGAAAACCCAGTAGACATAGACATTTAGAGGATTCGTTCTTTCTCTTAATGAAAAATCCTCTAGTAGGGAATCCAAGATTGGCATAGCAGCTCATAGTACCATCAGGTACCTAGGCTACTTTTCTTTTTTTGCCATCCTTATTGCCATCCATGTCACATTGACTTTTATCATCAAGCCTGCTGCCTAATGAGTCACAAATAAGTGGCTGTTTTTCAGGAATCACATTTAAATGCAGACTGGAAGGAAAAGGAAAGGGTGGTGCCTGTATGAGGAAATGAAGATTCTCTCCCCAACATTTCCAGCACAATTCTGTTTAGGTCTCACTGAGAGAACTTGAGGCCATGCCTAGACCCAAAGAAGGCTGAGAAGCCTTTTTGCTGGGCATTGGGGCTCCAAGTGAGCCCCAATGAAGTTGAAATTCCATTAATAAGGAGAGTGGGAAGAACAGACAAGGAGTAGGAAATCAGCAGTATCTGACACACTTTGTCTTAGTCTGTCCTGACTGCCATAACAAGAAACCATCAATCTGGGTGGCTCATAAACACCAGAAATTTACAGTTCCAGAGGCTGGAAGTCCGAGAGCAGGGTGCCACCATGCTCAGGTGAAAGCCGTCTTGTGGGTCGCAGATTGTCCACTTGTTGTAGCCTCACATGATGAAGAACAAAGAGCATCAACCACTCTGCTAACTCTTACAAGGGTACTACTAATCCCATTCATGAGCCCTATGCCCTCACAACCTCATCTACTCCTAATAACCTCCCAAAGGGCTCGCCTCTTAGTACATGGCTGTGCAGGAAGTGGGGGTGGGGGCAGTAATATTTCAACATGTGAACGTTCAGTCCGTTACACCCTTAAAGATGTTTTTCTTAAAAGGACTATGTACCCCAGAGGTGAAATGCCACTGTCTGAATCCCAGAAATACCTTCCATTTGTTTTTATTTTAAAGAGCAATTTTCCTTCATGTTTTGCATGCAGGTATCAGTAATATACAGAATCTTTTTTTGCTTCTTGTAGCTGAAAAATTCTAGCAATTTAATTTCAAGAGCATTTTTAAATAAATGAATTTGTGATCTCCAGATGGTTGGCTTTTAGTCTTTTACATCATCATTGCAAACTTATTAGTGGCATTTTAAGCTCTGTTTTTAGACCTATGTGTAAGAATGATTAAATATTCATTTCCCTATTAAAACCAAAAATAAACATTTTTATTTTCAAACAATCTGAAATTCATGTAAAAGTTGTAAGTACAGTTTAAAGAACTTCTTTATCTTGACCCATTTGGGAGGAAATTGCCAACCTAATAAGGACATTAACATTGACTACATTAACATTAACTACCACCTAGTCCTGAGTCCGCCATTAAATTTCATTAATTGTTCCAGTAATAACTTTGATAGCAAAATAGAGTACACTTCAGAATGTGTGTTGCATTTGTCACATCTCTTTAATCTCTTTAAGTCTAAAATGTTTCCTCAATATTTCTTTGACTTTCACAACTTTGATATTTTTGAAGATGATAGTTGTTTTGTAGAATATCCCTCAGTTTGGGTGTGTTTATGTTTAGCACAAATACCACCAGAGTAGTGCTGTTATTGTATTGAGTCAGTTTCAGTTTGTCCTTTTACTGATGAAGTCCAGTTTAATTATTCGATTAAAATGGAGTCTGCCAGGCTTTGCCACAATTAGGTAACTCCAAAATAAAGTTACTGTTTTTTCCATTTGGAATTAATGAGTATTAATTTTGTGAGGAGATATTTTAGTTCTAAATAAATATTTTATTCCTCATCAAATTTTCATTTTACTCTTTTATTTATATCTGTATGGGCGCATGATTTCCTTGTTTAATGAGTTATAATCTGTTACTATTATTATTATTTATTTTGATGCTTACAATGTCCTATATTTGGCCAGTGGATACCCCTCCAAATTGGCTTCTATCTCGTTTTGTCCCATCATTTTTTTTAGTATTTTTTTTTCTAGCCCAACAAAATATTCCAGGCTCATCTTGTACTTTCCCTTCCCCAGTGTTGGAAGTAATCATTTCTCTGAAGAATAGGGGTTACCAAATAAAATGAAGGTTCATCAGTTAAATTTGAATTTCATATAAATAATGAATTAAGTGTTTAGCATAGGCATGTCCCATGCAATAATCTCTTATTTGCTAAATATTTACTGTATTTCTATATGATAAATCTGGCACTCTACCAAGGAGCCTTGCTCGGTCCCTTTAAGTGGAGAACAGTATTTGGAAGCCACAGTCTGGGTGGGTCTGCTGGTTATATTTGGAGTTCACAGGTCTCAGACTCTCTTGATGGACAGAGCTAGGGAACATGTATACATACACACACATGCATACACACATTTACATCTGTTTTTATATATTAATATCAATGCCATATAAATATAGATACAGTGCAATTCATGAGTTCACACTGAAAATGTCTAATTCCAATCCAATACCTGGAAGTTTAAACATTTTTTAAAAAAATTTTTTAATGTTTATTTATTTATTTCTGACAGAGACAGAGCATGAGTCGGGAGGGGCAGAGAGAGAGGGAGACACAGAATCTGAAACAGGCTCCAGGCTCTGATCTGTCAGCACAGAGCCCTACACGGGGCTTGAACTCACAGACAGGGAGATCATGACCTGAGCCAAAGTCCAACGCTCAACCGACTGAGCCACCCAGGCACCCCTAACACCTGGAGGTTTATTCTAGTTTTTTTCCGTTTCCATATTTATGACTTCATTCTCCTAGGGTGAAAAACCTGACTTGCATTATTCTTAATATACTTACTTATTTGATCAATCACTTGGTATATAACCAAAATCACACCACTGCCACTGCCTCCTTGCAGGTATCCCCTCCTTCCCCGTAGCTGCTTGAGCTAGGACCCCTGTGCCAGGCTATTTCCAAGTCAGACATGCCCTTCAACAAACCTGGCCTCTGACACCTCACCACAGGTTATCCCACAGTATGGATGCCCTTTTCACCTTACATGGAATCTGTCCCCCAACTTCTCAGGGCATGCCACCTCTCTGGATGGATCTTCTCCTCCCCCCATTCAGGCTTTGCCACCAGGTGGAAGGTCACCACGTGGAAGGCCTCCTCAGCCCGCTCAGAATCTGACTCCACACTGGTCCTTCTCTCCATGTGTTCACCCTCCTCACCTGGCTCTAAGCATGAAAGTCTTCAAGTGTAAGTGATACTTAAGTATAAAATATCATATTACTCTTATTACCCATAACACACAAGCTGAGGTTTTCAATATAAAAGAGGCTTGGACAGAGGCAACTGGAAAAATAGTTACTCACAGATATTTTTATTCATTGTGCACTGTGCATTCATATTTTATTCATTATGCATTGAACTGATACTAACCATTGCTTATTGACTAATAGTAAAAATCTTAAAAAAGTCAAAATTAGAAATGTTGACTCCTATTTAAAGACCTATGTTTGTCTCTATTTCCTCCCAAACCCCCTAAAATAATAGTAATGGTAGAAAAAAGTACAAACAGAACAGGAGATAACAGGAGACAAGAGATGTCAGAAAATTCTAGAAAATAGTAGGTAGACAGGAACAGCTAACGTAGAGAAAAGAAAGCTAAAACCTAAGTTTCTGTAGCAGCGTGTCCAGCAATAACCAGCCAATCCCTGATATGGAACCCTAGAAAATGGAAAAATTGAAGTCACTAGTTGCTTCTGAAGGCACAAATGCAGGGTAAAGCAGAAAACACACTTTTTCTTAAATATGAATGGAAAGCCGAGGGTCACCAGACATTTGAGGAAAGCCTAATGTGAAAGCAAGAAAGAAAACTAACCTGGAGAATACAGATAATACAGAAGAAGAAAAGTATCAAAGACGGTGATAAAACTTTTTAAAGATGAAGGGCATGGGATAATGGTGTGTGTCTGTACATATTGAGATAATCAAAGACTCATCTTTAATAATAGGAACTTAATAGATGACATCTTGGTTTGAAAAACTATGACATACCTGTATTAGCATGTTATTTAGATGCAAATACTAAGAGGAAAAAACACCTGAAGAGTTGAAAGTGGTTGCCTCTAAGGAAGCCAACATTAGAGGAAGGAAAAAGGCAGGTGACCTTGTTTTTTTGTTTGTTTATTTTTGTTATTGTTTATCAGCCCATATATTACTTTGATAAAAATAAGAATTTAATTTAAATTAAGTTTATATAGACTGAAACATCTTAATATAGCACAATTTGAAAAGTAACAGGCTATAGTGAAAAGAACCAGAATTTGGTACCTAGATTCAGTTCAGTGGGCAATTCTGCCTTTTTATTGCTTGTGTAAATCTGTGAAGGTCTTAAGCCTTGAGACTCTGTTACACATTTATAAGTTGGGGATAATAATACTTGTCCTACTGTATCAGTTTACAAAGGTGCCGTAACAAAATACCACAGACCAAGCCCCTTAAACAACGGAATTTTAGCTTCTCACAGTTCTGGAGGCTGGAAGTCCATGATCAAGGTGTCAGCAAGGTTGGTTTCTCTTGAAGCCACTCTCCTTGTCTTGCAGATACCCACCTCCTCAACGTATCCTCAAATGGCCCTTCCTCTGTGGGAGCTCATCCCTGGGATCTCTTCTTCTTATAAGGAGGCATATTGAATTAGAGCCCTATCCTAATGGCATCATTTCAACTTAATCACCTCTTTAAAGACCTTATCTCCAAATACAGTTACATCTGAGGTACTAGAGATTGGAATTTCAACTTTGGGAAAACACAATTCAGCCCATTACACCCACCTTCCACATTTATTCATTTGCTAAGATTTCTTGCGGCTCTTTCCATATTGCAACCTGTGCTTGGCAATGCAGACTGAATGAGAGGATCAAATGAGACAATGGTCTTTTGAAACTAAAATATTTTTTAAATTAAGGCATAGCCCACCCAACATAATTTTTTTCTTACAGGAAATAATTAAATTGAAATGAAGTGAAATGAAGAAGATGGAAAATTTCTGAATGGGAAGAAAATGGGAAGCATGGACAAATTTACTTTATAGCACCTGATATGTGCCAGGCACTGATTATAAGATTTATATAAATTATCTCATTTAATCCATACCTCTACCCTGCTTGGAAGACATTATCAAAATCATTTTACTGGTGAGAAACCTATCACTCAGAGACTCATTAACTTCCCTAAGGTAGTACAACCAACCTGACTTGAATCTGGATCTATCTGATGCCTGTAGTCTCTTCTGTGAGTCACAACAGAAAGAAATTATGGTTAGGCTTTATTTCTATATTTTATTCATGTTAAATATTGAATACATTCAAAAAGCATAATTTATGTGTAAAGGGAATAACAACAAAATGAACACTTGTGTACTCACAACCTGACTTAAGATAGAAAATATTACTAATACCTTAGAAGTCCTATTATACATCTCCCTCCATCCCTATTTTCTTCCCACTTCTTCCAGAACCCATTATTCTACATTATTCTAGTATTCTAGTTTTGTGTTTACTAACCTGTCTCTCTCTCTCTCTCTCTCTCTCTCTCTCTCTTTCTCTCACACATACTTACATTTTCACTTTGCATGTTTTTAAAATCCAAACAATTCATGTATTCTTCTAGAATTCACCTGCCCACCCCCCTCATCAACATTAGGTCCCTAAGATTAATTCATGTTAATATATGTGACGATAATTACATCCCCATTGCCTCTGATGGCCTAGTGCTGCCAACCTGGCCTCTAGAATCCTGTTGACTCTGAAGCAGCTTTTACCATCAATCTTGATCTAGAGGACAACCAATTCTGAGCTTCTCAGAATGTACTAGCATAATACTTACCACTTTAGTGAAGGGAGGAGCCTCTGAGCCCTCCTAGGGAACATTGTTAGCTGGTGGGTTCTCTAGTATTACATAATAAATGCATTCTTAATTCTAACCCACCTGAATTTTTTTTAGCCCTTACTCATCTTTCTTCTAAGAAATCCCAGTATCTCCATCTCATCATTGTTTTCAAGTTTCAAAGAGCTATTTTTTGCAATGTAGTGGTTGCATTCTACCAGGCATTCTACCAGGATATAAAGTCCTGAGTCACTGAATAATGCACCCTTATTAATAAACCCTGTGCCATCCAGCCTTATAGTATAGTCTATCCTCCCTGATCCAGCACCTTTAAGATCCATTTCCAGGCAAATTCTCCCAGTTCCTGCTGGTATGGATTTGCCAGGTTCTGCAGAGCTTTTGGTGAAGAATACCTTTCTTCACACAGCAGTATTTTCCTGCTGGACTCATAATAAGACTTCTAATTATCGGTCTAGAAGTAATAAAGAGAGACAAGGAAAGGTCTTACAGACAAGCATCATCTTATAAGACATCAGCCCTAGGTAAAGCCTTTGCACAAACCTCAGGCAATCAGAGACTGCTTTCCTCTAGCAAGAGGAAGGGCTCCAGAGAATTCTGACCCAGAATATCCAGAGGAATCTGGGGAGTTAAGTCTTTAATCCTATCCACCCAGCAATTCCTCTCAGAGGTCTCAAGGCTCCTCTTCTTCCCTTTCAAGTCACTGACTTTAGCATAAGAAACCTTCTGGGCAGTGGATTCAACCTTCTCCTGCTGTACTGAAGATCAAATTTGAGGTCTTGTTTTTCAGCTTATTCTACTCTCTGTCTACAGGAGATGAGACTCCCTTTAAAAGATGCCACACAAGATTTCTGGCCTTCTTTCAAACTATGTTCTAAATTAATGGTTACCTGATCTCAGCCTGTTATTTTCTTCCTCCATGGCTCCTCCAACAGCTAACAATAAACTAACTTCAAAATTCTAATAATTACCATTGACCCCCATCTATTCATACAGTTCTAGAGCTGTTTTATAGGCCAGTGCATTTTCTTACACTTTCACACTATCCCAATTCATCACAGGTAAGACTCTTAGTAAAAATGATGCTAGAACATTCCCGAGATTATCAACAGCAACTGGGTCCTCATTGCCTTCTGACCAGCAAATGATCCAATTCTGGAATCTTATTCTGAGAGTATCCTTCCTTGCATCACCCTAGGACCCACTGACTTAAGCTGGGTTCCTCCAAAACTAAGGATTTGAGTACATGTAGCATGTTTGAAAAGTAATTGTGATATCAGGCAGTATTGGCAGAGGAACAGAGAAGACAAAGGGGAGGAAATACAGAGCCCTTTAATGAGCAGGGTACTGCTGAGGAAAACTGGGGCTCAATCTCACAGGGAATCTCTGGAAGACAGGTGGAATACACATCAAAGTAGGCAGGGAAGCTAGGATGTTTATTCTCTACCTCCCATTGCCATTGGCTGAGGTCTTTTCCCTAAGCATGGGCCTGCCCCACATTCAGATAGAAGCCCTCATGCCACAGGCAGGGAATCACAAGTGTTTCCAATGAGATTGGCTTGTACTGGATCATTCCAAAGTACCTAGGGAACACGGGTAGGGTACCAATGACTGCCAGCTATACCTTCCCTGACTTCCTTTCTAAAATCACACACACCCCTACAATGGAATATTACTCAGCCATAAAAATTAATAAAGTCTTGCCGTTTGTGACAACATGGATGGACCTAAAGGATATCATCCTGAGTGAAATACGACAAAGTTAAACCCCATATGATTTCACTTATATGTAGAATCTGAAAAGCAAAACAAATGAGCACACAAAACAAAACAGAAACAGATTCATAGGTACAGAGAACAATCTGCTGGTTGCCAGAAGGGAGGGAGATGGGAGAATGAGCAATACAGGGGCAGGAGCTTAAAAGGTACAAACTTCCAGTTTTAAAATAAAGTCATGGGGATGTAATGTGCAGCATAAAGAATATAGTTAATAATATTGTAACATCTTTGTATGGTGACAGATGGTAGATAGATTTATGGTGGTAGTCATTTCATCAGGTATGTAAATGTTGAAGCACTATTTTGAAACCTGAAACTAATACCTTATTGTGTCAACTACACTTCAAAATAAGTAAATAAATAAAATAAAATGACACACACCACCTCAGTGCCCTTTACTCTTCCACTGTTTTTTTAAATTAATCACAGTAATATTTGTACCTAAAATTCTATTATACTTATATTTCTTTATAGTCTCCCCCCCCCCCCACCACCACCACACACACATCCACTGGAATATAAACCAGAGACTTCATTTGATTTATTCACTACTGTATGCTCCATGCCTGGAACTGTGCCTAAAACATGGCATGTACACAATAATTTTTTTTGAGTAAATGGATGAAATAAAGTAACATTTGCAATTTGGCTTGAAAACACTTAGTCTCTGTGGTTAGGAAGGAGAAGGAGGTCGGGGTTTCCGAAGAGGGGCTCATTGAGCAGAGCCATGAAGGATGAGCTCTTCTGCAAATATTTTCTCCAACCTATGGCTTGTCCTCTCATTCTTCTGACATTGTCTTTTACAGAGCAGTTTTTCATTTTGATGAATTCCAATTTATGTATTATTTCCTTTATCATCTATGCCTTTGGTGTTGTATCTAAAGAGTCATCATAAAGTTGTCAACATTATGTAGGCTTTCTCCAGGATCATTATTCTGAGGACTTTTCCCCCTCCAACATCAATGATTTGTTCTTTTTTCATTGCTTAATTCCACTGTGTGGAATTTATTTCTTTACCTGTTGTTCATTTCTCTTAGGTCAATATCTAAAGGTTGGATGATGGATCATTTGGTTGGGTATATATTGAACTTGTTAAGAACTGGTTCAACTGTTGTTGTCTAGAGTGATTATATCACTTAGCATCCCCACTGGTGTACATGAGACTTCCAGTCACTCCACTTTTTCCCAAACACTTGGTATCATTGGTCTCTTAAAACTTATCCGTTCTATCAGCTGTGTGGTGACATCTCATTGTGGTTTTAATTTAAATTTTAATTTCTGTGGAGCCACATTTATTGATTTTTTTTCCTTTATAGTTTATGTGTTTTGTGTGTATTTAAGAGATCTTTGCCAAACCCAACGTCACTACAATTTTCTCCTCTTTTCTCTTATAGAAATTTTATAGTTTTAGCACTTACGTTTAGGTCTATGATCAGATTTAAGTTAATTTTTATACATGATCTAATGTGAAGGTTAAAATTCACTGTTGCTCTTGCTTAAAATGTGTGTGCTTATTCAGGGGGCCTGGTGGCACCTCGGTTAAGCACCCAACTCTTGATCTGGGCTCAGGTCCTGAACTGGGTGCAGCGTGCTATGCTGACAGGATGGAGCCGGTTCGGGATTCTCTCCCTCCCTTTCCGCCCTTTCCCACCTCGCATGTGTGCACGCACATGCACGCTCTCTCTCAAGAATAAGTAAAAAACATTTAAAGATGTGTGCTTATTCTAAATCAGGTGTGGGGTGATGGGATTGAATATAGAGAGGACCAGTGAAAGACTTACAAGTAGAAAAAAGACTTGGCTACAGCCTAGTGATTGACTATAAGCTAGATTTTTCAGGAGGGGTCTTAATTTTTAATTTTCTGTCCTTTCCCCTCTCCCCGACTTTTATTATAAAAAAAAGTTCAAACATACAGAGAACTTGAGAAGACCCATAAATACCTTATACCTACCATGTAGATTCAGTAGTTGTTAAAGTGTTTCCATATTGTCTTATTTAATTATCTTTCTGAGCCATTTGGGTGTAAATGGCATAAATGCTTCAACATACAATGTTAGGATATTCTTTTACGTAAAGTAGTATCATTTTCACGTCCAAGAGAATTCATATTTTTTTCCTTTTTGTCATGTAGTATCCGGTTCTATTCAAATTGTCCCTAGTGTGGTCTTTAGTGTCTTCAAGCCAGTATCCAACCAAGTTTCACCTATCACATTTGGTTATGTCTCTTTAGACTTTCTAAGTCTAGCACATTCCTCCACTGTTTTAAAACATGTCTCGTAAAATGTACCATGTTCAGTACATGTTCAGTAATTCCATTTATATAAAACTCTGAAAAATGAAAACTAATCTATGGTTTCAGAAAGCAGTCAGTGGTCACCTGGGGATGGGGGAAGAAGGTCAGAAGGAGAGATAGATTGCAAAGGGCTTGAGCAAACTCTTGGGGTGGTCATATGTGCATTATTCAATTGTGGTGATGGTTTCACATTGTATGAAATCATTGTATGTTTGACAACATATGTCAAAACTGACAAAGTGTACATTTTAAATATTTAAATATGTGCCATTTATTGTACCTCAATTACGACTTAACAAAGCTGTAAAAAGTTGGGGGGGGCACAATGTACTAATAAAAATAATAAGACAGAAAATTTTAAATTGAGACCGTCCTGGAAAACCCAGACTGCATAGGAATTGTGTTTATCATCAATCACCAAGTCTTTATCTTACTTGGTTCTAAATTTCTAATATTCTATTTTCACTCATGTCACTTTACAGTGGATTTAGAAGAAGCATATATCTTAAACAAGAGCAAAAATACATTTTACGTTTTAAACTACTTCTATGAAAACGCTTGAAAATAAATTAAGGAAACATTGAGAATGCATTTTAATTTAAAAAACAAAAGAAAAAAATTCAGTAGGCCCTCCCCCCATTACCTCTAGAATTAAACATAGAGGTAGTTCACAGAAGGATCTAAGTCTCTCTTTTCAGCCTTTGCTCCCATTTCTACCTATACGTATTCCATCCCCACATTACTGGGCTTGCCTGCCACTTGCAGACCTCATGCCTGCACTGCTGATGCCCTTGGCTGTGTTGTTCTTTCGGCCCCAGATGTCTGTGTTTCCGGGTTGCTCTCCTCCTCCTTCAACTGTCTCTGACAAGCAGAGATGCTCCTCATTCTTAAAGGCTTCTTCTGGAAACTGCTGATTCTCACTGTAGCTAGACGCATCTTCCTCCATCTTGGACCACGGTGGTTTACACTGCCCGGGGAAATCCTTCCCAGTCCTGGGACAAGGGTGAGGCAAGGGAGGACCCACCTGAGACACAAATTTTAAAGGGTAGCAAAAAACTCAGTGATCAAGTATCTTCAGATCAGTACCTAATCAAGTTTCACTCTAGGTCTTTGGCTGTGATCTCTTTAGTCTTTTTAAATCTAGAACATTATCACCACCTTTTAAGAAATGTATCTTACAGAATGTACCATATCCAGTACATTTTATAATACTTACATACTAATATGATATTATAAGCTTTTATAATATCTATATTATATTTTATATGAACATTTAAAAAATTTTAAGTTAACACAAATTCTAGATGATGATACTTGATGATATAAAAATTTTAAATAAAGACAGGATTTTTTTTTTATTTATTATTTTTGAGACAGAGAGAGACAGGATCAGTATGACTGATTTTCCAGAGCCTCAGGCTCCAGTATGGCTCCAAGCGGCACTGGCTCATTCCCACGCTGCCTGAATGAAAGGATTGACTCATCCTGTATCCCCTGCAGTTCCCATCCTAAGACCTGGCAAGTCCTGTACACCCATATACCAGACCACAACTTTCTGCTTCTTCCATATAAAACTTCCCTCATAAAAGAAGGAAAGAAAACAGCAGCTATGATTAGATGTCTAAGGATAGAAAACTAACGAAGGAAAAAGAAATTATAATAGGCTTGTAATCTAAGAGAATACAGATTGTCTCCAAGACAAAGAACTTTGGCTGCACCCTGCATGTGAAGAAAGACCACAGGGGAAAAAACAAGCTGTTACCTTAAATATTTCTCATTTTTAAACGCTCTTTTTTATACCAATAACAGTCATCCCGAATAATTGAAATCATCATGCCTCCTTATCTTTAGTACAGAAATTTTTGTCATAAACAGATGCATATTCTTAGTCTAAAGTTAATAAATATTTTCTTTATTTTTTATCCAGATTTTCTTATCTTTCAGGTATAGATTTCTTTCTTGCAATAGGGTTGAAAACAATGGTCTGCTTGTGGGCGTCCACATTCTTTGTGACTTAATAACCATTTGACAGTCCTCTTTTGTGGGCCTAAGACTTTAAAATAAAATCTGTGACAGTATTTGCTGACAAGTGGGGCATCTCAGTATTCCCATTGTGTTCATGTATTAATCACGGATCTAATTATTCCTTTCTTCAGGCATTATGATATCATCATATGTAATCTATCTTCTAGTCTGGTTAAAACCAGTTTGGTTCTCATGACTTGGTAAATACACGGTATAGTACAGAAAACCTCAAGGCTTAAAGAAGAAAAAGAAAAAACCCTAACTTTCTGCCCCTCCCCCACTCTCACTGTGCCTCTCTCTCTCAAAATAATAAATAAACATTGAAAACTTGTTAATTTTTTTTTATTTATTATTTTTGAGACAGAGAGAGACAGTGCGTGAGCAGGGGAGGGGCAGAGAGAGGGCGAGACACAGAATCAGAATCAGGCTCCAGGCTCTGAGCTGTCGGCACAGAGCCCGATACGGGGCTTGAACCCACAAACAGCGAGATCATGACCTGAGTGGAAGTCGGACGCTCAACCTGAGCTGAAGTCCGACGTTCAACCGACTGAGCCACCCAGGCGCCCCAACATTGAAAACTTTTTATGAGTAAATAATAAGAAACATACAAGCTCAAAAAATCCTCTTAAAATATGAAATATTTTTAAATGAAATAGACCTGATTTGAGCCTGGGACTAGACTCCTCTTTTTGTTCATCTCAGGAAATCTAGCACATACAAGATGCATCTTGCCAATCTTGGGGGGAAAAAACCAACAAAAGATTTGGAAGATGCCTTATATTTTCATTTGCAACAATATTATTGGTGACTAGAAAATTATCTTTTGAAATTTCAATTACAATTTTAGATTTTATTGCTGACTATAGGCAGAAATAAATTTCTGTGTGTTAGTCATTAGGTAGGAAGGAGGATCTAGATAAGCTCTAAGCTAAGAAAACAGGCCGAAACCACCTTTCGGGGCAGTGGCTTTCCTCTGGTCTCATCAGATTTCATAGTCAAGAATTAGATCAGGATCTACATTGTGAGTCAGGAGAGTTCATTCCTGATACACAAAGGAGAGGGAAGTGGTACGTCAGGAACATGGTAAATCACTTGTAGATACCATCAGTACCCTCAAGTTGATGATGTAAGCAAATGATTTCCTCAGAAGACCTTCGACACAACAAGTACAGCACTTGTTGCCTTGGAAAATCTGTTGTGGGGTACTGAACATCTGGCAGTTCTGAAGCTTAGATCCAGGGCAACAATCTTGCTTGTCTTGTCTACTGCAGTATACTCAGCACCCATCACTGTGCCTGACACATAGTAGGTGTTTACTAGCTATTGCTGATGAATTTTTTTAAAGTTTATTTATTTATTTTGAGAGAGAGAGAGAGAGAGCGAGAGAGAGAGCACATGAGTCGGGTAGGGGTAGAAAGAGAGGGAGAGAGAATTCCAAAGAGGCTCCATGCTGACACAGCACTGAGCCTGATGCAGGGCTCAAACCTGACTTGAGCCAAAATCAAGAGTTGATCACTCAACTGACTGAGCCACCCAGGCACACCTATTGTTGATGAATTTTTTAAAGTCTATAGGCTTGTAAATACAGGGGGAACATTTAAGTGCATATTTCTTTTTTTTTTTTTAAGTTTATTTATTTTGAGAGAGAAAGAAAGGGAGCACAGGGAGGGTCAGAGAGAGAGGGAGAGAACGAATCCCAAGCAGACTCCACACTGTCAGTGCAGAAAGATGTGAGACTGGTTCCCATGAGCCATGAGATCATGACCTAAGCCAAAGTCAAGAGTTGAACACTCAACCGACTGAGCCACCCAGATGCCCCTTAAATGCACATTTCTAAGTGAAGAGAGGCCAGTTTGAAAAGAGTACATATTGTATGATTCCAACTTTATGACATTCTGGAAAAGGGGAAACTACAGAGACAGTAAAAGATCAATTGTTTCCAGAGGTTCTGGGGCAGGGGGGAGAGATGAACAGGTGGAACACAGAGAATTTTTAGGGCAGTGACACTATTCTGCGTGGTACTCTAATAGTGGATATATGTCATTATATATTTGCTAAAACCCATGGAATGTACAATACAAAGATTGAACCCTAATGTAATGTAATGTAATGAACCTTAGTTAATAATAATGTATTGATAATTGGCTCATCAATTATATGAAATGCATCACACTAATGCAATATGTTAATAATAAGGAAACTGGGGAAAGGGAAGGAGGTATATGGAAACTCTTTGCACTTTCTGCTCACATTCTGTAAATCTAAAACTGCTCTAAAAATTAAAACCTATTAGGGGTGCCTGGGTGGCTCAGTCGGTTAAGCATCAGACTCCTGATTTTGGTTCAGGTCATGATCTCACGGTTCATGAGTTCAAGCCCTGCATCAGGCTCCAGCTCACAGTCCAGAGCCTGCTTGGGATTCTCTCTTTCACCCTCTCTCTCTGCCCCATCCCCACTCACTCTCTCTGTCTCTCAAAATAAATAAATAAACTTCAAAAATTTTTTAAAAAATAAAATAGAATAAATAAAATCTATTAAATAAAAACATCTTAAGGATGCCTGGGTGGCTCAGTTGGTTAAGCATCCGACTTTGGCTCAGATCATGATTTCATGGCTGGTGGGTTCGAGCCCTGTATCAGGCTCAGTGCTGACAGCTCAGAGCCTGGAACCTGCTTTGGATTCTGTATCTTCCTCTCTCTCTCTGCCCCTTCCCCACTCACACTCTGTCTCTCTGTCTCCTAGAAATAAATAAACATTTAAAAAATTAAAAACAAACAAACACTCTTTGAAGCTTTATTGTGCCCTTTACTTCCACTCCAGGACAACATAAAAGGAGCTACCAGAAACTAGATGAATGAGTAAATGAATGTGGCATTTGAATGTGGTACTGGGTATTGAATGAATTTGGTATTCTTTAGAATCTATTTTGAGTAAATAAATACCTATTGAGTGCCAACCAGAGCAATGCTAGGCAGGATGCAGTATAGAAAGAAAAAAGACTGCTTCTTATTCTAAGAACTATATAGAAGAGCTTTTTATTCTCTTGACCACAAGATTCTTCAGGAGAGAAAATGTTTACCTACCACAGGAGAAAAAAATAGAAACTGTAGGGAGTATGACAATTAAATAGAAATGCAATGGGAATGCAAGCTAGTGCAGCCACTCTGGAAAACAGTCTGGAGATTCCTCAAAAAACTAAAAATAGAATTACCCTACGACCCAGCAATTGCACTACTAGGCATTTATCCACGAGATACAGGTGTGCTGTTTCGAAGGGACACATGCACCCCCATGTTTATAGCAGCGCTATCAACAATAGCCAAAGTATGGAAAGAGCCCAAATGTCCATCGATGGATGAATGGATAAAGAAGATGTGATGGGGTGCCTGGGTGGCTCAGTCGGTTGGGCGGCCGACTTCGGCTCAGGTCATGATCTCGCGGTCCGTGAGTTCGAGCCCCGCGTCAGGCTCTGTGCTGACAGCTCAGAGCCTGGAGCCTGTTTCGGATTCTGTGTCTCCCTCTCTCTGACCCTCCCCCGTTCATGCTCTGTCTCTCTCTGTCTCAAAAATAAATAAACGTTAAAAAAATTTTTTTTAATAAAAAAAATAAAAAAATAATAAATAACAAAAAAAGAAGATGTGGTATATATATATACAATGGAGTATTACTCGGCAATCCAAAGAGTGAAATCTTGCCATTTACAACTACGTGGATGAAACTAGAGGGTATTATGCTAAAAGAAATTAGAGAAAGACAAAAATCGTATGACTTCACTCATGTGAGGACTTTAAGAGACAAAACAGATGAACATAGGGAAGGGAAACAAAAATAATATAAAAACAGGGAGGGGGACAAAACAGAAGAGACTCTTAAATATGGAGAACAAACTGAGGGTTACTGGAGGGGGTGTGGGAGGGGGTATGGGCTAAATGGGTAAGGGGCATTAAGGAATCTACTTCTGAAATCATTGTTGCACTATATGCTAACTAATTTGGATGTAAATTTTAAAAAATAAAAAATAAAAATAAAAGAAGGAATTAGTAAAAAAAAAAGCTGAGGATCATTGTTATTTTCTGATTTTATATATATATAGATATATAGATAGATATATATATATATACTAGATCTATACTATATATATCTATCTCTATATAGTTATATATATATATATATATATAGTATATATCTCTACTATATATCTATACTGTATATATAGTATAGATATATATACTAGATCTAGTATAGATATATAGATGTATAGATACGTATATACTAGATATAGTATATGCCAGATCTGGTATATACTAGAACATACATATATACATGGTAGAACATCCAGAGTACAGTTGAAAAGATGTGATGGATTTCTTTTTTTTTTTTTTTTAAGTAAAAACATTGGGTATTTGAAAATCTGGGTTCCAGTCTTGTAGCTTTTGGGTAAGCTACCACTTGAGTCGACACTTTGTGCCATGCAGAATGGGAATGATTGCTCAGAAGGATTACATCAGAAGATGTATATGAATTCCCTGTCGATTTTGACACATGAAAGGCAATCAATGCATTGCAATTTTTTTATTATGTTGTTGCAAAAAGCACAAGATATAGATACTGGTGTCACTGTCATTTTGCTCAACTTGAATGTATCATGAAGGCTTGTGGGGTGCCTGGGTGGCTCAGTCAGTTAAGCATCTGACTTCAGCTCAGGTCATGATCTCACAGTCCGTGAGTTCGAGCCCCATGTCAGGCTCTGTGCTACAGCTTGGAGCCTGGAGCCTGCTTCGGATTTTGTGTTTTCCTCTCTCTCTGCACCTCCCCCACTTGCACTTTGTCTCTCTCTCTCTCTCTCTCTCAAAAATAAGTAAACATTAAAAAAAATTTTTTAAGATAAAAAAATAAGTAAATAAAAATAAATAGAAATGTACGTAAAATTGACTGGGACAAAAACAAACATTTAAGACAAAGTAAATGTGTGAAGACAGGAAAAGTGAAGGTGAAACAATCCATATTGCATATAAATAGATGCAAGAGTTATGATCTCCTGAAACAGAAAGCTTGTGTGTGGTTTTGTAAGTCATCAGAGATATGCTGCTATCACACACACACACACACACACACACACACACACACAGAGGCTGTACTCTTTCTAAGGATCTCCATGTTATAGACAGTTGAACCCAGCTATGGCAGGGAGCGGAGAAGGAGGTATCTCATTTGATGCTTAAACAAAACAAAACAGACTGCAGGCTTATACAATTAGGTCATCTTTCTCATCACCAAAAAGACTGAGAGGTAGTACTGCCTCTTCTTCCTTCCATATCCATTCTTTTGGCTGATCTTGGATGACTTCTTTTACTCTTCAAATCTGGTGTAAGTGGAAGTTTTAAGCTGGTTTTACCTGTATACCAATTGCAACATATCAAGTGGTAAAGAAAAGTGACAAAAAAAAAGCAATAAGGTTTTCCCTAAATCCTACCCCACACAGGAGACCCCAAACTTGAACATAGCATTTCGGAACTATAACCGACTCAAGACATACACGCAAATACACACACACACACACACACACACACACACACACACAATTCTCCAAGATTCCAGACATTAGACTAGTATCTTAAAGGGTTGGACCACAACTGGCTAGGGGCATTCCCTCAATAGCCCCTAAAGGAGGAGTTAACCTAGAGGTTGGCCTTTGCTATCAGAAGGCTCAATCCTACTACCTACTAGCCTGGGAGCTCGTATAGTCTATCTGAACCTCATTTTTCACATCTCTGAAACAGAGGTTTAATAACACATATCCTTTACAACAGACAGTTACAATGGAGGTATAATGAGATAATGAGAGCAAAACTTACTGATAGTGTATGGTGGTAGTGTATACCATCATCATCATCATCATCATCATCATCATTATTCCTTCCCTGCTGGAAAAGACAGGTTCTCTAAGGAGAACGAAGGAAAGTGCCTAAATGACTTTAGGGTATAAATCAACCCTTGATAGGATCCTGGAAGGAAATAAATAGACTTGCTTTCAAGTTCAGCAGAGTTATCGCCAAGGCTGTAGCATATGGCCACGTACTGCACAACTCCAGGGTGCACCATTCCTGTAATTCAGGACCTGCAGCTATCAACTAAGGATTACTGTGTAAAGATTGCAGCTCCCACTTTCTATAATAAACTTACAAATGATGAAGCATGCCAGAAATCAGCTATCCAAACAAGTGGCACATGACCTTCATATTTTCAAATAAATTTGATAAGTACAACAAATGTAATGAATGAAAGCAATTCCCATCCTGAAACTCTGTCCTTTTTTGGGTGCTAAAAGATCTGTACAAATACTAAAACTAACAAGAGACAACGAAAAGTATAGGAACTTTAGTCCAAAAACCCACTGATCTTATTTAGGTCCTACCTTCAATTCTGAGGTCAACCACAACAGAAGTGCTGTCTAAAATACAAATTTTGGGGGCGCCTGGGTGGCTCAGTCGGTTGAGTGTCCGACTTCAGCTCAGGTCACGATCTCACGGACCGTGAGTTCGAGCCCCGCGTCAGGCTCTGGGCTGATGGCTCAGAGCCTGGAGCCTGCTTCCAGTTCTGTGCCTCCCTCTCTCTCTGCCCCTCCCCCGTTCATGCTCTGTCTCTCTCTGTCTCAAAAATAAATAAACGTTAAAAAAAAATTTTTTTAAATACAAATTTTGGGGACACCTGGGTGGCTCAGTTGGTTGAGCGTCTGACCTCTGCTCAGATCACCATCTCGCAGTTCAGGAGTTCAAGCCCCACGTCAGGCTCTGTGCTGACAGCTCAGAGCCTGGATCCTGCTTTGGATTATGTGTCTCCCTCTCTCTGTGTCCCTCCCCTGCTCACACGCTGTCTCTCTCTCAAAAATAAAATAAACATTAAAAAAATTTTAAATACAAATTTTAAATAAAAGCTCCACAACAACAGGAAATTTATTCTTCATGCAAATGAATTTTGTTCTCAAAAAGAAAGAGCAAACTGGACAGAGGAGAACAAGATACCAGAACTGGGATCTGTTTGATGACAGGAAACTCTGATCCTAGCCTTTGGATATTTTCCAGAAATTTTCTCTTTTATTTTAAATTTTTTTTTTTGATGTTTATTTTTGAGACAGAGAGAGACAGAGCATGAATGGGGGAGGGGCAGAGAGAGAGGGAGACACAGAACTGGAAGCAGGCTCCAGGCTCTGAGCCATCAGCCCAGAGCCTGACTCGGGGCTCGAACTCACGAACCGTGAGATCGTGACCTGAGCTGAAGTCGGACGCTCAACCGACTGAGCCACCCAGGCGCCCCGAAATTTTCTCTTTTAAATATTATGTAGTTCCAATGAACGGCTTAATAGGATCTTTTTTATTCTTTTTTCGCTTTGGAAGTTATCCTAACGTTCATCTGGAAGAATGAACAAATGAAAATAACACGGATTTTCTAAAGAGAAATGAAGTGGAGTGCTAGCCCTACAAGATACTAAGACATAAGGAAGTAAGAATCAAAACTCTGTGGTGCTGGTATAAGGACTGAGTTGACAAATTTCCCACTGGAACATAATAGCCTGTGAATGGGTTCTAGCGTGCATAAAATATATGTTAAATGTTGTATCCCAAATCAACTGGGAAAGAAAGATCAGTTCACAAATTATAATGGGTTGAGGGGCACCTGGGTGGCTCAGTCAGTTAAGTGACTGACTCTTGGTTTCAGCTCAGGTCATAATCTCACGGCTTCATGGGTTCAAGCCCCGCATCAGGCTGGCAGCATGGAGCCTGCTTGGGATTCTCTCTCCCTCCCTCTCTCTACCTCTCCCCCATGCAAGCTGTCTCTCTCAAAATAAATAAACTTTAAAAAATAATAAAAAATAAATGGTAATGGGTTGAACAGCTACCAATTGAGAGAAAAACCAGCTCATATCTTCATTTCACATTATAAATAAAAAATAAAATTAGACTATGTAGAGAAATGAAAAAGAAAAAAAAACATCTTTAGATGAGCTAATATAAAATAGAATTAAATATTTTCCAAGCCTCTGGAAACAATATGAATTTCTAAGCTTGAAAATAACAGATAAAATAAAAAATTGACAATATAAACACAAATATAATTTTGAGAGTTAAAAAGGCAAACTGCAAACTTGAAAACACAGTTACTTATGGGAAGGGACTTTAACAAGTTCTTTAAAGAGGAACTTTAAAGAGTTCAAATAAATAGATACAAAAATTACTAAGACTCTAATAGATAAATCAACAATGGGCATGTGGAGAACATTTGCAGAAGAGTTGATACAACTAACCTTAAATAAAAATTTCCACCAACAGTTACGATTTCACAAAGCAAATATATATAGTTATCATCTATTACGTTGGCAAAATGAGAAAGGGGTAATACTTATTAATGTAGAGGGGACAGAAAAATGCATATGCTTTATGAATTTCTACTGACATTTCACATGGACAAAACCTTTTAGAAAATACTAACTTTAACAAAATGTATCAACAAGAAGATCTCATGCCCTGTTATACATGGTCCTTTTTCTGGAGGTGAAGAAAATATAAGGTATAGAAAAAGCCATATGCACTGGAACCATCATAAAATACTATTTATGATTATAAAAGACTTGAAACAGCCAAATTATGAAAGAATCAAGAATTGTTTCACTAAAATATAGAACTTAGTAATGGCAGTGTGAGCAAAAATATTAAGTCAATAAAATATACATATGATGGAATATTACTCACAAAAAAAAAAATCATTATGTAAATTGAATGACCATGCAATGCAGCTATTGGGTTGTTTGTTTGTTTGTTTTCCTATTCTGCCCAGCATGCTTACGAATCTCCTGGTAGCAATATCCCTCTCCTTTGGAGAGTGCTTCCCAGTGCTGTGTAATCCTGGCGGGGATGTATGTCCTGATGGCCAAACCTCATCTCCCTCCTCCCTTCCTTCTCCCAACTCATCTTCGTCCATGTTCATCTTGCTCATTTACTCTATCCACATTGGTCACTTTTCTGTTGCTCAAAGTTTATTCCTGTCCTGCTTCCTTGTACTCTCTGCCTTATGTGTGAGAATGCTCTGGCTCAGTCACAAGGCTGATTCTTTCTCGCCAATCAGGTTCCATCTCAAATGACTACTCATTCTAATCTGTCTCCTCTATTTGCTTCACCTTATCTATCTCTACTTTAAATTATCTAATTCATAGGCGCCTGGGTGGCTCAGTTGGTTAAGCATCTGACTTCAGTTCAGGTCATAATCTCACAGTTCATGAGTTCGAGTCCTGCGTTGAGCACAAGCCAGGCTTTGAGTGAGCCCCACTTCTCTCTCTCTGTCTCTCTCTCTCTCTCTCGCTTGCTCTCTCTGCCCCTCACTCACTTGCACCCTCTCTCTCACAATAAATAAATAAACAAACAAATAAATTATCTAATTTGCTTGCCTTCTATTTCAGAACCAAAGAAAACTTTGGGGTAAAAACTTAAAATGTACACTGAGATTGCAACTAGGAAACAATGAGCATATGAGAAAATATATGAGATTTGTATCACGAGGGTCATGGGGATTTATTATGTCTGATTTCTTTCATCTTTTTCTGATCATCCAAACTTTCTGTAATGTATTTATGTTGTTTTATTAATTAAGACACAGGTAGAAAAAAGTCACGTGCTATTCAGAACCCATTAGCTTCCTGACATTTTTATGAAGAATTTCATTTACCCCAGCTTTAATATTCAGAAACTATAATGACAGATTTTGCTAACAGCTAGCCTCAGAAAATTTCTTGGTTGAAAAGAGAAAAAAAATTAAAAGGAGTGTTTGGCATGATAGTATTCCCAATCATAAATGACAAATTTGTACTGTGTCATTGTTAAAGCTGCCAAAGCACGAAATATAACCATGATGGGTTTTCTATACATACACCTAAGCTCACATGAAGACATATCAAAGATTAGAGGCTCCTGGGTGGCTCAGTTGGTTGAGTGTCTGACTCTTGACTTCAGTCCAGTTCATGATCTCATGGTTTGTGAGTTCGAGCCCTGTGTCAGACTCCATGGTGAGCGTGGAGCCTGCTGGGGATGCTCTCTCTCCCAGTCTCTCTGCCCCTCTCCCCTCCTTGTGCTCTCTCTCTCTCTCTCTCTCTCTCTACAAAAATGATAAATAAATAAAATAAAATACCTACCAAGGATTAGATATACTAATAGAAGTTGTTAGAATTATTTGTCCTGATGCCATAGCCAAGTACATAATGGAAAGGTTCTCTTATTTATTATCTGTAATATGGGAGTCATTAATTGAGAATAATTAGGCCAATGCCTAGGAACTCTACAATTTTTATTTTTAAAGTGGTATTAGAAATTTTTTTTTTAATTTAACTCTCCATAAAAGCAAACCTAAGGTGATCACATCTGTTTCTTAATCTCCACAATGACCTTGTCCTTGAAATCACATTTCTTTTTATTCCCAGCATGCTCCTGGCTCTTTGGTATACACAGACTTAGTGCTTCTGCCCTTCTAGAGATCCCACAATCACCTTCGCTTACTTATTTGAGAGTCTCACCTGTTTTTCAACCACCTAGTCTCAACTCAATGGATAACATCACTTACTTTTCCCATGAATAGTTACAGAGTGCCTAGAGTTACAGAGTAGTACGTGGTAGATCCTGGGTAGAAATAAGGCATTCTTCCCCCCTTAAAACTTACTTGCAGTGTACTGGGAAAAACAAATGAACAATCAAAATAAATACAAAATATGTTCGATTTTAGGGAGGGAATTAATAGGATTTACTCCTAAGATGGTCAGGAAAGATCCCCCTGGAAAGGTAAGTTGAGATCTGAAGCATGAGGAGGGGTCAACCTAGGGCAGAAAAAAGCAAGTTTATTTAACAGTTAATATGGCTGGAACATCATAAGCAACGGGTTAAGTGGCACGAAATAAGATGAGTGTGATTAGAAGGTGCCAGATCAAGCATGGTCTTACAGGTTGGCTTTTATTTAAGATGCGATTTAAAACAGTTGAAAGGTTTTTAAAGCTTATTTATTCGTTTTGAGAGAGAGGGTGGGGGCAGAGAGAGAGGGGGAGAGAGAGAATCCCAAGCAGGTTCTGTGCTGTCAGCACAGAGCCCGAGGAGGGGCTAAATCTCACAAACAGTGAGATCATGACCTGAGCCGAAATCAAGAGTCCGACACTTAACCAACTGTGCCACCCAGGCACCCTAGTTCTAAGATTTTTTAAGATGATTCTTTAGGATTTTCAACATAGATAATCATTTAGTATCCTTCAAAGGTTTTTATGTGTGTATGTATAATTATATAAATTCATGTTATTATGAATTCATGGATCTAAACACCTTAATCTGTATCAATCTCTTATGATTATTATTTTTATCAATACATAATTATCTCATATAATTATGAGGGTCAGTGGAAGTCTCTGTGGGTTGATTACTGAGTCCTTTTGACATGACCTTAGTAGTCTTGGATTGCTTCACTGCTATCTGGTCTGGCAAGATGTTCCAGGCTATTCTTTCACATTTCTTGCCCCAGACCTGTATAATCAGTTTACTCTTCAAGGAGCACTGACTCCTTTTATTGGTAGCCCGGATGGACCATCACACTATCTCCTAGACCATTTCCCAAATTATACTCA